>NC_057419.1:109694246-109806207 GCF_019320065.1 Cervus canadensis
AAGTGTACAATTATGTGATAGTTTGCACATTCTTTGATGTTGCCTGTCTTTGGGATTGGAATGAAAACTGACCTTTTCCCATCCTGTGGCCACTGCTGAGTTTTCCAAATTTGCTGGCATATTGAGTGCAGCACTTTCACAGCATAGTCTTTTAGGATTTGAAATAGCTCAACTGGAATTCCATCACATCCACTAGCTTTGTTCATAGTGATGCTTCCTAAGGCCCACTTGACTTCACACTCCAGGTTGTCTGGCTCTAGGTGAGTGATCACACCATTGTGGTTATCTGGGTCATTAAGATCCTTTTTGTATAGTTCTTGTGTGTATTCTTGCCACCTCTTCTTAGTATCTTCTGTTTCTGTTAGGTCCATACCATTTCTGTCTTTTATTGTGCCCATCTTTATATGGTATGTTCCCTTGGTATATCAAAATTTCTTGAAGAGATCTCTAGTCTTTCCCATTCTATCGTTTTCCTCTATTTCTTTGCACTGATCACTTAGGAAGACTTTCTTATCTCTCCTTGCTAATCTTTCGAACTCTGCATTCAGATGGATATATCTTTCCTTTTCTCCTTTGCCTTTCTCTTCTCTTCTTTTCTCAGTTATTTGTAAGGCCTCCTCAGACAAGTCATTTCACCCCCTGGGCTTCAATTTCTTTATCTATAGAATGGGCTTAATTACTGTGGGATTGTGTGAGAAAGTATCAGAGAGCTAGCTACATTTCACGTGGAGTGTCAAGGGTTAAGAATTGCTTCCCACAAATTTTCTTATTATTTGAAAAGTTAGTGGGATCATGAAAGTACTTGTCAGTTTTCAATTTATTCTGCCCATCTTTGTTTAAGATTGTTATTTATCTGGCCATGTAGTCATCAACAATTTAACCAAAAAGGATGTAGTTTGGGTGTTAAATGTCTGTAGAGCAATAATTAACTGTAATATGAGTAGATTTGAAATAAAGACTAGTTGGCCGTTAATAGCTCTCCTCCATCTCTAGCCCCACCCAAAAAGATTCAGAAATAATGGGTTTAATAAAAAGAAATGCAGACATCACAAAGAACTCGATGATTGTGCTGTTTTGTTATTGCTTACTTTCCATTCTGGCTATTACAGACATATCCTGGCAACAAGTTATCCGTTGCAACTTAGGTCAGGGTGCATTCGAATGAAAAAAACCAACAAACAAGCAGAGACCGTTCAAGTGGGCTTTCAAAAACCAAACTAATGAGAAATTGCAGATAAAAGATAGCCACTCTCTCTCTCTGCTGAAAAATAGCCTCTCAAACAGATCATCATTTTCTGGCATCCAGGGAAAGTCTGTTCAATGCAGCGTAGTGAGGGTGCCTTTGAGCATGAACTTTAAAATCAGAAATAAATGGAACTGAATTCCATACTTCACAGTGCACCATTGATATGACCTGACTTAGGCAGATCTCATATGTAAAAAATGGAGCTAGTGATACTCAGCTCCCTGGGTTGTGGTGGGGGTTGCCTGAACTGATATTATCTAGAGCCCAGCTCTCTGCTTTAGAAAAGAGGTCCTTTAGCTTTCTAAGCCCTCTTTTTATTAATGTCCGTTACTAATGTAATACTCTTGCTTGGGTTCTTAGGCTTTCTGCTCCTATGCAACATATATCCTTTCAACTTTTTTTTTGTCATTTCTATATATAGTTTCTTCCAGAGAAAGATCATACAATTGTTTAGACTTGTGAATTACAAGATCATCTGGGCCCACAATCCCAGCCTGAAATCCTCTGGCTTTTGATCAACTTTCTTTTCTGCTTAACTTTTCAAAACCTCACCACACAAACACAAGCCCCTGTCCCTACTGCCATGTCTGTGATTCAGGACAGTAGCATGAATACACTCTTCTTTCTGGGGCCTGATGGAGACTGTGACCAGTAGATCCTCCTTTTCTTGTAGGTAGTGGCATTTCCTGGCAGTAGATTACAGTTCTCTCAGACAGGGCATACATACAAATGCCAAGAGAGATTTGCTATAAGCTGAAGTGGAGTTGCCAGTGCAGTTCTCTAAGTTCAAGCAGTTCAAATCTGATCCTTCCTGAGTGAATTCTTAGAACTATGTCCTTAGAGTGTGGGTTTTCCCCCACAAGGCTTAAGTCAACAGCTGCAATTTGGAGACTGATGGACAGACCTATTCTCCAGGTGGAAGTGGCCATATCCTACTTTAATAAGGGCTTTAGCTATTCCTTCTGTGCAAACCAGGAATACTGCATTATTTTCTTGGCAAAAATTTTCAGGCCTGAGTGAAAAATTTCCCAGCATTTCAGGGTTGCCCAAAAAATCTCTTGGGAAGAATTATAATGGCACCGCAGGGCAGAAAGGCCTGATTCCTTACTTCCTGCCAATTCCTTGAGTAAATCTTACTGGAAGCAGATCATTTGGGCTGGGAACCAAAACACTCTTTCCCAGTCATTGTGTGCCCTCACTTTAGAAGCAATAAAAACTAAATATTAATTCCTCCAGCTTTCCCTGAAGTTAGGGCGGCCACATACAATTCTAGCCAATGACTTATAAGCTTCAATCTGCTGGGAGATTCTGGGGAAATCTTTGCTTTCCTGAGAGCAATCTCTTTTGCCCTTCTAACTTCCTTGAACATGGATGTGATACCAGAGCCATGTGGTCATGTTGGGACTATGAAGCAATAAGCATAGAGATGAAAGTCAACACAATCAGGATCATGACTATAAAGATAGAGGCTGAGCTCTAAGAGCACTGTTGACCTTCTGAACCAAAACCAGAAACTGCCTTCCTTCAGACTTCTTGTTATATTGAGAAAAAAATATTATTAGCAAATTGTCTGGTACTTATAGCTGGTGTATTCCTAACCAGTACTCCTTACATGGTTCCCTGTGCCCTCAGGGAAAGATTCACTCCTTAACATGATAAATAAGACCCCACTTGATTTAGCCCCCTGCCTATGTGCCACGCCTTGTCCCACCCACATTTGCCCTTCGGTTATAGGATCTGGTAATACAGAGCTACTTCTCTTGCCTAAGCATGCCTTGCTGTCTCAGACCTCCTAGCTTTATCTTTGCTGACAGGATACAAGCAAGAACTGTCTTCCTCATTTGGGGATCCCTAAAGTGTAGCACAATGACATATAATAAAGAACTGCAGCAAAACACTACTACCTGACTCTCTTTTGATAATAAAATAATAACTTAATGGCACTTGTACATTTTATGCATCATTTAATATTTCCACATCTCTTCATGTATGCAAAGGAGAGTGCCAGGCTGATGTACTGGCATCAACAGATCTTACAGCATAGTGCTAAGTTAATAAAAGAAACTCAGAAGAACACACCTCGTATGAGCCATCAATGTAAAAAACAAAACCCAATGGAACTATGTTTATCTATCTGTGTGGCTGTGTGTATATAATATAGATAGCTAGCTATATGTGTATAGTCCAAGCACAGAATGAGCCTTGGAAATACAAATAACAAAATGTTAACAGTGATACTCCTCAGGAGCGCCAAAGCCATGGGAATTATACTTTCAAAAAATTATTTATTTATTTATTTGTTTATTTTTGGCTACACTGGGTTTTTGTTGCTTTGCACAGGCATTCTCTAGTTGTGGAGAGCAGTACCTATTACTCTTTGTGGTGCATGGGCTTCTTCTTGTGGTGACTTCTCTTGTTGGGAAGCACAGGATCTAGGCGTGTGGGCTTCAGTAGTTGCAGCTCGCCAGCTCTATCACACAGCTTCAGTAGCTGTGGTGCACAGGCTTACTTGCTCCAAAACATGTGGGATCTTCCCAGACCAGGGATCTAACCTGTGTCCCCTGCGTTGGCAGGCGGGTTCTCATCTACTGTGCCACCAGGGAAGTCTCCTACACTTTTTACTGATTAAAAATCTTTATGGTTTGAATTTTTACAGCATGGATATGCACACACATAATTCGTGAAGTTAAAAACGTAAACTTAGAAAGGCAGGAAGAGGCATACCAAAGAATATGGGAGACGGAATCGAACAAATTTAGACTCAAATCCCTGCTCTGCCACCAAGTAGCTGTGTTGCCTTGAATGATACGCTTTACCTCTGTGAGCCTCAGTTTCTCATCTGTGAAATGGTGATTCACTCACTCATTCTTTCATTCACTCAACAAACATTTGTTGAGCACTTACTTACATGTCAAGCACTGTTGTGGGCACTGGGGATCCAATGATGAATATATGAATCTCTGTCCTCATGGAGGTACTATTTAGTGGGACGGGTAGAGAGAAATCAAACATGCAGACAAATCAGTGCAAAATTATATGTGTGAAAGGGAAAATCTAGACAATCCAAATAAGAATTTGATCTAATCCAGAAGATCAGAGAAGGGGGTGGTAACTTAATAAATGACACAGATTGACTTGAGGTAGGTGAAGAAGGAGATTGCAGGAAAGGGGAAAAGCATGTAAAAAGGCCTTATCATGGCAAGAACACGACTGGCTTAAGATTCTAAAATAAAGCTAGTGTGACTGGTGTGTGTGTGTGTGTGTGTGTGTGTGTGTGTGTGTGTGTGTGTGTGTGTTGGGGTGGTAGGGGAGGCAATACCGGTATGAAACAAGACTGGAGAAGGAGGTTGGCATCAGACCATATGGATCATGAGTTTGGCCTCTAACCTACGAGTAAGAACTTAGTTAAGTGATGCCATAGGAAGCTTTAAGCAAGATGAGAGCATTCTGAGATTTGAGTTTGAAAAAGGTAACTCTAGGTGCTGTGAGGAGAACAGATTAGATGGGGGCCAGAGCAGAAGCTGGGACACCAGTTAGAAGGCCATTGCCTTGGTCCAGGTAACAGATGATGTAGGTGTGGACCTCTGTGGCAGTAATGGAGATGGGAAAGCACATGGCCTCATGAGTAGGAAATAGGATACAGATGCAACAGAACTTGGTAACAGATTAGATCTGGTGATAAGGGTGTGGGGAAGGGAGAGAGAGTTCAGAATCAGGGATGACTCCTATGTTTCTGACTTGCATCCAATCAATAGATGGTGGGGTCATTTCTTCAGCTTGAGATCACTGGAAAAGGATTACGTTTTCAGGAGGCATTCATAGGTTGGGTTTTGAACTTGTTGATCTGGAGGTATTTTAGAAGCCCACCTCTCCTCCCCCACCTCCTTCACCTCCCCAATTCAAACACCATCATCAACAAGGCCTTCTCTCTCTCCCCCACCCCCACCTAAAAGTTCAGCATCCCTCCAATATTTGATATCGGACTTCCCTGGTGGCTCAGACGGTAAAGTGTCTACCTACAATGTGGGAGACCCAGGTTCAATCCCTGGGTTGGGAAGATACTCTGGAGAAGCAAATGGCAACCCACTCCAGTACTCTTGCCTGGAAAATCCCATGGACAGAGGAGCATGGTAGGCTACAATCCATGGGGTGGCAAAGAGTCAGACACGACTGAGCAATTTCACTTTCACTTTCTGCTTTGTTTATTTATTTTTTTTACCTTACCTCTTCTCATGATCTAGATATCTTTCTTTTCTTTCTTACCTACCAGAATGTAAGCTCCACGAGAAAGGGATTTTTGTCTTTTTTTTTTTTTTTTGCTGTGCTGCGAGGCATGGGTGATCTTAGTTCCCCAACCAGGGATCAAACTTGTGGCCCCTGCAGTGGAAGCACAGAGTCTTAACTACTGAACTGCCAGGAAAGTCCCTATTTTCTAAATCCTTAGCATTTAGAACAGTGCTTAATATATAATAGGTGCTCAACAAATATTTACCAAGTGAACACACGAATAAATTCAAGAAGTTAAGTAGGCAAGCAGAAATCCTAGTCTGGAGTGCCCAGAGATGTCTGGGCTATGGAAAGATGCCTGTCACCCACCAGAAGAGAGGTCCTACCTACAGCTATGGGTGTGGCTGAGATTACACAGCACAGGGAATGAAGTAAGAGAGCAGAAGAGTACCTGCCTCAGAGGATTATTGTGAGGATAAAATGAAACAATGAAAGTCAAGGATTTAACATGGTGCCTGGCACCTGGAGGGCTTCCCTGGTGACTCAGATGGTAAAGAATCTGGCTGCAATGCGGGAGACCTGGGTTCGATCCCAGGGGTGGGAAGATCCCCTGGAGAAGGCAATGGCAACCCACTCCAGTACTCTTGCCTGGAGAATTCCATGGACAGAGGAGCCTGATGGGCTATAGTCCATAGGGTCACAAAGAGTCAGACATGACTGAGTGACTAACACACACACGCTGGCCCCTGGAAGGTGCGCAACCATTGCTAGCTCTTCTTAGTTTTGTTATTACAGAACCATGGACTTGAAGGGTGGCAGACTGAATGCGTGGCAGGATGTGCCCTCTAACACTCTCACCAGTGAGCTCTCTATTTTGCTAAGTGGGAGGCAAACGAGTTCCATCTGGGGCAGAATTCAGGTTCTGTTACTTGCTCTGCTGTATGAGTCCATCAAATTACCTAAGCTTTGTGAGCCTCAGATTCCTCATGGTTAGATGACTCCTCACAGGTCTGAGGGAATGTGTGTAGCATCAGGTCAGTTCCCAGTCCCCAGTGCCTTGCCCAGTGTCACTGGCACACAGTCCAGGCTCAACAGGTCACTACTGGTGGAAAGTGCACTGGGCTTGGAGTCAGAAGATACTTAAAAGCTCTTTGATTTTGCCCAAGCCACATACTATCTGAAGGACATCATATCTAAGGAATGTTGTGAGCATCATATGAGGTTGGTGTATTTTTTAAAATATTATTTATTTATACTGTACATCATTTGAAAAAAAAAAATTTGTGGTGGCTCACAGAGGTATAGCAACTTCGACAGGAGGGGGAAAAATGGATGAGAAAGCCAAGGCAGAGATAAAACAAGTGTGGGGAAGTAAAAAGGAATCAGACCTAAGAACAATATATAAAGTCTATTCCAGGGGAGTTCAAGTCTAATAAAATCACTTGATGAGTCACAGCCCATGGCAGTGGCTGTCCCTCTCCTGTTTACCTCCCCCCACTCAATACAGACCTACTGGAGAGACTCAGGTGGTGTTTAAAATAAACCCGCCTAGCCCCGCCCCGTTTCTTGCCAAGATCCCTGAGGGTTCTCAGCAGAAGGCTAGGGTTGACCCCCATGTCCGCCCTCTCCCTAGTGGCTCCTTAGGCTGTTCCCAGCAGATCTCAGTGGCCCACTTCCTCTCTCACATCTGCTTGATGTCTGGAGTGCGCCTTTAACCCGCTCCTGCGCATGTCACGTGGCTGCTCTCATACCCCAGCTATTCCACTAGTTCCACTAGTTTTAACACCGATGATTCCACCCCTGAAAAAAAGCCCCTTTCAAACATATACCCATCACAGCTCAACCCTCGAGGGGGACCCCCAACTCAAGGGGCTGTTTGGTAAGAGTAGATCTTGTAGGGTCTGAGGCTGTTAGGGCATTGTTGCAACTGAGATCGGCACCCTGAACTCTGGAGCACCCAGGATGGCCCCAGGATCTTTGAGGCAAGGATTCAAGGCAATCTGATCCAACTTCATTGAGCACTTGCCATGTGCTCGTCACTAAAATGAAAAGACGCAATACCAAGATTAACTATACTCCCTGGCCTGCTGTAGCTTACAACCTAGGGTGTTACCAAAAAAGTTATAATTTATTGAGTGCTTACAATGTGTCAGGCACTATGCTTTCCGTGGGTTGTCTCATGTCATCCTAAAAATAACTCTGCTAAGCAGATGCTATTATTATTTCCAGTATAGAGATGATGAACCTAAGGCTCAAAGGGTGAGTAGCTTTGCCTAAGCTCATAGAGGTGGTACGTTTTTCTCAGTCTGGTCTCCTAACTCCCACAAAGTGTCCTGGGCATAAAGGGAACAGAGAGATCTAGTCTCTCTGGTGGCATGGAGATAGCAACAGTGGACATGCCCCAGGGCTCAGGTTTATTGCAGGAGTGCTTTGACCCTCACCAGTTGATTGGACTAGGTCAAAGGCAGACCTGAGGAAGGTCCCTGTGGGGGGTGGTACTGCTCCTGGAAAGGCACAGAGGCAGGAAAATATGGGGTGTGTGTAGTGAAGTGGGTAGAGAGCAAGACGGAAGCTAGGGAAAGCAAGCAGATAATGGCAGTGACATTGGAAAGGGACACTGGGGCCAGACATGAGAGAGAGTGTCCTTTTCTTGAATGCCCCAAGCCAAAAAAGATGAGCACTAACTGCCCTAGGCCTCAAAGAAGACACTCACCTGGCTGACTGCCTCGCACAGACAAGGCCCCTCCTGGCATCTAGACAGGTCTGGGTTGCCACAGCCAAGTGCTTTCTCTTGGGCCACCTATTTCAGGGCCTGTGCCCCGGGGCAAGCTCCTTGACTTCCTTCAGAAGCCAGATGGCGCCTCCAGTGGTGAGGAGAGCCGCTCACACCCGATGGGTTCTGCTGCTGTTCCTTTTGGACTCCTCTGAGCTACCCACTCCAGTATTCTTGGTTTTCCCTTGTGGCTCAGCAAATAAAGAATCCGCCTGCAACGCAGGAGACCTAGGTTCGATCCTGGGTTGGGAAGATCCCTTGGAGAAGGGAAAGGCTACCCACTCGAAGATTCCGGCCTGGAGAATTCCATGGACTTTAACAGTCTGTGGGGTCACAAAGAGTCAGACATGACTGAGCACCTTTCACTTTCACTTTCTGAGCACTGGGCATTCTGACTGCCTGGCACTCACGGTGCCACCCCTCACTGTTCCTCCAGGGCGGGGTCCTGGGTGCATTTATCTCTGTGTCCCAAGAGCCCAGCACACTTGCAGGTTCAACACCCTGCTCTGAAAGGAAGGTACACACGGGAAATTCTCTCACCCTGATAACCTCTTTACCATGACTCAAAACAGTGAAGACCACAGGGGCCACGCTCCCGCCTCTGCACCTGCTGTGTTTCATGGTTAACAACATCCCCAACAGTCAAACCCACTTCAATTCAATGAGCAGTTCCAGACTGCTGTAGGGCTGGACAGACATAATTTGGGCTGGGGTGGGGGGCGGTGGTAGAGGGACACAGCACTCACCCCAGTAGACTCTGGGGATCAGATACACGCAAGGCTGCGAAAAACTGGGCTCTCCTGCTGCCAGTGCCCCACTGGCTCACGCTGAACAGCTCGGCCTTGCCCCCGTCTCGGTTCCCCACTCTCTGTGGGCAGCCACGCACACTTGTGGGGCACAGCGGCTGTTCGAGTGGCAGTGGGCAGGCGGGGCGTGCCTTCCCTCCCACATGTGTTCCAGCGACACAAAGGGAATTGCTGATGACTCACTCCTGCTTTCCTTGACCCTCCTTCCCAGCCTCTTCACGGCTCTGAAACAAGGCCCAGGAAAGGTGGCTGCAGTCAGGGGGCTGCCACTCCCCCCTCCTCCCTCATGACTCTCCCCCCCAAGGGGGAGGGGCTCAGGGCTGGGGTTGAAGTAGGACACATGAGTCCCTGGAGTTCTCACAGTACATGTGCCTGGGCTAAAGCATTCTCCCTGCTTCAGAGCGGGAGGAAACAGAGCTTCAGAAAGAGGAAGGTCATCTGTTACGTGAGGTAAGATCTGAACTTGCCAGGCTCCCGGCTCCAGCAGTGTGGCCCCGAGCCTCTGTCTATACCCCTGGCCATAACCTCAGGCTCACCAGATGCTCTCCACTGTACTCCGAGGTCCGGTACCCACATTGGTGAGGAAGCCGAGGGCCAGCCCACTGACTAACCTGCTCTAAGAGGGGAGAATGGCCTATAGAAGATGAGGAACTTGGTTCTGCTCCCATTTGTTCTCACAGTCGTTGCCTGCACCCCACTCTCCCCTGCCAGCCCACTCAGGACCCTGTCTCCCACCCGGGAGTACTGAGAATGACAGGCAGCAGGTTGCAGTCAGAAGGGCACGGCCTTATTTTCATCTTGATTTTTTCAAAGTTAAAATGGCTTTTATCCTTGGATGATTCAAGACATGCACTTAGTTGTAAAAACACATGAACAAAAAACTGTAGAAGATGACAGAACAACAACAAAAGTCCCTCCTAAGTTCACTGTTCATGGCCACTGTCAACATTTTGGGCTATACTTTCACAGGCATTTTTCTAAACACAGTAACATGTTTGCAAAAATGAGATTATGCCATTCATAACATTTTGTAGCCTGCCTGATCAAAAATTTCACAATACACATATTATTTCATCTATTCCTTACAACAACCCTGTGTGGTGGGTATCACTATCCTCCTTATTAACTCAAAGGGACTTAAGGCTTAGAGAGGTCATGCAACTGCTACCCGGTACAGCTAGAATTTGAACTCTCTGCCTACTCCTAAAACCCATTTTCTCATTCATTAAAAAGTACAGTTTAGCACACATTGCAACCCTGAAATGATTAAAACATGGTGGCGCAGGTGTCAGAGTCACCAGACTTCTTCCAGTCATTTGTATCCCAGGAATGGTTATTGGGCACCTCCTAGATGCCAGGCTGTATCCCAAACCCTGGAAAGAGAGCAGCGAACAGGACAGGGACCCTCCTCCCTGAGGCAGGCAGGGAAAAAACCCGGAAGTAGATGTGCCAGGTAACATCAAGAAGTGTGGGGGGTGGGGGGGGGGTGCCGTGAAGGCACATACATTTAAGGGGACACAAAGTGACAAGGAGGGCTCTCTTGTTCCCTCAGAGAGGGAAGACCTCTTTGAGGAGGTGACAGCAGAGCAGTGACCAGACTGAATGAAGGGAGAGAGCTCTGTAGCTATCTGGAAGTAGACGATGGGTCCAGGAAAATGAAACTGCCCATTTGAAGACCCTGAGGCAGGAGTATGGTTGGCCTGTTTGAGGACCAACAAGGAAAGCAGCAAGTCTGGAAGGCAGCTTGCAAGGAGAAGAGCAAGACAAGATGGACGATGGAGGGGATGCAGGCAGAGAATTAGGTCAGGCAGCGCCCTGCAGGCTATGGTCAGCCTTTTAATTTTGTTTCAAGTCTCGACCAGTATAGAGTTTGGAGCAGAGGAGTTACATGACCCGAATTCCCGAATTCCTCTAGGAGAAGGCTACTCTAGCTGCAGACTGGAGACAGTAAGAAGAGAAACGCAGAGGCAAGTGATGAGGTGTCTGGTGTGGGAAACATCAGCTCTAGATCTAACAAGTGACTGAATTGGATATGGCTGCGCTGTGAAGGGGAGAAGGCAATGGCACCCCACTCCAGTACTCTTGCCTGGAAAATCCCACGGATGGAGGAGCCTGGTAGGCTGCAGTCCATGGGATCGTTAGGAGTTGGACACAACTGAATGACTTCACTTTCCCTTTTCACTTTTATGCATTGGAGAAGGAAATGGCAACCCACTCCAGTGTTCTTACCTGGAGAATCCCAGGGACAGGGGAGCCTGGTGGGCTGCCATCTATGGGGTCGCACAGAGTCGGACATGACTGAAGCAACTTAGCAGCAGCAGCAGTGCTGTGAAGACAAATACAACATGGCTGCTGCCCCTGCCCAGCTCACCAAGGAGGAGACAAGGCCGGCCATGCCACACGGGCCAGCTAAGACCACTTCTATGCCAGGAGTGCTGGAAACTTCAGGAGAGAGTGCTTCCTTTTGGCCGGGGTCGAGGTGAGGGAAGCCTTCACACGGGAGGCTGGATTCGGGTAGAATCCTGAAGGCCACAAAGGAGATGGGTGGGAAGGAAGAGAGGAGGTGGATCCAGGTAAAGGGATTGAGTCAGTGAAGGCTCAGAGGGACACACTCCCCGGCTCACCTTTCAGGGTTATGCCCAATCTGCTCAGTTTGACTGTAAGCAAACGATCAAGTCAGCCATTCTACCGACTTTATTTTCCTCTCCTGCCCAGGGACTTTAAACATGGTAGAATGCTTTAAATCGCAAACCACCAGCTAGTGTGGCAAGCTTCTTCTATAAAGGGCTAGATAATAAATATGTGAGGCTTTTGGGCCATATGGCCTCTTTTGCAACTACTCTGCCATTGTAGTGGGAAAGCAGTTGAGGGAGCTACGTAGTGAATGGGCATGGCTGTGTTCCAATAAAACTTCAATTACCAAATCAGGCACTGGGCCAGCTTTGGTCCAGGGGCTGTAGTCTGGCAACCCTTGAGCTGTGCTCAATGTCCCCCGCCCTTATGCCACAGGTGCCTGTTGAAGGGACGGGTGGCCTGACCTACAGTCATTCGTTCTGAGGAGCAGACAGTTATCAATCCCTTCTGGAGGTTACTGATGCCACTCAATCAGTTTTAAAGAAAAAGGTGCAAATGAGGGTATTTTACGCCAAAGAGGATGTTAATGCTTTATAACAGGAGACCAGGCTTAGGTACTGCCCCTAAGAACCACATCTCAAATAAAGTAACCATTATTATCAGGTAGATGAATCAGGAGATAAAAGGCACATACTTCTCCTTTGATATTTAATCTGGAATCTACATACAACTCTGACAATGTCTTTCTGTCTCTCTGTCTCTATTTTAAAGTTTCAGCGTAATTTCAAAGAAATTTCTTAAAGTACGGTATTGAAATAGGATCACTCCAATAAAAGCCTATCTATCTATCCAATTCATTTTCCAACTATTAAGGAAGACAGAAGAAAAAAATATTTATAGAGCAATGCTGATTTCAGGGCACTAATCTTTGTAATTCCCAACATGATCATAACAAAACCCAGTTCTGTCCACAAAAAGGCGGGCTCTGCAAAAGCCAGACCTTGCTCTTGAAATGGACTGTTAGCTTCCATACTGGGCCACATATTGATTAGTTGCCATAGTTTATTTGTCATTTTCCTTTTAATTTCATCCTAGAGCATCACCCTTGGCTAAATGTCTTGAATGGCATCACTTGATCAGACATGCTGTCAGTTCCAAGATTTCCAGGGACTTGATGCCCAGAACAACGGACTTGTCTTTTCTCACATTGGTCATGTTGATGACCAATGACTTTGCATTGGAGACATTTTCTTCACGGTCTTGCCACAATGCCTCTCTGAGGAAAGGACAGCTATTTTTGAGGAAATCTGAAAGAATTTATTTGGGGTAGAATGAGAACTTTCACACAAGGACAAAACTCCAAACTGATGTCATCATGTTTGTCATCACTCTCACTTATAGGTGCTTACTCTGTGCCAAGCACGGCTCTATGTGTCTTCATATCTTTCCATTCATTAAAGTCTCACAACAACCCAGAAGGTATTAACCTCATTCTACTGAGACATGAAAAGGTTATGTGATTTGCCCATGCTCTGACTGCTCAAAGGTGGTTGCCAGGCTCTGAACCCAAGCAGTCAGGTACAAGTCCACGCACTTCACTGCTAAACCAACCAACACTGCCTTTGGTTGAGTTTTAGAGAGGATAAGTCTTAGTTTTGATTTATTAGCCAAACTTATACTAAAAATAATATTATTAAGTTCCTTGTGATGTCTTGAAGTTTTTCATATAGTTGAGCTCAATCAGGCAAAAAGCAGCTTTTCTTTTTTCCTAAGGGAGAGGTATACCATCTCTATAAAATTTCAAGACATGTGAAACCTCCCCTAGATTTCCGGGTCTTACTTCTCATAAATTCTATGAGGAATTTTCATGTAAGTTCTTTCAGTTGATACAGACCACATGTAGGTGAGGTAACTGATGCCCAGAGCAATTAAATAACTTGACCATAATCACAAGTCAGTAGGTAACCAGGCCACACTTCTCCTTCTACTTGACTGGCTCCCTCCTTGGGCTCAAGTTGATTTAGAATGTACCAGAAGTGTCCTGTTCAAGTGATTGGACTTGATTGATTTTACTACATTTGTGAAAATTACAATGCTGGTATCTTTGAAAAGGACTATAGTTTTAAATGTGTAAAATTATCCCAAATTACTGTAGGATTCAATTATTATTTATGCTTCAGTGCATAAAGGGGATCATCATCCAGGTTGGAACTTGGTCATCTGTGAGATCACATCTTGTGTTTTCCAGTAACCATGAAAACCAATGTAGCCTGCATGATTTTTTAATTTATTAAACATTTTATTATGGAAAATTTCAAACAAAACTATAGAAAATAGTATAATTGAATCCTCTTAATCACCTAGTAAAATAATTGTCAAATTTTTTTCAGTCTTGTTTTATTTATATGTCCCTTCAGTTGTTTATAAGCTGGTGAGTATTTATTTCTTTTTTTTTTTTGTATTTATTTCTTATTGAAGTATAGTTGACATAGAATATTAAGTTACTTTCTCCATTATTCTCTTTTCAAATTTTTATTTACTTTTAATTAAAAAAATTTAAGATGATTAACATATAACATTATATTAGTGTCCAGTGTACAACATATTGATTCAATTTTGTATACATTGTGAAACAATCACCTTAATAAGCCTAGTTAATTAACATCCATCACCACACACAGTTACACATTTTTTTTTCTTGTGATGAGAACTTTTAAGATCAACTCTTGGACCTCCCTTGTTGCCCAGTGGTAAAGAATCTGCCTGCCAATGCAGGGGATATGGGTTCGATCCCTGGTCCTAGATGATTTCATATGCCACAGGGCAGCTAAGCCAGTGCATCACAACTACTGAGCTCATGCTCTAGAGCCCATGGTCTGCAACAAGAGAAGCTACCGCAGTGAGAAGTACCAGCACACTGCAACTAGAGAGGAGCCTCTGTTCTCCAAAACTAGAGAAAGCCTGCAATGAGGACCCAGCACAGCCAAAAATAAATAAATTAATTAAATAATAAAATCTACTATTTTAGTAAGTTTCAAACATGCAGTACAGTATTATTAACTGTGGTCACTATGCTGTATATTACATCCCCATGACTTATTTATTTTATAACTAAAACTTTGTATGTTTTAATCACCTTCACCCATTTTGCCCACCCTCTGCCTCTGACAGTCACCAATCTCTTTGCTATTCTATGAGTTTTTTTGTTGTTGTCGTTTGTTTGTTTTAAGATTCCACATATAAGTGAGATCATATGGTATTTGTCTTTCTCTGTCTGACTTGTTTCACTTAGCACAATGCCTTCAAAGTCAATCCATGTTGTCACAAATGGAAAGGTTTTCTTCTTTTTTGTGGTCGATAATATTCCATTGGATATATATACCACATTTTTTCTTTCTTTTTTTTTACATCTGAAACTTAAACATATTGTACATCAGCTATATCGCAAGTAAAAAGCAAACAAAAGAGTAGCCTCTTATATAATCATAGTACAATAGTTAAATTTCAGGAAATTTAATACCCAAACAATGCTTTTATCAAATCTACAATCCACAATCCAGTTTCGTCAATTGTCCCGTAATGTTCTTCATAGCATCCTTTCCCCTCCAGCACAGGATCCATCCAGAGTCAGTACTGAATTCTGTTGTCATACGTCCTTAGTTCCCATTCATCCAGAACACTTCCTCTGACTTTGTCTTTCATGACATTGAGATTTTTGAAGAATACTAGTCTTTATTTTACATATAGACTCTGAATTTGGATTTGTTGATGTTTCCTCATGATTATTGTTGTTGTTGTTGTTGAGTCGCTAAGTCATGTCTGACTCTTTTGCAACCCCATAGACTGTAGCCTGCCAGACTCCTCTGTCCAGGGGATTTCCCAGGGAAGAACACTGGAGTGGGTTGCCATTTCTTCCTCTAGGGGATCTTCTGACCCAGGGATTGAACCTGTGCCTCCCACATTGGCAGATGGGTTCTTTACCACTGAGCCACCTGGGAAGCCCCTCCTCGCGATTACATAAAGGTTATATATCTTTGGCAGGAATGCCACAAAAGCATTGCAGTGTCCTCCTCAGCCAGTCACACCTGGAGTCACATGATATTGGTGTGCTCCTCGTGGTGATATCTACGTTGATCACCCTGTCAAGATGTTGTCTGGTTTCCCCATCATTCTAGGGGCCATAAAAATGCACAACTCAGATTTCTGGATTGAAGGAACCTAACTGAGGACCATCCTGCCTATTGTACTCAGAATCCATTTGCATGGAGACCTCATTGACTGCTCTGGCCAATGAGTGAACACAGCAATGTTCATAAGGTAGGCTCATTCCTGCTAGACTAGCAGCCCTCTGATGGAGTCCCATCAGCCTGGCTGAATTCCTCTTAGAACTGGGCTACATCTAAGACTCCCCTACCTAACACTTCATCTTCTCCTTCCCCCTTCATGAGGTCAGACTGGCATTGTCTGACAGCCCTTCCTGCCTCCTCCAGCTCACTCCACTTTTTCCCTCACAGAAGCCCCGTCTCCCCTCAGATTTTCTTGCATTTCCCTTCTAGTCTTGGCACCTGCCTCTTGGAGGGTTTGAACTAACATAAAGTGATATTGAAAGAAGTGGTTGAAAACAGGGGGTAAGATGAACTGATTAACTCATCGCTGGTGAAAGAGGATACTGTCCTGAGTAGTAGGTGGGGCACAGGGTCTCTGATACAAGGTGGTGGCCCAGTTACCAAAGATTTTACTGTCAGTGACCTGGGAATGCGTCCTGACCACATTTCCTTTATCCATTCATCCACCAATGGGCACTGAGGCAGCTTCCATATCTTGGCTATCATATTAATAAATAATACTATGATGAACATGGGAATGCAGATGTTTTTTCAAGCTAGTGTTTTTGTTTCCTTTGGATAAATACCCAGAAGTGAAATTGTTGGAGCATATGGTAATTCTATTCTGAATTTATCTGAGGGACGTCCATACTGTGTTTCATGGTGGCTATACCAACAGTGGACAAGGGTTCCCTTTTCTCCATAGCATCCCCAGTACATGTTATTTCTTGTCTTTTTGATGATGGCCATTCTGAGAGGTTTGAGTTGATATCTCACTGTGGTTTTGATTTGCATTTGCCTGATGATTAGGGGTACTGAGCACCTTTTCATGTGCCTGTTGGCCATCTGTATGTCTTCTTGGGAAAAATGTCTATTCAAATGCTCAGATTATTTGTTTTTCTGCTATTGAGTTGTATGAGTCCTTTATATATTTTGGAGAGACTGCTAGGGTCCTGATCACCTTCACCCACTACCAGCTTGTAGGGCACAGGTTACACACTGGGAGGGGGAAACTGAGAAGACTTGGTGGTGGGGAGGGGTCAGTCCAAAAGAACACATAGCTCTGAAGTGCCCCCCAAAGGACTGCCTCATTCTTCTGCCCCATAGTACTAACCAGATGGAGCATAAAGACACTGGCTGTGTCACTCCAGCAGAAGTCACCTGAATACAAACACAAGCCCAGAGAAATGGAGGAGCCTACTAGCAGTGATCACCAGCTTAGCTCAGACCAGAAGTGTAGTACTCAGCTTTCAATATTGTCCTGCTGTCACCATGGAAAGCTCTTGGAAGGGACTTTCTTCCTTGGCAATGAATGAAGAATTAAGAGTAAAGATAGAATCTAGACAGAGAAAGTCAAACTGTTTCAGAGGGCTGTGCCAGTAACTGGACTAGTCAATGCAGGACGACCATCTGTTGTAACCACTTACACTTTAAACACATAATTTTAAAGGAGCATCTCTGTGGTCAAATAGAGATTAAACCTCAGACTCTTGATAGAGCACCTGCATCCAGATATTGATTAAGTGTAAAAATGCCTCCTCTCTTGCACCCCTCCTTTCACACATGCCTGTCTCCTTCTCTGTTAAAACCCAAGTTTTCAGACCACGAACCAGCAGAATTATAGGTATCCCTTTGAAAAACCAATGGAAAAAAGGTTGACCACTTCTGGTCAACTGCTAGTGTGAAGATACAAAGACTTACTGAAATAGTTGTCAGTGTGGGGTGAGGTGGGTCTGCCCACTCAGAGGTAGGCAAACTTGGTCACTCCTCACCAATGAGCCAATGACCAAGGAAAATGTTACTTATTTGAGCAGGCTCATGTCACTGTCACTATGAACAAAAGATGCTGTCCAATGTCTCAGTGCAGACCATTACTGAAAAAAAGCTCTGCCAGAGAATAAACTCCTTTGTAGTTTGGATTCTGGGATACTGGAATTGATTATTCATCCATCCTATCACTCACCTCCTCCATGTTCTAATCCTAATATTGATTTCTAAAGTGAAGGTTGAATAAAATTATTTTTGTTTGGGAACTTTCTTGAGATTTCCTATGATGATCACTGATACTGTAAAGTGGGGTGGAGTCCTGATCTGGGTTTCACTTTTTTGGAAGAAAAGTGTGCAAACGTTTGCTAACTGTCCCCATGTGAATCAGAAATTGAGCTATGCACTTTATATGGGCTCTTTCCATTAAGCCTTGAAATAATCCTGTTTTCCAAATAAAGCCATCAAGTCTCCAGAAGAGTCACAAGGTCACCAGGCCATCACTGATAGAACTAGAATGCAGCCCCAGCTCTGGTTCGCCCTAAAAGCACTTGCCCTTGCTCACTATCCCACCACACTGTTCTCTTAGTGACTAGATGCTTAAGAGAAACAAATCTAGCCAAAGGTGGCCTGTGGCTTCTCCAGGTCAATATTCTGGAAGGTCATCGATTCAGGCAGCAATTGTTTCAAAACAGCTTTTACATTTGCAATGCAGTTGTAACTGGATTTCCCACTAACCAGAAAAGAATGGCACATTATATGCACTACTTTAATTATCACAATGCGTGAAGTAAATACTACATAATTTCAACACCTTTCCTTATATCTCAAAACAGATGGTGATGCACTAATGGACTATATTACACGAAGGCCCATTTAGGCTTTTACCAAATTCATTGAATTATAAGTCAAATGGAAGGACTTATTAGGGAAACACAGTTAAAATGCATAGCTTTCCTGACAGGTGGATGTTCATAAGTATATGTGCAGGTGCTATTAAATTTTAATTTATCATCTATAGAGTTTGTACCTCCAAAGAACATTTTTGGGGTCTCTAATTGGGAAGTGTTCCAGGACGAGTATTGGGGTGAGATAGATATTCCAAACCCATACCTATTCAGATAAATGGAAATATCATTAGCAACAAGAAGTAAGTGATCATGGCTTCTCTCGTGTTTTTTTTTTTTTATATAAATTACACTAAATAACCATAATGCTGCAATTTAGTGGTCCAAAGTTCATTCTATTCAGCAGGCCATCCATAGTCAACAGTTTAAAGAAAAGGGACCTGCTGAGAAAATAGTGGTCTAATCAGATGCCTTAAAATCGAGCTGATGAGATGAGTCCCATTTCTTTTTTTGTAAGGGGATTCTAATGAAGCAATGCTTGAAGGGGATTCATAACTTTGGGCCCCCTGTTTCATTATTCAGGTCAGCTGCACCCAGTTCCAAATGAAGCTAGGGAATCTTAATTCCACAGGCAATTCGTAGATCTGCTGGTTTGTGCAGGCGACTTACTAAATCCCAAATTCCTTGCTGCCAAATTGTATATATTGTCTTGGTTCCTATAAGGATTATGGGAAAGCTTTGAAAAAGGGGGCAAATCAAAGGGAACAGTAATCAAATTAGAAGTACCGAAGGATGGTGCCTCGAAAACTAATTCATAGATGTTGAAACTGGGAGACAAGAGAGCTCCATTTGTGTACAGGACCGTAAGAGCTCTCACAACGAGGTAAACACCTCCGAGGCTCAGGTGGGCAAACACAGGCTGGTTCAAGAGGGAAGTTTCCACGACACATTGAGTACACCTTCCTCTTTGGAAAGAGCCTGTGTTGGGAGGGTAGCGCAGGGTGACCATCTATTAATACCCACTGCCGGTCAGGCCCGTGGACCTTGAGACATCATCCCCCTGTCACATCTATAAGTCACTCCTTCCAGGGACATGAAAGGCACCCAACTGGTAGTTCCTAAATTTATCCATTAATACTTTCCCACTGGAATATAATTTCTCACAGGAATTATATTTAAAGCAACTCCAACAATATGGTAAGTAGGAAATGGGTATACTTCCTTTTGGCAGCACTAACTAGATTTAGGATGTATTTTTAATGCCCACCTTCAGTACTAGAAGCCTGACAATGGAACTGGCTGCTGCTTCCTCAGATCCCTGCCCCCAAACACCGGGCTGTGTCTCACTTTCTTCCAGGAGAAACTGAGGCCCAGGAGAGAAAAGAGCTCAAGCTGCTATTAAGATTAAAGGAGGCAACGCATGCAAAGCTCTTAGCAAGAGCTTGGTATATATTTAATATGCACTCAACAAATGATTGCTAATATAATTATTACTACTATTAATGTTATTATTACTATGACCATCATAGGAGGAAGGAGATCACATTTTTTACTCATTTTAATATTTATTTTTATTTTATTGTGGGAAGAACACATAACATGAGATCTACATTTTAACAAAATTTAAGGGTACAACATATTATTGTTGACTATAGGTGCAATGTTTTACAGCAGACCTCTAGAATTTATTCATCTTGCTTGAATGAAATGTTATACCCATTTGATTAGTTAAGTCCCCATTCCCTCTCCTCCCAGCTGCTAGAAAATACCACTTACCTCTTTGATTCTATGGATTTGACTATTTTAGATACCTCATATAAATGTAATCTTTGCAGTATTTGTCTTTCTGTGACTGGTTCATTTTACTTATTATAACGTTCTAAATGTTCACCCATGTTGTCAAATATTGCAGAATTTCCTTCTTTTCTCAAAGATAAATATCTTCCATTATTGGTGTATACCACAGTTTCTTTACCCATTTATCTGTCAACGGACATTTAGTCTGTTTCCACATCTTGGTTACTGTGAATAGTGCTACAATGAATATAGGAGTCTTAGTATCTCTTCAAGCTACTGATTTCAATTCTTTTGGATAAATATCCAGAAGCAGGTTTGCCAGATCATTTGGTAGTTCTATTTTTGGGGGGCGGGGGGGAAACTCCATACTGTAGTGGCTACTTTGCATTTCCACCAACAGTGTACAAGGGCTCCAGTTTCTCCACATTCTTCTTCTTCTTCTTTTTTTTTTTTTTAAATAAGAGACATCCTGATAGGGGATATCTCATTGTGGTTTTGATTTATATTCCCCTGATGACCAGTGACATTTAACATCTTTCATATACCTGCTGGCCATTTGCATGGTCTTCTTTAAAGAAATGTTTATTTCAAGTGCTTAGCCCATTTTTAAATTGGGTTACTAGGGTGTGTTGGGTTTTGTTTTACTACTGATTTGTAGACATAGTCAAAAGAAATCACTAACACTGCTCCTGGGTCTGACTTCACCCAGAGGATGAGGCAAAACATGGAAAGAAATTCCATGAAACTACTTCCATCATCACACTGACCCATCTGAAGGTGATGTTAAATGTGTCACATGTGACCCCCAAGACTATGGAAGTGAGGAGGGGACAATTTTCATTGCCTTCCCTGATGACTCTTTATGCCTAAACATCACTCCGGCATATATTGAGCTCCTGCTATATTCCAGGGGATACACAGTGGTCCCTGCTCCTGGAGCTTACATTCTGTGACTAGCCTCGTATCACCAGCCAATGGTGGTGATCTCATATTTTGTAGAATATGCTGTGCACAGTGGAAAGAGATAGCTAAATAAAGATGGAGATAGACCGGAAGTGTATGCCAGGCATAAAGAAAAACAAATGCAAAGGCCTGGAGACAAGAACAAGTTTGGAGCATATGAGTGACAGAGAAGAAGCCAATGGGATAGGAGCCTGGTGAGTGAGGGGGAGATTTGTGGCAGAGGAGGACAGAAAGGTTTCTAGGTTGTTTACCTGAATATATGGTGGTATCATTCACTAGGATAGGGACCATGGAAGGAAGAGGTCATAATAAGTTGCCACAGCTCTCTGCTCACTGGAAAATTTCACCACATGACTATTCTAGACTTGAGGTCACTAAAATCATTCCCAGCTTAATAGTAGGCAAGTCTTCAAAGTCTATGTGTCAAACAACTGTTCAAAACCCAGAGTTTGTTGTCCTATGAAGTTATAAGTAGCCAACAGATAGGCTGTTGTGTTGGAAATTTCATTTTCTTGGACCCAAGTGTATGGCTGGAGTAAACCCAGACTAAATATCATCTGTGGAGGGGATCTGTCAGCGTCAAGGCCCTGGAGCAGTCATTGACATGACCTCAATAGTGCCTGTAGCTCAACAGTTGTTGTTGTTGTTCAGTCTCTAAGTTATGTCTGGCTCTTTGCAACCCCAGGGACTGCAGCATGCCAGGCTTCCCTGTCCTTCACTATCTCTCAGAGTTTGCTCAAACTCATGTCCATTGAGTCGGTGATGCCATCCAACCATCTCATCCTCTGTTTCCCCCTTCTCCTCCTGCCCTCAATCTTTCCCAGCATTAAGGTCTTTTCCAATGAGTCGGCTCTCTGCATCAGGTGGCCAAAGTATCAGAGTTTCAGCTTCAGCATCAGTCCTTCCAATGAATATTCAGGACTGATTTCCATTAGGATTGACTAGCTTGATCTCCTTGCAGTCCAAGGGACTCTCAAGAGTCTTCTCCAACACCACAGTTCAAAAGCATCAATTCTTCAGTGTTCAGCTTTCTTTATGGTCCAACTCTCATATCCATACATGACTACTAAAAAAACCATAATTTTGACTAGATGGACCTTTGTTGGCAAAGCGATGTTTATGCTTTTTAATAGTGTCTAGGTTTGTCATAGCTTTCTTTCCAAGGAGCAAGCATCTTTTCATTTCATGGATAGCTCAATAAATGTTCATCAAATATTGATGTGCTCCCCTCATTTCCCAGCCCCCTTTTAGTTGGGCAGGATCATGTGATTAGGTCAGGTCAATGGACCATGAGCAGAAGCAATATCAGTCAACTCTCGACCAGATCATTTAATGGCTGGTAAGCAACTCTCTTCACAGATGGCAACCAGAGGCCACGTGTTCCAGATGATGTACCCACAAGATGGAGGAGGTTCTGTCAGTCTAGGTTTCTGAGTGACTATGTGGCCTCCTCTACTCCCTGGCCACACAGCCTGGCTTTCAATAACTGCTCCCCACTGCCTACTCAGCTTCATGACGTATTTGCATGCTCTTCTCTGGCTTATTGACTTTCAGTCTCCATTTGCTTCTCCTCTCTGACCACTCTCTTGGTTTGTGCTTCTTTGAAGCTATATCCAGGATACTCTCACCCACAACCGTAACACTGCTCCCAAACCTCACTGAGCCCCCTCCCAGTGAAAATTTAGGCAATAGTAAAGAAGGTAATCAATGGATTTTACTGGAGAAGCGATACTGAACATGAGGTACGTAAGGCAAAGTTGACCCAATGAAATATGAGGTCAGAAGCCAGGAGGACTGGAAACCAGTGCAGAGTGTGAAATGGCTCAAGACCAAGCCACTGAATGGTGCCTGGCTGACTGAGATGAACTCCCCAACCCACTTCTTTATGTGGTTCCAGCTGTATGGTATAGGGGCATGCCTACAGCTTAAAAACAAACAAACAGAAAAGGTAGAATTTGACATCTGTAACACTCAAGATACCAGGTAACATGATTTCTATGAGAAAATGTTTCTAGACTTGTAGCCTGGTTTGACAAGAGTACACCTCTGCCCAGCTGCTCTGGTAGATGCAGTGGGGACAGTCCCACCCCAACAAGCTGAAAAAGCAGGAACCCCTGGCGAGATCTTCTACAGCTGAAAGCAGGTGCCATTGTTGGGACCTGCATTAAAATCTTGAAACTTTTTTTCCCCATGAAGCATATCTGTTTAAAGTCACACACTGGGAGCTGTCTCTAGTCCACTGTGTTTGTATCTAAGCTAGTTTGGGTCAGAGCATACACACCAAAGTTGTGGGCCCTCTCATATACAATGTCTTGATGAGTTTTGCATAGGGAGCTTTTATTCTCTGTTGAAGGCAGATACTAAGCAAGACAGTAAAAAAGGAAATGGATAGTCTTGGGGCCAGAAACAAAGGACACCAAGAGATACTAGTTTCAAACACCCTACTTCCATAGTTGGCTGGAAAGATAAACATCTCTAGGTCTAAACTGTCATCTCTCATTTCCTAACACAATCACTTTCCCTGTCATAGATGTATAACCTAACTTTTTTGCAGGAGGAGCAAAAGTCACTGTATCATTTTTAAAACTAATTAATTTATTTGGCTGTGCCATGTCTTAGCTGCAGCACGTGGGATCTTTAGTTGCACCATGTGGGATCTAGTTCCCTGGCCAGGGATTGAACTGGGGCCCCTTACACTGTGAGAGTGGAGTCTTAGCCACTGGATCACCAGGGAAGTCGCATCACTGGATCTTTTTTCCTTCTACTCTACCTCACCATAGCACTCTGCATGTAGTAGTTGCTGAACAACATTTGTTGCCTTGAGATTTTTCCATCTGAAGAGCAACCAACTGAGTGCATTTCCTTCTCCATTCTAATGAACTCCAAACCATCTCACTTTGTTTTCCTTTCTTTCCACCAGCCCTAGAAATTCCAGAACACTGTCTATACAGTGGAAGTACTATGATTTCAGAAGGAATATATGCTTGCTCTCTTCCTCCCTAGAGACTCATCAGGACCAAGGGGAAGAGTCAGTCAACTAACAATTATCCACCGGACACCTACGATATGCCAAGCAGGCCGCCCCTGCACAGTAGTTATAGCTCCTTGGAGAAAGCTCCAAACCCAAGAGGATATTGCCATTGATAGTTTCCAATGTCATTTGCTTTCCCCCTATATTAAAGTGCTGCTGCTTCTAGCTACTCAGCATGTCATCCTTGCTTTCAGCCTTATGTTTCTCTGTCTTCATAGACAAAGCTAGTCTAGACATTATAGCAGGTAACAGGCCAAGAAAATTCAATTTATTCTGATTATCTATCATTTGTTGAGCAATTTCAAGATTTTATAAAGGATATGTACAGTGCTTCCCTATAGGGTCCTGTGCCAAGTACCTGACAAGCGACAATATATTGAAACACTTTAAATTGAATTCAACATTTCTCAAGGAATGATGGTTTACTGCCAGGTGCAGCAAACTATGGCCCATGGGCCAAATCCTTCTTACTTGTTTTTATCAATAAAGTTTTATTAGAATACAACTAGGCTTTTTTTTTTTTTTTTACATCTTGTCTACAGCTGTTTTCATGCAGGATAGCGGTGCATGGGTGAAAACAACTGAAACAGTTTCCCTGTCTCATGGGCCCAATGTTTACCATGGTTGTCACATTCATTATTTCACATGATCCACAAACCCCTCTGACGTAATAATAGTTGACATTTATTGTGTTAATCAGTCGTGTGCTTTATCTGATGCCCATACTTAGGTTGGGAAAAGATTACGGGTTCCATTCACCTGTAACTGAAAGCAAGAATTCCTTCCACTATGAATGTAGACAACAAATCAAAGGCCTACAAGCCACACCTGTGCCTTCATCACCATCTGCAAGATCTCAGGTACTTGTCCAGTACACGGCAGTCACTGAGTTCTCACAATACCATTTCCATTCATTATTACCTTGAAATAGCGGTAGATATAAGACAGACTCTAAACCTGTTATTTATTTCAGATTTAGAGGTGTATGCGTGAGCACATATACCACAAATCTGTTTTTAAAAATATGTCAATGACTTTGTTTCATTAGAACTCATTTCCCTTTGGTAATCTAAAGTACTGGATTTGTGCATTTAAGAGTATTACTCTGAGAAGGGGGCCCAGAGGCTTTGACAAACTGCCGAAGGAAGCTGGGTGCAAGAAGGTTAGGTAGCCCTATGCCAAGTGCATGAATTCACTGAATACTCGCATCGCCTGGGTGATGGGTGCTATAATCAGCCCCTGCCCACCCCCTCCTTACATGGGAGTACAGTGGGGGCAGTGGGGAGAGAGCTAATACAATGCCCAAAGTCACACAGCTAGCAGTAGGGCTGAGATTGGAAACCGGACAGTTTGAGCCCAGAGTCTATGCTCTTCTTAGTCAATATCCTATCTGCTACTACCTTCATTGTTTAAGTGTCATTATTCCCATTTTACAAGTGAGCAAACTGAGTCTTTTTCTAAAGGCTGAAGGTGATGGATGTTATGAGTCTTAGAAAGTAGTAAAAATCATTTCTTGAGCACCTACTGTGCTAGGTGCTTTTCAAACACCTTTCATTTTACCCTCTTAATAGCTATCCTCAGGGTTTTGACCGATGAGTGAACAGAGAACTGGGGAGGATAAGCAACTCGATCACCATCGCCCTGCTGGGGGGTCATGGAGACCATGTCTGCTCATTTCCAGAGTGCCTCTGTCTCTGTCTCTCTTTCTCAACTACACTGTGCTTACTAATTGGTATGTAAATTATCTCGGGCAATCCTGAGGTCTTATTTCATTCATGGGTTTTTCAGTGAGGGAAAAATTATTGCAAGGAAATGTTCTTGCCCTCTTTCTACTAAAGCAAAAACAATTTTTCATCAAAATGGATGGGTTAAATCAGGATGAATTTGCGTGGTGGGTTTTTAAGGGAAATATTTCAAGTGAGGTTTAAGAATCCCACAAAACCACATGTAAGAACTAAATTGAAAAATAAAGTGGTAGATTGATATGCATTATTATGATGGATGTTTCAAGTGAAAATAATATTGGCAAAGGTTACTTTCAAGCTATCCTCATAAAGACCTTTTTTTAAGGAATTGCAAGAAATTATGGTGCAAACCTGTTTTAAGGGTTTCACATAACATGGCTTAAACAATACTGACTTCACCTCAAAAAGTATACTCTTACTCAATTACTTGGCCTGATAACCTCAGTGCACTTCAAATCATGGCAAAGTTTCAAGTATTTTGTATCAATCCCAATTTAAAAGTCACGGAAAGCAGCTATGGATGGGGAAATTCTTTTTCTGGGTAAGAACAGCTTTGCTTGGATCTGAACTGTTTATACTCACAAATCACAGTGTCGTTCAGACACGGCCTAAGCTTTTCCTTGGCAATAATGCTTAAGTCGGCCCTAAGAGAATGCAGAAACCCCGCCCCAGAAAGCCGTTTCATTAGCAGCCTGGCTCTTCCTGCTAGGAGAGCTGCGTTTCCCAAGGCTCTCTGTGGTCGCAAACCACGTTTCTAATGCAACTAAAAGATTCCTCTTCACGGACACTTAATGATGCCGAGTGTGTCATTACGACAAAAACAAACAAAACCTTGTGTCTTCAGAAAGGAAATCTAGGGCCTCATAGTCCAGCAATGAACACAGAGGAGTGAAATGAAATAGCCCGTGTTTGAAGAAGCCCTTCAGGATTCTATGGGGCGTAGGAGAAGGAGGCCCCGCATTTGCATTTGGCAGAGTTCAGTCCTGGCAGCGCCACGCTCAGCCCCGCTGAACCTCAGCCACTTCATATGCTCAGTGGCACGGGATGCCACCAGCGCCACATCCAGCCTTGTATTTATTCAACTCCGCGTGATGGGCCCTGTGCTAAGCATGGGGTGTTCGCAGTGAACGATGCGTGGGACCTGGGCGGGGGAGAACGGTCGGCTACTGGGATCGCGTGAGACTCGCATCAGTATTACGGTGTCACCGTGTCAGGGTCTCTGAAGCCTCTCCCCTTCAGTCTGTTGGTCTGTTTCATTTCTATTGTGAACCATGTTTATTGAGAGTTTCCCTAATAACAGAAATGATTTGTGACCGTGTTCAATGATCTAGAAAACACCCCCAAAACAAAGGGAAAATATAAAAATACCCATCGTCATGTTCAAATGAGACAACGCCACCCGGTCCAATGGATTCCTTGGACAAGAACTAAGGAAGCCGAAACCCAGCGGGCTGAGCCACCGGTGTCTGCACGCGTCCTTGCCACCGTCCCTCCGATCCACGGTGCCGGCCCCCGCGTCGGTGCTTGGCATCCCGCATCCCCTGACCCACTGGATGCAGGGGGCGGGCGGAGTGGAGTGGGGGCGGCCGATCAGGGACCGCCCGGGCGCCCCTCCATTTTTGCCAGAAGAGGACGGCTTTGTCGCGGCCGCTCCCCACGGGAGACATTCCTCGCCCGGCCCCTCGGCTTCCAGGGCACGCTCCACGTGGAGGGCCCCAGCTCGCGCGGGCCGGGAGAGCTCTCGGTTTCTAAGAAAAGCGCCTCCCCTGCGCCCGCCGGCCCCCCGCCCCTCAGCAGCCTCCCGCTCGGCCGCTCGGGGGCCGGATCAATGCGGCGGAGCGCTTGGGGCCGGGCCTGCGTGCCCTGAGCTCGCCCAGCCCGGGGCCTCGGGGGCCGAGCGTCTCAATTCAGGCCCACTGAACTGTATTTCCCCGGCCCGGCCCGCCCCCGGCCTTTGTGCCGCGCCCGGCCCGCCCCCTTTGCTCACTCTCCCTTCATGCTTTGTTTGGCAAACACAAAACGCCCGGCCCGGCGGCGGGCCCTTTTCAAGCTTCGCAGGCAGCCCTTGAACACGCCGCGAGGCTCGGGTACCTGGGAACACCTCCAGGGGCCGGGCCGGGTGGACGCCGAGGGGCCCCGGCCCCCGCCGCGCGCGGCCCCCCACCCCCAGACGGCCGGGCTTCCCCAGCGCGCCACCCCGGATGCCCCGGGCACCGCGACTTCTTGCAGGCGCCGGCTTTCCTTTTGAAAAATCCGGGGCACTTCGGGGCGAGGTGAAGGGGAGCCTTCGCCTCGCCTTTGTGTTTTAAATGGCCCCGAATTTCACTCGACACAGCATTTAGAAGCCTGAGAACCGGTTTGGAGGCTGCAGCCCGCACAGGCCACCGAGGACGGCAGAGGCTCTGGCTGGACCATCAGTAAGAAGAACAGCAGAGACTAAGAGCAACTACCGTTTACTGAGCGCTTACTCTGTGCCAGGCGCCAAGCTAAGCACGTCCTAAGCTTGATGACAGTTAGACTTTACAACCTGGGGATGTGGAGATTGGGGCTTCCGGCACTGATTAGGAAGCTAGCGATCAGAGGGGCTGGGAAGAGCCCTCCTGAACCCCCAACGCATATTTCCTTAGTCTACTGTTCTTTTTCCTTCCCTGGTGGCTCAGTGGTAAAGAATCTGCCCGCAGTGCAGGAGACCCGGATTCGATCCCTGGATGGAGAAGATCCCCTGGATGTGGGCCCGGCAACCCACTCCAGTATGCTTGTCTGGAGAATCCCCATGGACAGAGGAGCCTGGTGGGCTACAGTCCACGGGGTCACAAAGAGTTGGATAGGACTGAGCGACTAACACTTTCACTACTTTCACTTTCACACCCCAGTACCGGCATACTTCCTTAGTCTATTCTCTTTACTTAAATATTGGAATCTATTGACATCTTTTGGCTCCCAAGGATAAATGATTTTTTTCCCTTCCTGAACATACCATGCTCTGTTGTGTTTTTGCCGGTTGCCTTTGTAGCCTGAGTTGAAGAAGTTTTTATGTGTTGTCACATAATCATTTCCAGGGTGGCCACACTTCGCTGAAGATTTTTGGTGTACCAGGTATTTAACTAAGTGCTTAAATACACCCTATCATTGGATCCTCACAACCATTCTCGGGGGTGGGTTCTGCTAGTTTCTCCCTTTTACAGAAGGGAAAATCAGTAAACTGAAGTAACTTAGCCATGGTCACACAGCCAGTGAGGACCCAGAAGAACCAAGGCTTGTCTGAAACGAATGCTTGTTCTTTAAATCACTATATGACCTTGTCTTCAACTACTACTAGTTATATTTTGATTTCCACAGTTCTTCAAAAGATAGCCTTTTGTTTTCCAAAACTTGCTTTTCTAGTAAATTAATCAGCATTCAGTTGCTTCATGTTATTTTATGTCTCTTTGGAATTAGTTTTTCCTTAAAGAGACTAAAATAGCTTCAAACTGGAATAACACTGGAGGGAAGAAAGGAGACTGTGGCTTCTTACTTGGGTAAGTGCAGCCATCAACAGGTGTCTGCTGGAGGCTTGCCAAACTCAAAAGTGTTAGAACTTACCATCCCGTTTTTAGAGCTGGAGCACAGTCTCAATAAAAATGGTGGAGCTAGCTATCTGCCTCTCAGTTTTAGAATTATCTAGCACTGGAAGAAACTTCACAGATCAGCTGATTCAACTCTTTCATTGTACCAATGGGGAAACTGGAGCTCAGAAAGGAGTGGGACTTTCTCAAACTTAAAGAGCCCCCACTGGAATTCAGATACACTGACTCCTTGATATATTAATTCCTGAATGGAGTCACCAGGTATTAATCAAGTGCTTATAGTGTACCAGGTACCAAGGTAAGGCAAAGAGTGTTTAGCAAGATCCCTGCCCTCACAGAACTTCCATTCTAGTGAAAGAGACAGACAATAAATCAGTAGCAAATCACAGTTCTCAGTGTGGAGAACTTATTGGGAAGCCTAGTAGATCTTGCAAAACAACTGATAAACTATTATAGTTGTCCAAGCAAGAGAGACAGGAGGTTTGGACTAAAGATGGTGACAGTGATTTTCCAACTTGTTGTTTGCCCAGGGGCTGCCCATGTAACTTCTAGGGTCCTCAGTCTCTTCAGCTGTCTACCTCAGAGAGGTGTTATGAGGGCCAATCAAAAAAGCACTATCCAGGGCTTCCCTGGTGGCTCAGTGGTAAGGAATCTGCCTGCCAATGCAGGAGACTCAGGTTCCATCCCTGATCTGAGAAGATCCCCCATGCCACGGGGCAGCTGAGTCTGTGCTCTAGAGCCTGGGAGCGGCAACTACTGAGCCCACATGCCACAAATATTGAAGCCCACACTCCCTAGAGCCTATGCTCTGCAACAAGTGAAGCTACTGCAATGAGAAACCTGTATACTGCAACCAGAGAGTAGCACCCACTCGCCACAACTAGAGAAAAGCCCGAGCAGCAGATGAATGGATAAGGAAGCTGTGGTACATATACACAATGGAATATTACTCAGCCATTAAAAAGAATTCATTTGAATCCATTCTAATGAGATGGATGAAACTGGAGCCCATTATACAGAGTGAAGTAAGCCAGAAAGATAAACACCAATACAGTTTACTAACACACATATATATGGAATTTAAAAAGACGGTAACAGTAACCCTATATGCAAAACAGAAAAAGAGACACAGATGTACAGAACAGACTTTGGGACTCTGTGGGAGAAGGCGAGGGTGGGATGTTTCGAGAGAACAGCATCGAAACAAGTATACTATCAAGGGTGAAACAGATCACCAGCCCAGGTTGGATGCATGGGACAAGTGCTCAGGGCTGGTGCACTGGGAAGATCCAGAGGGATGGGATGGGGAAGAAGGCGGCAGGGGGGATCGGGATGGGGAACACATGTAAATCCATGGCTGATTCATGTCAATGTATGGCAAAAACCACTACAATATTGTAAAGTAATTAGCCTCCAACTAATAAAAATAAATGAAAAAAAGAAAAAGAAAAACCCGAGCAGCAATGAAGACCCAGCAGAGCCAATAAACTAAAAAGAAAGCATGATGCAAATGCACCTGGGCTTCCCAGGTGGCGCTAGTGGTAAAGAACCTGCCTGTCAATGCGGGAGAGCTGGGTTAGATCCCTGGGTTGGAAAGATGCCCTCCCTGGAGGAGAACATGAAAACCCACTCCAGTATTCCTGCCTGGAGAATCCCATGGACAGAGGAGCCTGGTGGGCTACAGTCCATGGGGTCACAGTCAGACATGACTGAAGCAACTTAGCACACACACAAAAGCAGGCCATCCATTTGCTTTAACAATAATCCAGGTTTAGTGAGTTTCAATCTTAATGAAATAATATCTAGCACTTTTAATAATCATGTGATGACAAGGCAGAGCTGTGCCTTTTTTTTTCTTCTGGCTAAGTGTTAAATATGCAAGGAATACCTGAAAAAGTTCTCCCTGTAAAGACTCAAACCATTCTGCCGCTGCTACTGCTGCTAAGTCGCTTCAGTTGTGTCCGACTCTGTGTGACCCCATAGACAGCAGCCCACTAGGCTCCCCCGTCCCTGGGATTCTCCAGGCAAGAACACTGGAGTGGGTTGCCATTTCCTTCTCCAATGCATGAAAGTGAAAAGTGAAAGTGAAGACGCTCAAGTCGTGTCCAACTCTTAGTGACCCCATGGACTGCAGCCTACCAGGCTCCTCCGTCCATGGGATTTTCCAGGCAAGAGTACTGGAGTGGGGTGCCATTGCCTTCTCCGCAAACCATTCTAGATAAGACTGAAGTCTCTCTTGACTTCCATCCTGTATCCTGGTTCCTTCTTCTCTCCTCACAGGAATGTTTAAAGTGCTTGAAATTTGAACTTCAGAGATACAGAATGATAATGCAGGTCAGTCATTTGTAGCTGAATGCATCTAGAAGCATAATGTTGGAGTCACCTGGCAACACCCAAACAAAGGCCTCTCTCTATTGGGGGCACCAACTTTGTAATGGACACCTGTGTTCACACTTCCTCTATCCCACTGTGGTCAAAGTTCAGGTGAATCTCTGCAGGGTGGAATGTCCCCAACTTGTACTTTAAAACAAGATGTGACTTTTTTTTTAATATGTCATATATCACTGCAAAGATGGTTGTTGTGTTCAAGTACAAATATTCTGTGTCTTGAACTCGATCATACACTGAAACCAACACCAAGTCAAAGCCATGGATTCTCTGGTGGCTCAGCTGGTAAAGAATCCGCCTGCAATACAGGAGACCTGGGTTCAATCCCTAGGTTGGGAAGATTCCCTGGAGAAGGGAAAGGCTACCCACTCCAGTATTCTGGCCTGGAGAATTCCATGGACTGTATAGTCCATGGGGTCACAAAGAGTTGGACACGACTGAGTGACTTTCACTACCAGCAGCTCCAAAGCCTTTCTGTGACTACTCCTCCCCCAGGGAAACCACTGTCCTGACTTCTACCAGCATAGATTAGTGTTGCCTGTTTTTGAACTTTATATAAATGAAATAATACAAGATGACCTTTTTGTGTCTGGTCTCTTTTGCTGAACATTAGGCTTGGGAGGTCCACCCATGTTCTCTGCATATGGCAGTAATTCATTTGTTAATCATGTCCTGTAGTGTTCTGCTGTGCAAATATACCTCAGTCTGTATCCATTCCATTGTTGACAGACATTTGGGTTGTGTCCAGTTTGGGGGTCACTTGATTCTACTTTATATATATAATTTTTAAATTATACCTGAACAGGGTTTTCAGCTTTAAACTTATACTGACATGAGACTGGTATACTCACAAAACAAAGCTGATCATTCCACCCTCTGAAAATGAAATTTCTATGTGCAACCACCACCGCCCCCCCCCACCCCGGCCCTCCAGATTCCTTCCCTCAGAATAAAACCTCAGTTCCTCAGGACATCATTCAAGGCCTCACCACCTGTATCCCAAACTCAATCTTGAGCCTCCCCTCACCACCAAGCTTTGGCTACTCAGTTCTCATTGTACCCCAGACACTCCTGCCCTCTCCTAATCCCTGGGCTCCTGCTCTTCCTGGCATGTGGGTGCTTTCTTCTATACCTGGAAACTGTGGCCTGTTCCTTCAAGATTCTGCTCCAATTAATTGGTAGGATCGAGTGTCACCTTTCTCTGGGTTCCCCACTACAAGTCAATCCCTGTATTGATTTTGTTCTAATTTAACAAACACATAGTATTTAGTGCATGCCAGCCACTGTTCTAAGCACTAAAAATACTAACTCAGTGAATCCTCTGAACAACGCCTATGAGATAGGTACTATCAAAAAAGTACTCTCACTCTATGAGGAAATTGAGACAGAGAGGGTAAAAAATGGGAGGTGGCTGTAGATGTAGAAAGTCCCAGAGCCTAGATCCGATCCCAGTCCAGCCCCAGAGCCCACACTCTCCCCCACTCTGTCACCCCGCCAGGCTTACTGAGGTGGCGCTGCCCACCCTGGGCTGGGACAGACCCACTGGTGGACACACACTCAACTCTCCATCCTGTGCAAGTTCCTATCTCTTTCTCCTCTGTGTCCTGAGACTTGCCGAGAGTGCTCAATAAAATGAATTATTTCCAGAACACAAATAATTTAATAATTAATAGAACAGAATGTGTTCTATTATAGAAAGAGAAACACATGTAGAAACAAACTTAAAAATCATTTAAAAAAAGAAACAGTATGGTTGGTTTCATGAAGATGAGTGGTTCAAAAGAAACTGGGGATTGCTGGTGTGAAATGCAAATAGGTTTACCAAGCAATTAACTCAAGAACAGGTTAACCCAGGTATAAGAGTTAAAGGCTTACCCAAGATAATGGGTGTAAAGCGATTAACATAGTGCCTGGAACATGGCAAGTGCATGTAAATGCTACTTGGCACCACACTAACAATAACCACAGCTCACTTTTAACAATCAATTACCACGTGCCTGGTGCTACCCTAAGTGGTTTAGCTCATTTAATCCTCATGATAACACTATAAGTTCTATTGTCCCCACTGCATCAGTCAGGGTCTAAGCTGTAAAACGGAAACCACTTCAAGTGTAAACAACGGGGAATTTAGTGGAAGGAACTGGTGACACAGGTAAGTGATGAGCTGAGGAACCAAAAGGGTGAAGAAGCAGCCTGGGCCTCAGCAAGGGAGCCGAAGGGACCAAGGGAAGGGACAGGGCTTCGGAGCCAACGTCACCCAGTAGAAGCTGGGACCACAGTGGCTGTCTCTGGGACTGGGGAGGGAGGGGCCCTCTGGCAAGAACTGGAGCCACAGAAGAGAGAAACTGCTTGAAGCAGAGATGGAGGGACCAGCCATCCTGGGTTTCCTAGAAATGCAGGGTTTACCGAGATGCGGGACTTTTAGCGCTGAAACCAGGAGAGATCTGGACAAATTGGGACCAGCTGGTTACCATGGGACATGGAGAAAAAGGCAGCAGAAATTTCTTGGCTTCTCCCTTCCTCTTTCTTCTCTGTCTCCAGCCAGTACCACCCACTGGCTGGGGTGGGTTAGGAGGTCATTTTGGGAAATGTCCTGCAGGAGTCAGACCCACTGCTGGATAGCAAAGCAAGCAAAAAGCTAGAGATGGATGTGTGGGTTGGTGGGCCCAGGACTGGCACAGCTACATTACAGGTGGAAAAACTTGGGTAAAAGGACAACAAACCATCGCAGCCTGGCTCTTTGAGTAGCCCCAATCTTCAGGGTCGCACTTGGGCAGCCAAGAACTAGCTTGGGCTGCATAAGGCCATTTTCACCCCAAAGGGCTGTGACTATTCCGTGACTGTGTTACTTGCGACTCCAGCCTCTATTGCAACACAGTCCTCTTGCCCTGGAGGCTCGGCTCGGTCCTGCATTAGGTCTAGCCTTATGCTGAACAGCCATGAGGACCAGGGCTGCTGGGCAGAGGGATGGCCCTGAGTTAGAGAGTTTGTGCCAGCGTAAATCGATGGCGTCACTAAGCATGCTGTTTAGTTCAGCTGATAATTTATTTGCATAGCAAGACCATTTCAATGAAGCAAGCAGCACATTGATTTCCATTCCGGCACTAGCTCCTTATCTTGTCATGGACCCGTGACAAAGAGTTCTAGGACCCGACTGCCACCAGTCCTTGGGCCACCCTACTGGTGGCGTCCTCTTTGGAGAAGCAACATAGTATAAAAGTAGAGAAGAAAAAGCACTGGATCAGGGCTTGATAGCTACTGTGCTCTCTAACTGTGTGGGTAAATCACTTACCCGCTCTCTTAGATCAGTTTCCTTCTCTGAAATGTACCAACCCAAGCGGCCCTGTTGGCCACACCAAGCGATTTTGAGGCACTCAGGCAGGCAAGGCATCCTACACGTCTGAAGGTTGTTTCCTTTATAGTAGGGCTGAATCCATGATTGGTTGGGAGAGGGGCAATCGTATCCTAAATCTGCCATGATGGCTTGGAGTGGGGAGGCACAGGACTACAGGGGCACAGCTACACTCAGTGACAGAGGGCACTGAGGAATAGAAATAGCTCCCAAAGAGATGCCACAAGATACAACCCAGCGGCACTGGTCTTATGACAAGCTGTGTGTGTGTGCATGTACACGTAGGTGGGTGAATGTACTGGGAGACCGGCGGTAGGGTCAGGTGTGGAGGGGAGAGAAGAGGATTGGAGAGACAGGAGTGGGGTGCTGTGCCTGGGAGAGCTGTCCAAGGGGAGGAACAAGCAGATGATGGGAGTACAAGGGGAAGGGTTCAAAGATCCTTGAGGAGAACTGCCTCTGTGGGTGGGCGTACCAACAGGTGGATGCCATGTGTAAGCCACTGGTGTGTCATGCCAAGGGTTCAGTGGAAGGGGTGAGAAGGCAGTGTCTGCCGGGGCTCACATGCTAGAAGAGGCACAAGGTCAGGAGCCGGACTGGCATGCCCTCCAAAAATGTGGGCAGGGCCACTGGGGCCTGGCCTGCAGCCCTCACCTCGGCCAGGAGTGCAGATGAGGGGCACTCCCCCCCCATGTGCACCTGTGTGTTTGCTCATGACAGCTGGGCCACCCCTTTAAGGGCAGCCTTGTATTCCTCTGGTCAGAGGCCAATCTGCCAGCTGCTCTGCTGGGAAGGGACTTAAGCCATTAGTTAGGACAGAAGGAGACAAAGGGGACCCTCTTGTGTCTCCAGCTCCTGCGGCTCCCTAGCTGTTCCGACGGGCACAGATGTCTGCAGGCTCTGTGAACCTTGTCTGATAGCCAAGGAGGGCAGTGGGCCAGGTCAGGGAACCGGGACTCCGGCCAGCACTGTCTGCTCTGGACGACTGCCCAGTCTGGGTCCTTTCTGCCAGAATCCACACCAAGGGAATGTCCAGTGGCAGATTCAAGGATCTCAGGCTCTCCAGGCCCATGATGTCTTCATAGAAAAAAACACTATGCCTATTTTAAGAGGGCCTGGTATCTTGTACTAAGGCCAGATGTTAGAAGCTGGCATCTGGAAGCTGCGGCTAGAGAAGAGTGTGCTTGGGGAGCCCAGAGCCCATCTGGGGACAAGGAACATGCTTAAAGCCCTGGGGAGTTCTGGGGACAGCTCCAGGCTTAACCAAGTGTGACTGGGCAGCTCCCAGGAAGGACAGTGAGGTATGAGGGGCACAGACCCCAGGGTCGCAAAGAAGCCTAGGTATACCACTTACTACTTTGGGCAGCTCAAGGAAACTATCAATATTTAACTCTAAGTTTCTTCAGCTGTTATGCAGAGACACAAGTAGTACCCATCTCATAGGACTGTTGTGAAAAATGCATGAGAAAGTGAAAGTGAAAGTGTTAGTCGCTCAGTCATTTCCGACTCTTTGTGACCCCATGAATTGTAACCTGCCAGGCTCTACTGTCCATGGGGATTCTTCAGGCAAGAATACTGGATTGAGTTGCCATTTCCTTCTCCAGGGGATCCTCCCGTCTCATAGGATTATTGTGAAAACTGCATGAGAAGAAGCAGGTAAAATGCTTACTTAGCCCAGTGCCTGGCACATTTAAAGCACACAGTAAGGGATAGCTATTATTACCATTATTGCTGAGGTTGTATTAATACATGTACAGCTCTGCAAGCTTACATTAAGTTTTGTCTTCTAATGAAGCTTTGCTTGAATGCCCTAATTGAATGATTTTTCTCAGCCCAACCCCTGACAATTATATGTTGTCTTCTGAGTTGTTTCAGGTATGTGTCCCCTTTTCCCCAGGTGACTGAAAGTTCTACGAAAACATGGATTATGTCATTATTTTGCTATAACTTGCACAACGCCTAAACATAGTATAGGCCCTTTGCAGGTGCTGAATTACTGTTAACTAATTGATTGACTTAGAGCAGCAGGGATTCAGGGGTGGTGAGGAATGTTCATCTGTGTGTCCAGCCTTTGAATTATCTCAACTTATGGGATTGACTTTTTAAAAATTAATTTATTTATTTTAATTGGAGGCTAATTACTTTACAATATTGTGGTGGTTTTTGCCATACATTGACATGAATCAGCCATGGGTGTACATGTGTCCCCCATCCTGAACCCCCCTCCCACCTCCCTCCACATCACATCCCTCAGGGTTGTCCCAGTGCACCAGCTTTGAGTGCCTTGTTTCATGCATCGAACTTGGACTGGTGATCTTTTTCACATATGGTAATATACATGTTTCAATGCTATTCTCTCAAATCATCCCACCCTCGCCTTCTCCTACAGAGATCTAGCTATATGCTTGGTATCACTTTTCAAAAGCAATAGTGGTCCAGTGGCTAAGATTCCATGCTCCCAGTGCAGGGGGCCAGGGTTCAATCCCTGGTCAGGGAAGTAGGTCCCACATACCACAGCTAAGACTCGAGGCAGTCAAATGAATAAACAAATAAATAAATATTTTTAAAAAGCAATAGTGTTCCATTGAGTATTGTTTAGGGATTTCCTGGTGGCTGAAATGGCAAAGAATCCTCCTGCAATGCAGGAGCCCTGGGTTCGATCCCTGGTTTGGGAAGATCCCCTGGAGAAGGGAATGGTTACCCACTCCAGTATTCTTGCCTGGAGAATTTAAATCATCTAACTAGCACACTATGTACACACACTGCAATAAATAACTTTCTATTGCAAAGGGGTTAGATTAGATCATATTTAAGTGTTAAACTGATCCTGAAGATTAAAACATGCCCTGAGTGGGTGGATAGGAGAAATGAACTCAAAGGTGCATTTAGAATCAGACTGTGAAGGGAACTGTGGTCAGTTCATGCTAAGGAGTTGAGACTATGTCTCATAGGCCTGGGGGCCCCCAGTAGAAGCCAGAAGATTCTGCTGCTTCTGCAGCCTCTCTGGTGAGTTCACTTTCCCAGCCTCATTAGTAGAGGGCCTATAGGCAGCATCTTTTTCTAGCTGTTAATTGCTGATTCCAACCACTACTCTACCCTGCCATTTCACTTTCATTAGTCAACCTCTTGGTTACTCTTCAACATCGTGGAAGATTGTAAGCCCTGATCCTTTGGTGACAACCCACCCACCTATGCTTCTCATTCTCCTGACTATCTACAGAGCCTTTCCTCCCCTCCACCCAAGCCATGCACCTATGGCCACAGCTTAATCTATGGGCTTAGTTTGCTTTTTTCCCCTAGTTCTTTGAGATATAAAATCAGGTTGCCTGAGATCTTTCTTTATTCTTCATATGGGCATTTATTGCTATAAACTTCCCATATAGAACTGCTTTTGCTGTATCCCATAACTTTTGGTATGTTATATATCCATTTTCAGTTGTCTCAAGATATTTTTAATTTCCCTGTTGATTTATTCTTTGATCCATTGGTTGTTCAGAGAGTGTGTAAAGTTTTGTGAATTTTACAATTTTCCTCCTCTTGATTTCTAGTTTCATACTGCTGTGGTCATAAAAAATACTTGGTATACACTTTCTACTTTCTTGAAATTATTGAGACTTGTCTTGCAGTCCAATATATGATCTATGTTGGAGAATGTCCTGGAGAATGTCCCATTACACTTTAGAAGAATGTGTAGATTCTGCTGCTGTTGGATAGAATTTTCTTTATATGTCTGTTAGGTCCAGTTGGTATACAGCATATTTTAAGTCCAGTGTTTCCTTATTGGTTCTTAGTGTCTGGGTGATCTGTCCATTGTTGAAAGTAGGGTATTGAATTCCCCCATTATTATCATAATTTGTCTATTTCTCCTTTCAAATCTGTTAGTGCTTCCTTAGTATATTTAGGTGCTCTGATGTAGGATGCATATGTATTTACAATTGTTATATCCTTATAATGAATTGACACTTTTATCATGAAATAATGACCTTTTTGTCTTCTGTTAGTTTTTGACTTAAAGCCCATTTTGTCTGATGTTAAGTATAGCTGCTCCTACTCTCTTTTGGTTTCCATTTGAGTAGAATATCATTTTCCATTCTTTCAGTATCAGCCTATATGTTCTTAGAGCTGAAGTGAGGCTCTTGTATATCATATAGTTGAATCTTGTTTTCTTGTTATGTTAAATCCACTCAACCACTGTATGCCTTTTGATTGGAGAATGTAATCCATTTACATTTAAAGTAATTATCAATAGGTAAGGACTTACTAATGCCATCTTATTGTTTCATAACCTGTTAATATTTCCTTTGTTCCTTTCTTCTTCTCTTGCTGTCTTCCATTGTGAATTGACGATTTTGCATAGTGGTATGCTTTGATTTCATTCTCTTTATCTTTTTCATGTCTACTGTAGGTTTCTGCTTTGTGGTTACAATGAAGCTCACATAAAATATAACATTCTATTTTAAGCAAATAACAATATAACTTCAATCACATACAAAAACTCCATGTTTTTACTTCCCCCTGCCACACATTTGGCTTCCCTGATAGCTCAGTCGGTTAAGAATCTGCCTGCAATGCAGGAGACCCCAGTTCAATTTCTGGGTTGGGAAAATCCACAGAAGAAGGGATAGGCTTCCCTTGTGGCTCAGCTGGTAAAGAATCTGCCTGCAATGCATGAGACCTGGGTTTGATCCCTGGGTTGGGAAGATCCCCTGGAGTAGGGAAAGGCTACCTACTCCAATATTCTAGCCTGGAGAAGTCCATGGACTATGCAGTCCATGGGGTCGCAAAGAGTCGGACACGACTGAGCAACTTTCACAGCCACACACTTTATGGTGTTGATGTCACATTTTACATCTTTTTATATTGTGTATCCATTGACAAATTATTGTTTTAATACTTATGTCTTTTAACATTTATACTAGAGTTAAAAGTGGTTTACATACCACCATCATAGTATTAAGTTTCTGGATTTGACTAATCTACTTACCTTTACCAATGATTTTTATACTTTCATATGTTTTCATGTTATTGCTTAGCATTCTTTTGTTTCAAATAGAACTCCTCTAGCATTTCTTGCATGCCAGGTCTAGTGTTGATGAACTCCCTTAGCTTTTTGTTTTCTGGAAATATCTTTATCTCTCCATTTCTGAAGAACAGCTTTGATGAGTATAGTATTCTTGGTTGGTAGTTTTAGCACTTTGAATATATCATTCCACTGCCTCTTGGCTTGCAAGGTTTCTGTTTAAAAATCCACAGATAGATTTACGAGGATTCCCTTGTAAATGATGAGATGCTTTTCTCTTGCTAGTTTGAAAATTTTCTCCTTTTCTTTAACTTTTGACAATTTGATTATAATGAGTCTCAGGGCTAGTTCAAGATCTGCAGTCAGATAGAGATCAGTAGGTCTGCTTTGAGGGCACGGATGTATGTGTCTCCTGCTCAGACCCTGGGTGGGCAGGACTGCACCTGGACTGCAGCCAGGAGGGGCTAGAGCTGAATTACAGGGTCTTTTGAGGGAACTTCAGTGGGGCAGAAGTTAGCAGGTATACGTCCAGGGGCTTGGACAGACATGACTCTTGGTGGTTGCCTGGGAGGGCAAGACTACTTTCAGTCTGCAGCTGAATTCCTCAAAGCTCTCACAAAGGCACTTTTGTCCATGTATGCTGCCAAATTCTTGTCACTGAACAGGAAGATGAGCAGGGGACCTCCTATTTTGCTATCTTGTTGACTACCTCTCAGCATTTTCTTTGTGACTACTATCCTATTACCTCCACTATCATTCTCCCTCACCCTCAGTCTTCCTAATTTACAAAAAATTTGGAGCAATCAGGTAGAACGTCCTCAACCCTATTCCTTTCTTCCCCACCACACACAGTATTTATGTTTAGCTACACCATTCCTTCCTATCTCATGGAAGAAGTATGTCCTATTATTCTTAAGGCTACTTTCTTCCTTCATACCCTGAATTCTTTCTCTGCTTTATGACAGTATTTCCTCTCCTATTTTCTTCAACATCTCCCTGAATAACATGTAAATATATTTATTTACCATATTAAAACAATAATCCCACATCCCTCCCAAGAATACCAATTTCTCTCTCTCTCTTCCTCGTAATGGTTTTTGTTGATATTTTTTATGGTTTTATATATATATAAGCTTCCCTAGTGACTCAGATGGTAAAGAGTCTGCCTGCCAAACAATGGAGATATATATATATATATATATAAGTTTCCCTGGTGGCTCAGATGATAAAGAATCCGCCTGCAATGCAAGAGACCCAGGAAGATTCCCTGGAGAAGGGAATGGCTACGCCCTCCAGTATTCTTGCCAGGAGAATTCCATCAACAGAGGAGCCTGGTGGGCTACAGTACATGGGGTTGCAAAGAGTCAGACATGACTGGGCGACTAAGCACTAGCATATATATATATATATATTTGTATTTATATATTTTGCACACACTCACATATGGATGTATGTTTTCCTTTCCTAGTAACAAAGACCATCCTGGGTACATGACTGTCTAGTTCCTTTACTACACTGAGTTCCTGAGTTACATGGGAGCAATCTTCAAAGGTCTCTGCCATATTTTAATTGCCAGTTAACTTTTCCTTGGTTAGAATTAAGTCCTTCTACTCAAGGAAAATTGTACTCTAATCAAAAGAACATTTTACCAGATGCTTTCTTGCTAGTCAACTAGTATTCCTGGCAGACTCTTGCCATTAATAGTTCAGTTAAAGAAACTTTTTCTGAATGCATAGTACATGCCAGGCACTATTTGTAGATTCTCTCTCACAGTTTTGTGATCTGTACTAGGAAAATATTTTTCATGGCCTCTTTCTGGTCAGTCTATAGTCCATATCCACAAGGATAATAATAGCTTTATCAGATGATCCTAATGCTTTGCAACATATCTATTTATCTAACTTGAACATGTAGCAGAGTTAGTGCCCTTGTAGGATGGGAACCAGGTATATAAATGCCCCATCCTCCCTGTGCTCTGATGAGACACTTCAGAGGCATGTCACATTAGCCTTCTCAAAGGGAATTCCCGAATAGGATTCTGCCCCACCTGTCCACAGTAGTAACCTGCCCATTAATGCACATATTATTGGTTTTTTTCCCTTCCTGCTTCACTACTCCCAGCTCATCGCCAATGCTACCTCCCAAATAAATCACCTGCAGTATTCTTGCCTGGAGAATCCCTACTACTTCTACCTAGTAGTCCTGATTTTAGGTAGAGCACAAACTGAAAGAGTGACTAACACTAAATGAGCACTTACTATGGGCCAGGTATTGTAATATTCCCTCCATATTCCTTAAGATAGTAGTTGGGAGTGAGATTAAATTAGTCAAAATATATAAAATGTTTATAATAGGACCTAGCAGAAAGTAGGTAATCAATAAACATTTTATAGTATACACTACTATATAGTATATCAGACAGGGTCCAGTCAGAGACAGAGACCACACCAGTTTTACAAACAGAGAGAATTTAGTATAAAGAATTGATAACTAGGGATAATAAAGTTATTTCTTAGTAACTGAAAAGGTAAAAAAAAAAAGAAGAACTCAAAAGTATCAAAAAGATAGCAACTGCAGAAAGTAGCAACTACCCCTGGGAATACAGAGAAGAGGCTGAAATGATTAAAACTTAGAGGCTTGGAGCAGGGCCCCCTTGGAACTGAAACTCAGACCTCTGAGAGAAGAGCACTGCTCGGATGAGGCTGCTGACTTCAAGCTTGGAGGACCAACCCCGTGAAGCTGGGACACAGAGCTCCAACGAGGCTAGAGTTGGTATCTCTGAGAGGAGTGTGATAAGGCTGGTTCTACAAGTGCTAGAAAAATGAAAAAACTAGATTCAGCTACTGCTTCTGGTAGGAACTACAGCTGCTGGAATGAAGAAGAGTTTTTAGAATAATAAATTATGAAGAGGGTGTGGAGAAAAGGGAACCCTCCTACACTGTTGGTGGGAATGTAAATTGGTGCAACCACTATGGAAAACAGTATGCAGGTTCCTCAAAAAACTAAAAATAGAGTTGCCATTTGATCCAGCAATCCCACTTCTGGTCATACACCCAGATAAAACTCTAACTAAAAAAGATACATGCACCCCAATGTTCATAGCAACACTATTCATAATAGCCAGGACATGGAAACAACCTAAATATTCATCAGTGCATGAATGGATACACACATGCAATGGAATATTACTCAGCCATAAAAAGCAAGAAATAATGCCATTTGCAGCAACATCGATGAACCTAGATAGAGATTATCATATTAAGCAAAGTAAGTCCGAAAGAGAAAGACAAATATCATATGATATTATTTACATGTGGAATATAAAATATGACACAAATGAACATATCTATGAATCAGAAACAGACTCACAGACATAGAGAACAGACTGGTGGTTGCCAAGCAGGAGGAGAGTGGAGGAGGGAAGGATTGGAATTTTGGAATTAGCAGATGCAAACTATTATATAGAGGATGGATAAACAACAAGGTCCTACTGTATAGCAGTGAAAGTGAAAGTCACTCAGTCATGTCCAACTCTTTGTGACCCCATGGACTTTACAGTCCATGGAATTTTCCAGGCCAGAATACTGGAGTGGGTAGCCTTTTCCTTCTCCAGGGGATCTTCCAAACCCAGGGATCGAACCCAGGTCTCCCGTATTGCAGGAGGATTCTTTACCAGCTAACCACAAGGGAAGCCCAAGAATACTGGAGTGGGTAGCCTATTCCTTCTCCAGGGTATTTTCCTGACCCAGGAATCGAACCGGGGGGTCTCCTGCATTGCAGGCAGATTCTTTACCAACTGAGCTATTAGGGAAGCCACTGTATGGCAGAGGGAACTGTATTCAATATCCTCTGATAAACTGTAATGGGAAAGAATATGAAAAAGAATATACATATGTGTAACTGAGTCACTTTGCTGTACAGCAGAAATTAACATAACACTGTAAATCAACTATACTTCAATAAAATTGAAAAAAAAAAGTGTTGTTAGGGTAAAATATATATATGAAACCTACAGGAAGCACCAAGGTAGAAGCAAGTCCCTTCTTCCTCCTCCAGTCCTGCAGTCAGTCTTCCTCTAGTGCCTCCATTGGCAGAGTCTAACAGGAAGACAGCTGGCAGAAGAGAAATGCAGTTTGTGAGTCCCTGTTCCAGTATCACAAAACAGACTATGGATGTATGGGTTTCAAGCTGCAAGACAATAGCTGAATAACTGACATGTGTGGTCTCTACAACAATCCTTTGAAGATATCCTTGAGTTTAGCTCTTAATCGATTTTATTTTTTAGAGCAAAATTGCATGGAGAGTTATTCCTGAGTTTTGATGAGGAAACTTGGACTGAGAGTTACTGGTCCAAGATCATACAGCTGGTCAGTGGTGACATCAGGATGACAGTCCAGGACCTCAGCTTCCAGAGCCCACACTCATACCCACTCCCCACCTAAACAAATCTTCATTTCTTTCTCCTATCATCCAACCTCACATGCTTTTCAATATCATCCAAGTATTCTAGAACTTTAACCTTTCATTCATTTAGTTAGGACAACCCTCTCTTCCCTCTCCATCTTTTTCTAAGTTAGTGGCTGTTTTCTACACTCTGGGATCACAGCAAATGAGGTGTTTATCAGGACAATACTCAGAATATCTAATAGTTTTGATGACCTTGGTGTTCTGTTGGTTCTATTGACAAGCACGACAAAGTGGTGATACTGTTTAAATATTTGTTTGCACCCAGTTGGCACTTTCCCTAATGTAGTAGGCAGAAGATGGAATTAGTGATCATGAGATGCTGCTTGCAACATCCAGTAAGGAGGAACAATCCAGACATATCTACTTTGTACCCCTGAGTTAGATACCAGCTGATTTTCCTTCTTGGACCAAGCTCCCTCATGACAATCAGCTTGTTCTCTGTTGATACTATCTTTCTCTAGATCCAATTTCTCCTTCTCATCATTCCTTGTCATTATGCTAGGTTCAGAAACACTGGAATTGAGTTTGAAGGGTAGGTGTGAGGTCACCAGAGGGTCACTAATACCTCTCAGCAAGTTGGGGAATTTTGAGACAAGTGATTGTCCAATTGTGAAACCAACACCTGATAGCCTTCATGCTAGAGGGTAGAGATCTCTACAAGGAAAACTGCAGCTGGAATCCTTCTCAGGGGCTGCCCTTCAACGGGAAGTCTGGTTTCACTCAGCACAGCAGTGTTGACTCTGGTCTGGACAACTCATGTGTGACCACATTTTAGAGACGACAGTTATCACCATTGTCTAAAGTTGTGATATTTCATGGTGCAGAAGTTCTTCCTTCCTTCCTAACAGGTAGGAAGCTTTCTACTTGCCCAAATCCCCAAGGAAGAAATTTCTAATGTTACAGTATGGACAGTCTTAAGCTTGGCATGAGATAGCCTTTGCTCTGAGATGTGCTTTGTAGGGAGAGAGCCTAGATGTCATAATTAAGGCTGTTCAGAGATACTCTGTGATATGTGACTGACATTCTAAGTTTCCTAATTGGGAGGAGGATTTAATGAAATTTATGTCTAGGACAATGTTTTCCCATCATGGTAATCAGCAAGCTGGGCCATCCAGACCTTCTCAAACTGTGGCCACTAGTCAACTACAGACATTTCATGGCGATGGCTCCCATCTTTAGCAGCCCACTATTAGTGCAATGTAGTTATGTAGACTGATGATTTATGAGCAAGAGAAGTGAATGATAAACCCGCACACCTATGGTCACCTAATCTATGACAAAGGAGGCAAGAATATACAATGGAGAAAAGACAGTCTCTTCAGTAAGTGATGCTGGGGAAACTGGACAGCTCCATGTAAAAGAATGAATTAGAACACTGCCTAACACCATACACAAAAATAAACTCCAAATGGATCAAAGACCTAAATGTAAGACTGGATACTACAACACCCTTAGAGGGAAATGCAAGCAGAATGCTCTTTGACATAGATTGCAGCAAGATCTTTTTGAATCCACTTCCTAGAGTAATGAAAATAAAAACAAAAGTAAACAAATGGGACCTTATTAAACTTGAAAACTTTTGCACAGCAAAGGAAACCATAAACAAGATTAAAAGACAGCCTTCAGAATGGGAGAATATATTTGCAAATGAAGTGACTGACAAGGGATTAATCCTCCAAATATACAAAGAACTCATGAAGCTCAGTATCAAAGAAACAAACAACCCAATCCAAAAACAGACAGAACTAAATGGACATTTCTCCAAAGAAGACATACAGATGGCCAAAAAGCATGTGAAAAGATGCTCAATATCACTAATTATCAGAGAAATGCAAACCAAAACTACAACTCACACCAGTCAGAATGGCCATCATCAAAAAGTCTACAAATGATAAATGCTGGAGAGGGTGTGGAGAAAAGGGTCCCTCCTACACTGTTGGTGGGAATATATGTTGGTACTATGGAGAACACTATGGAGGATCCTCAAGAAACTAAAGACAGAGCTACCATATGATCCAGTAATTCCACTCCTGGGTATATATCTGGAGAAAATAATGCAAAAAGATACATGTACTCCAGTATTCATTGCAACACTATTCACAATAGCCTTGACATGAAAGCAACCTAAATGTCCATTGACAGATGAATGGATAAAGAAGATGTGGTATACATATATAATAGAATATTACTTAGCAATAAAAAGAATGAAATAATGAAATAATGCCATTTGCAGCAACATGGATGGGCCTAGAGATTGTCATACCGAGTGAAGTAAGTCAGACAGAGAAGGAGAAATATCACATGATATCACTTATATGTGGAATCTAAAAAATGGTGCAATGAACTTATGTACAAAGCAGAAATAGAGCAGATGTAGAAAACAAACTTATGGTTACCAGGGGGTCGGGGGGAGGGAAGGATAAATTGGGAGATTAGGATTGACATATACACATTATTATATATAGAATAGATAACTAATAAGGACCTACTTCCCTAATGGCTCAGTGGTAACGAATATGCTATGCAAGAGACCCGGGTTTGATCCCTGGGTTGGGAAGATCCCCTAGAGAATGGAATGGCAACCTACTCCAGTATTCTTGCCTGGAGAATTCCATGGACAGAGGAGCCAGGTGGGTTACAGTCCACGGGTGGCAAAGAATTGGACACGACTGAGTGACTAACGCTATATAGCACAGGGGCCTCTATCCAATACTCTGTAATGACCAATATGGGAAAAGAATCTGAAAAAGAGTGAATGAATATATGTATATGTATGATTCACTTTGCTGTACACCTAAAACTAACACAACACAGTAAATCAACTCTACTCCAATAAAAATTAAAAAGAAAATAAGAGAAATGAATAATTTGTATTGTCTGCCACTCTGAGGAGAATATCAGGTCCCAGTACCTTCTATCCCTTCTCAATATTCTCCCAAATCCTAACTCACTTGATCAGGATTTAATCTTTCAGCTCACCTCCAGATGGAAACTTCTGGAGCACTACACAATTTCTGATACGTTAACAGGACCTAGATATATCACAGGACCTAGGTGGATTCATGCCACAGTTTCAATTCCAGGGTCCAAAACTGAGGGAGAACACCCTATTCATGAAATCCAGGAACAGAAAAAAAGAGGATGACTGGAAACTATGGCCATTAGAGAGCATCAGGAGCCAGGAGAGAGGAGGAACTTGAACAGAACAGAAACTAAGTGGGGAATCAAGTCAGAAGAATCAGGAGATGGTACAAAACAGACCTAAAGTATATGCATTTATGTGCCACTGTCTGAACATGGCATGGATGGGGGGGCTGGCTTAAGGTATAGAGTCAGAGCAAGTAGCAGTGAACATGTAGGAGTGAGGAATTTCTATCAATATGGCCCATACGGTTCTTTTAACCCATAGGCTGCTCATTTGTAGGCTGAAGTTTGAAAGCATAACATAGAGCAGCCTCTAGGTTGTATCATGAATGAATTTACTGATGACATTGATGTCTTCCCTGAAATAAGGACATTATTTCATTAATTTTAGTGAAGTTTTACAGGTGGCAGCAGGAGGAACAGGTGTTCCATAGAGGCGTTGGTTCCACCAGAGTCTTTCACAGACGGAGTGGGAATAACTTTCATCTGCATTGCCAACCTCCTCGACCAACACCAACAACATCAACCTTGAAAGATTCAGCATCCCTCTAAAATTCTAACATGCTTGCTCTACTTGTTGTTGTTGTGACTTTGGTGTTCTGAACATAGTCCTTCAGAAGGTAACTTTTGTAGTGGCATACTTCCTAGCTTAATCCCTTACCACAGAAATGGTGGAAACTAATATTCAATTGTCACTTTATTGCCACTGAAGGTTTGTAATGATATGTTACTCTTGGAAAGAAAATAAAAGATGTTCTCACAAAGACTGGGTATTTTATTTCAGTGAGAGAGGAACATAAAATATCTTCTCAACTTTTCCTGTTTGACTATAGTTGACTGAAGTAGCGTAAGATATTTACCAAAGTTCTACCATTACTGAGGAATATCAAATCACTACTATACATACAATGATCAGTTTCTAGCAAGGAGGCCCAGCAATTACAGTCTCTCCTTTCATCCATAGACATTTGATTTGAATTGCTGTAGTTGTAGGCGTATCCTAGTTGTAACACACCTCCATATCCAGGTCACTTTTTAAAGTCTGACTTAGCAGCCACAAGGTATTTCTTGGAAAGAAAAATAAATCTCAAATATTTAGAAGCCATTGAGTAAAAAGGAGAGTTTACCCTCAGTTGGTTTCTACAGTTTGGCTAATTGCTCTAAAAAAATTATTATTATTATTATTATTTTTTACAAATTTAACACTTTAAATATATATTATGTGACATAACTTGACATGACTATCATGCTTGAAATATTATACCATTTTCATTCCAAAATCTGAAGATGCCTGACCAGCAATACATAATTGCTTAGGCAAATTTCCAAGTGCACTGCAGAGATGAATAATAATAAGTAACATTTAGTGAATATTTAGGTACAAGTATTATCATCCCATTCTACAGATAACTGCATGAACCCCTATAGAGATGTTAAAACTCCAATACAAGGGCACACATGTACAAATAGCACAGCTGAGTTTCAAATCCAAGACTTAGACAAAGCCTATGACTTGACTATAGCCCACCAGGCTCCTTCATCCATGGAATTTTCTAGGCAAGCGTACTGGAGTGGGTTGCCATTTCCTTCTCCAGGGGATCTTCCCAACCCAGGGAATCGAGCCCCGGTCTCCCACGTGACAGGCTGGGATACTCACCACTATGCTAACGAGGACGGCTTAACCATGCTATAGAACTGTAAATTGCATTCGGATCTTGAGCAAAGTCATCTCACACTTTGAAATTACAGGTCTAGAAACCCTTTCAATAATTTAGATATCTAGTCCAGGATTCTTGGGCTTCCCTGGTGGCTCAGGCAGTAAAGAAGCCACCTGCAATGTGGGAGGCCTGGATTCCATTCCTGGGTTGGGAAGATCCCTTGGAGAGTGAAATGGCAGCCCACTCCAGTATTCTTGCCTGGAGAATCCCCAAGGACAGAGGATCCTGGCTGGCTACAGTGCATGGGGTCACAAAGAGTTGGACATGACTGAGCGACTAAGCACAGCACTTTGTACAGCTACTTTATGAAACAAGTAAAAAGTGTCTCTATCAACCAGCATTTACTGAGTGCTTCCTCTTAGTCTTCTACGTTTCAAACTCAAGAGATCACCATATACAAAGCACCTTTCAACATATATTGTCTCATTGTACATCCAGATTACTCGATCCCAGTGTGGCGTCAAGGCAGTTTCTAGGCATATCCTCTGTTAGAGGGTGAAGAAAATGAGAGCTGAGATAACTCTCTCAAGGTCTCACAGCAGTCAAGGGCTAAGCCAAGATTGGAAGCCAGCTCCCCCAGTTCCGAATCCTGGGCTCTGCCCTCAGCCCAGTGAGCACACACTACAGATCCTTTGACTTCTTGCCTGGAAAGGTGTGTACGTGCAACAGTTTAGTCTAGTCTATGTCCCCACTATGCCACAAAAGAACCTTTCTGGGTTGCATTATGACTTTCACACTTCCTAAGCACTTTCGCCTTTGTGGGCACCTTTTTCCATTAAAAAAACATCAAAACATATTTTACTACTGCATTGATGTCAAAATGAATATGTTACAGTATTTTTTTGTGTAATAGTTCAATTTTCTTCTGATTTGAGAAATTAAAGACATTATCCTTGGGCTTCTGAAAGTACTGTAGATGCCCAGGCTCCATGTCTCCTGGGCCTCATGGAGATGATGGCCCTGGATGCGTTTCTGGGGAGTGAGAGGAAGCAAGAGGAGGAGGACTTCCTAGACTGGGAGTTCTTAATCTGAGGTAAATGGACTCCTATAACTGAACCCAATTAAGTGACACAGAAAATTCTGGACATATGTAAAAGCATGCACTTTTCTGAGGAGGGGGTGCAGAGTTTACATTAGATTCTCAAGGGGATCTGTGATCCAAAGATAGATTCAGAAGGAGACTGTCCATTGTAATGAAGGTGCACAGAGGAATCCATTGCAAGGCTGTCTTGAGAGAATCTCTATATGTCTGAGGATTACAGAAGTAGTTGCATAGGTTTTGAAGCCCCATGACTCCAGCATGGATACCACCCCTTTCCCCATGACACACAGTCATGGTCAAATCTGGAACTCCATACTAAGACAGCCCTGAGGGAATGGTCAGGTGAGAACTCTAGCATCTGAAGTTGGCCTCCAGGATCCCAGGATTAAACCTCAAGTCTACTCCCTCTTCCACCAACTTCTGAGGACAGTGCGGTGAGTCAGGAGGACATTTACCCTGAAATAAGAAAGATCCAAGGGCTGTGAGCTTTGGCTGGGGGACAGTGGCTGATTGTTGGCAGAGTAAGACGTCAGGTGGTGTCACTGGAATGCCCTCAAGCCAGCCCTTGGCAACGGGTCCCAAATTCCTCAACAGAAGGCTCCATCAACTAAAGGAGCCACAACACCCTTTAAGAAACTAATAAAGAGCTGCAAACATTGGCAGAGAGAGAACTCACCCACACATTGGCAAGAGTCACAGCCGTGGCCAGGAAAGGCCTACAAAGGCTGATGAGCAGGAGCACAGATGTGGCAGCTGCTAGTCAGGGCCAGCAAGAGGCTGACGGAAGTGACTTTGGTGCTGGCTGCAGAAGAAGGCAAGAATGCCCGCCGTTACAAGATGAGGGGACAGGCCGGAGAGCCTGGGGGCTCCCAACTCTCTGAAGATGTGAGGGCTCAGAGCCCCACCCCCCACCTCCACCACAGGGGACTACCCAAGTGGAGCAGGCAGAGTGGGAGTGGGCAGCCTCACAGGAAGAAGCATTTCCTCAGTGACATTCCCTAGAATGGCCGGGACACAATGAACATGAAAAGCAGACCCACTTTTCCTCAGTTTTATGATTGCTTTTGAATTCACCACAGGCAGTGTACCCTGTCTCCCCGTTACTGCCTGCCCACCACCTCTCCCCCTTTGGTACACCACTGTCCCAGTCCCTGAGGCTGAGCAAGAATGAGGATGAAATGAGCCTACTACTCTTGAGGAACTGCAAAAGAACTCTGACTCTCCCAGAGGGAAGGCCCAGCCATTTGTAGTTCCTCCCACGTTAGGTCACAGGAGGTGAGTGGGCAGAGGCAGAACATGCTAGGTCAAGCCCTGGCTGGAACCATGGCAGCAGCAGCCCACAGACAGGGAGAGCTCCTTTCTGCTCCCTTCTCATCATTCACTTCAGACACAAAGGACATCAATCCATGTGGGCTGCGCAAAACACTCACATTCGGGCACAGTACCGGATGCTTGGTTCTTCGAGGGCTTACACTGAATGGAAAGATGCGAGCAGACTTTTCATCAAGTCCCATTCCAATTATCTCGCCATTGAGAGGGTGGGGGGCGGGGCAGGCAAAATTTGCCTTCTTAGCATCCTAATAAAGATCTCCTGTAGAAGCTTCTTCTAACGACTGGGAGAAGTATCTGCCTAATTTCTTTGCATTTTTCTGCTCTCAAGTTGTGTCCCCTCCTGTTTTTATACTGCTTTTCTCCTCTAGCCTCTCCTTGGAAATACAAGTTTCCATTGGAGTGTCTATTTAAATGGATGCTGTATCTCTTTAACTCACACACTAGAAACTTAGAAATCTGTTTTTTTTTTTTTTTTTTCATTTCAGGAGGATATTTTGGGAGGAGTAGCAGGGGTGGGGGGAGGAGGACGTTTATTCACTTGTCAATCAAATGTGTATTTGCAAATACTTGGTTCGCATCAAACAGTACAGACTTGGATGGGAAACATGTATTACACTCATTAATTTTTTTTTTTTACAAAAAGATCTGACAGAGAAAACATATGCATTCATGTGTGCTCAACTACTTTCATTTTCATGATATGATTTATTCTTTTCTTTGAAAAATATCCTTTACCTTCAAGCTTATAAAAATAATAAATTATTTTTTTCCATGTCCAAGTTGATTCCCTACTGTTTGATTACTGTTACACAAAAAGGAAAATAAATACAATGTGTGTCATTAAAGTAATTCAGTGCAAATTGGGCATAACACAAAATTACATTATTAACAGCTGTTAAATGACTATAAAATGTAATTAGACACACTCAATTCACTACTCATGAACTGGACCTGATTTCTAAAATATCGATTTAGAACTTTGATGATTCACAACAAAAGAGAACATATTCAGATTCTAGGTTTAAAGTCCTGGTAATAGATGTATCCCCCTAAGACCTTTATTGGGATTCCAAATAGGAGGAGGAAACAGTTTTTAAGCACAGAAGGAAGGGGATGTTGAGTTATCACAGAGGTGCCGGCCGAGTTTCCACTGAATCCCTGCCAGCTGCAGTGAGGCATGAGTTCCTTGGTTAAATTTTAACTCTCGGCTTACAAAGAAGCAACAAAGCCCAGCACAGATACTTCTATAGCTGTTTATGACCATTGCTCCTCTCAGCTTCCTCACTTTCTTGGCTGCCTTTTCAAGCCATTTTGTTCATCTGTTTAATACAAAATAATATAATAAAATAGAAAGAAAGTAAAAGAAAGCCAGCAAAACAATATGGAGATGTTCATATCTGCCCTTTGCTTCTTTAAGGCAGAATGAAAGCAGGGTGACGAGATGTCTAAGAAATGGGTGGGGTATTTCAAAAGAACAGCATGTATACTATCTATGGTGAAACAGATCACCAGCCCAGGTGGGATGCATGAGACAAGTGCTCGGGCCTGGTGCACTGGGAAGACCCAGAGGAATCGGGTGGAGAGGGAGGTGGGAGGGGGGATCGGGATGGGGAATACGTGTAAATCTATGGCTGATTCATATCAATGTATGACAAAACCCACTGAAATGTTGTGAAGTAATTAGCCTCCAACTAATAAAAAAATAAAAAAAATAAAAAAAAAAAAAACATAGTGGGTGCTCATTCAAAACTCCTTGCTCAGTCATCCTGGCCCCTCGTATTCTGTCCCCAACCGATCTTCTCAGTCTGATCTCCAGCTTCTCCTCTCCCCAACCAGGATGCCAGTTGTTTAACCAGATGTTCCTGGGCTCGATGACTCTTCCCTCTTCACAGGTCACTCTTCCCTTCAAGGTACGGTTCCACCTGCATCTACCTTGCCTACCTAGAGCTTGACTAAATCCCCCGCCAGAGGTCTGCTTTTCCTCCTCAAATTCCTTGTAGCCCTCAGTCTGGGTTTCTTTAATGATCACTGTGATACTCTGTTCTTGAATGAGACAGTAGGATGGTTCAGTGGTTAAGGGCATGGACTCTGGAGTCAAGACAAAACTGCCTTTCAATTCTGTTGCTTCTGTTCCTGGTGGTGAAATTATGGGAAAGTTGCATCCCTTTTCTGAGCTTCACTCTCAGTGTTTATAAAATGGACACCATCATGGTATAGTTTCCTTATCCCTAAATCCTGATGCCATGAGTTTTGGAATTCAGAAATTTGGGGATTTTAAAAAGTATGATGCACACTTTGTGTCCTACAAAACACCCCCCACCATGGGTTCTGGGGTAGGGCTTAAAAGCAAACATCTTAGTATTTTAACAGTGAAACAAAGGAATAATTACACAAAGTGGAAAAAAATGACAAATAGCCTCTTATCAGTTCATGAAAAAGTTCAGGTCTGCTTTTGCTGTCAAATTAGGTATGAAAAAATCATATGACTCAACTCTGGATTTTTAAAGCATTGTATTTTAGATTTGAGGATAAAGGACTGTGGACCCAAGAGGATTAAACGAAATATATATAACATCATGGCACTGGCATGTACTAAATACTTTGTGAAAGTCACCTATCATTAGCAATCATTCACGTACTTGGTTTTAACGTCTTACTGGCAGCGAGGTCTTGGAGAGGCAGAGGTTGTATCTCAAATATCCAATGCTTCACATTGCACTGGAGTTTGTAGGAGCTTAATAAATGAAGTCTGACTGCATGAAAGACATCACCTCAGTGCTTGAATACATTTCTGGTCACAGAAATGTCTAACTTTATACAAGGATGAACAATCTAAAGACCAGGCCCAAATTCCTCCAAATGAAGTTGATAGTCTGGATCACCAAGCAGTGAAAGAAAGCAAAATGAAGCCACATGGATTTTTTTTCAGGAAAGGCTGGATTGCGTCATTTGTCATGACATCAAAACACATGACCAGCTTTCACACAGAGTGGGAAAAGAATGCCGTTGGGATGAAGGGCATGATCCACACCCTGGCAGGGGAGTGAAAGCCAGGGCCAGAGAGAGGCATTTGACCCAGGGGTCATGCGAAGCTGGGGTGGGAACTGAGAGGGAAAGCAACTGATTCCTGGGTGGGATGAGCGCTTCAGTGGCACGAGTTGGTGGTCTGAGGGCAGTCCCCTTCCAAAGGCAGCCGGCACAATCCAGACTAATTGGTCTTTGTTGGCAGCCTCAATGCAGGTCCCCCATTTGAATAGGCCTCCTTCTCTCAGGCTGACACCCCTAAGAGGATTCAGCACTTGTGAATAAGTTGACCAAGCTTAACTTGAAGCAATAAAAGCTTCGGAGCCCGTCCAAGATTTTCTTTCCACAAGGAAGAAAGATCTTGCCAACAGGTTAGAGGGGTCTGTCTTCCCTCCACAGGGGGAAAGGCCACAGCAAGCCATATGTGAGATATTCATACAGAGGAAGGAAGAAGAGATCCCTGTGGAGAAAAATGACCTGGCTTCTATATCAGCTGAGATATGGTTTATTGAATGGCAGGTCACTTCGCCTGGATGATTAGCCATTTGTCATATGTGACTAGAGGCCCCTGGGAATCAGGGCCTGGGAATATGAAAGGAAGCAGTGGGAGCTCTGGCCCAGGGAAACCTTTTCCAGCACAAATTCATTCATTAATTCCTCGAAAGTCTGCTTTTGTCTTCCAACCTTAAGGCCACTTCTGAGTTAAAGATGGCCCAAAAGAGTGATCTAGTCCTATTAACAGAACAAAGGCCTACCAAGAGCTAACTGGTAGATAGTCATTGCTCCTACAATATTCTGCACAAAAGTAGTCATGCTCAAAGAGCTTCTGTAAGTACATGAGACTCTGTAAGTACATATTTGAAGAGACTCTGTAAGTTCCATGTGGCTTCATTCTGCTCTTTCACCACTTGGTGATCCAGACTGTCAACTTAGAAGGACTATTTGGAGTCCTTCTAAAATGAAGATCTTGTAGCTAAAGCTATACCTGGAAAGTCATGAGCCTAGATGCTGCTGTTGTCATTTCAGCAAATGTATATGGATTAAGCTAATCGACGTGGTTCTAGCTAGTTAGCTCAGTGATGTTGCCACTATCAAAATCATTTTTGAATCCCCTTCTGGGGGAGTCTTTCCAGTTTGCACCATATTCTTAAGAATCTCTACAATGGTGACAAAACTGTGTATTTGGAATTTGATTTTTGGATAGAAGCTATATGTTACCCAAAGACAAAAATGAAGTAGGTAGTGCAGGAAATTCCATTTGAAAACATAGTAATGAAGAAGCAATGCCTTTCTTGAGTGACTAACCCTAGAGAAGAATGAATGTTTACTGAGCTCCTACCATGTGGCAGGTATCTTTATATGGCCTAAATCTCATTTCTTTTTCAAAATAACCACCTTGAGGCAAATATCATTACTTTTATGTAGAAATTGAAACTCAGAGAACTCAAGTAACTCCTGCAAGGTCACACAGCATATCAGTGGGAAAGCCGAGATTGATGGCCCTTTCTTCTATTTATCTGTAAACTAGTGGGTGCTCTTCTTGTTATAGCATACTGCTTTCTTTGAAAGTCATTAATATAGGTGAAAAGGAGTAGGCCTTTCAACTTTGATACACTCACAAAATGTCTTTATCATTTTTTACATCCTGGGAATTCTTTGATAAATGTGATAATGCTGATGGAAATGACTTATTTTCCTGAATTAATTTGTATTTTAACTTCCAAGTACACCTCACAGTGCTAGTGGTCCCCAGAGAGTTTTCATTCTAGTTGGGAAGAGAGACCCACCCTCCCCCACACCACACACACACCAAAATCAAATAAACAGATGAAAAGCAAGTAAACAGATACTATAAGTTGTGATGAGATCTGTGAAGAAAACAGCTAAGAGGCTGAGATAGAGAATAAGGGTGCCTAATTTTTAGGCTACTCTAAAGCTGACAGGCTGAAAGGACAGACATACAAAGCATGAAAACCAAGAGCATTTCAGACAAAGGCAATAGCATTTGCAAAGGCCCTGAGGCAGGAAAGAGCTTGGTATGTTCAATGGACAGCAAAAAGGTCAATATTATGCAAGTATGGTAAATAAAGGGAAGCAGTGGCACAAGATAAGGTGGAAAGGAAAGTTAGAAGCAGATTATGTAGAATTTTCTAAAGTGGTAAAGACTGAATTCTATCTCAGATGAAATAGGGAGCCATAGGAGAGTTTGGGGCAGAGGGATGACATGATATGATATTCACTGAAAACAAGTTACTGGCTGAAGTTGTGGAGATGGAATTGGACAGAAGCAAGAGTGGAAGTGGGAAGCCCTTCATTGCAGGTGTAAAGGAAAGTAATCCTTGTGACTTGGACTAGGGGCATCACAGTAGATATGGAGAAAGGGGGGATGGATTGGGGAATAAATTTAGAAAAGGATGCAATGGACTTCCTAATGACATGGATGTGGGGCCTAAGGGAAAGAGGCTTGCACGACTTGGTGAATGAATGGTAGTGCCATCCACCGAGCCAGTGAAGACTGGAAAAGGAACAACAGTATGTTGAGGGAAAATCAACACTTCACTCTCAGACTTGCTATGTTTGCAAAGGCTTTTAAATATATACATGGAAATGCCAGTTAGGCAGTTGAAGATGTGAATCTAGCCTAAAAATATAAATTTGGGAATCATCAGCATATGTTATTGTCTATAATCATGGGACTTGATGAGATTACCTAGGGAGAGTGTGTACACAGTAAAAAGAAGATGGAAACTGACCAAACCCGGAGGTTTTCCAACTTTAAGAGGCTGAACAGAGGAAGGGAGTCAGCAAAGGAGACTGGGATCACAAAGGAGACTGGGAAGAGGAAAGAGCCTTAATTTCTGACCTCCTAAACTCTAAGATTCCAGAATTCTAGGATAAGGGAGATGGAAGCTGTTACCTACCCTGACAGCACATGGACCTCAATGGTTCCTATAAAGTCACAGTGCCTGGTTTTCATGCTTGATAATCAGTACTGGGTCCTGGCCTCAAACTACTGTTTTTTGGGGTCAGCTCCTCTGCCAAAAAACCTGAGAAGCTCTCTGTATGGTTAGTGTACTTTCCTGGTGCCTTGAGCATTAGTGAGCCAGGGCAGGAAGCAGCTCACAGGCAACACTGTTAACTATTGCCAAAGCCATGGCTTTGGGACTTACAAACACCCACAGGGAGGTAGCACAGAATGTGAATGCTCAAAAGATCTAACAAGAACTTGCCCTCTAATGTCCTTAAGAATTCCTCATGCCCACTGGCTGCATCTGCTGGTTGACAGGCCCTGCCCCATACAGGTTGGCCTGATTGTGAAGTGGGGAAGGAGCTTGAGCAACTAAGACAAACCCATCCTAATGTTCACAGCCAAGTGTGAATACAAGCGCTGGACCAGCATTTAACATTGGCAAACTTGGCCTTGGGCCATGTGGGTGTACAGGCTTACCTCCCCAGAACTGTGTTATATTCCCTTAGTGTCTGTCTCATGTACTAAACACGTCCCCGTGAAGCAGGAATCGTGTTCTGACGTGTTCCCCACTTAACCCCCCGTGCCTAGCACAGGGCCTGCTCGTGCTGATGACGTGACTTATGACGTGACTCATGACGTGACTCCCACTTATCGCAGCAGTTGGGGCTTGGAGTGGGTTGATAGTTAGGCCTGATGGAGAAGGAGGCCAAGTCTGTAAATTCCTGGCTTCCCAGAGACCACTAATATTAGGGTTCTCTAGGTGGGCACCAGCTCCAGCGGCTCTACAGGCAGCCTGACCACACTAATTCACAATGTTCAGTGAAAGGGAGGTGAAGCTATAGACCTGAGATTGGGGGCTGTCCCGTGACCATGAGGCCTGAGTGTTTTCCAGTGGGGGGAGTCAGCCTGTACACCCACACGGCCTGAGACCAAGTTTGCCAATGTTAGATGCTAGTCCAGCGCTTGTATTCACATTTGGGTGTGAACATTAGGATGGGCTTGTGTTAGTTGTTCGTGCTCCTTCCCCGCTTCACAATCAGGCCAGCCTGTATGGGACAGGGCCTGTCAACCAGCAGATGCGGCCAGCGGGCAGCCCGCTTGGGATGCATGGACAGTAGACCACAAGTTAACCTTGGATGCCTCTCTGTTAAAGGAGAACAGCTCTGACCAAAGTAGGGACTGCATGGGGCCCATCTCAAAGCAAGGGGCTTTGACCAAGAGGATCCACAAAACATCCTCATTTCAGGCCCATGCTCTGCTTGACAGTTCGGGGCTAACCTCTTCCTGGCAGAGGGGTCAGCAGCTCCCAGGGAGCACTTATACACCATGAGAGAGATCCACATGCCTGTTGGGCTTTCCTGAGGGCACTACCTAGCAGCATTATGTGGAATTCCTTTTCTCCACGGCCACAGTCACTTAAGAAACTGAAAGTGCCGTTCGATCCACCTAACACAAGAGTAACCAGTCGCTGTGGTCCTTAGAGTGTCTAAATATGTGAAGAAGTTAGATAGCACGTAGCAGTTAACAGCATGGGCTTTGGAGCCAGATGGAACTGGGTTCAAATCTTGATTCTAAAAAAAAACCAATCTTGATTCTACTATTAGTCAGACTCTGAGCTACTTATTTTATAATGGTTTCTACTTCCCATGACCATGAGGGGGCAACAGGAACAGGGACCTCCCAATGTTGTTGCGAAGTTGAATGTCATAACGTACATACAGCACTTTACCTGCCACACAGTAAATGCTGTAAAAACTTTAGCTATGATTATCACTATGATAAAAGCAGCAATAGGCATAATGGTCAGGAGTCAGTCCAGCACCAGTCTAACCCAGAATGAAACCCTGGCTCTGCTTTTTTTATTCACTAGACTACCTTGGGCAAGTCATTTAGCCTCTCTGAGACTCAGTTTTCCTATCTATAAAGTAAGGGTAATAAATGTTCTTATCTCAAGAGTTCAACTGTTCTATGCAGATTTAAATATTAATAGGTGTGGATGGGTTGGGGGAAAACAAAAGAAAAAAAAACAGAAAAAGGAAAATACGTTTCGAAATCACTGTATACTATTCATCCCTAGAAAGTTTCAATGCACCTAACAAAGGACTCAGGGCTCTTAACAAGTCCTGCAGCAAAGCAACCCTTTTCATGTTACATAGCTCCCATGTTTCTCCAAATTATGTGATCTAGAACCCCCTTTCCTGACATGATATTAATGCCTGGTAGACTAATACCCAGAGACTACTTAGAAAAATACCCACTACCAAGTAATCTTTCAATACATGCTAACAAACAATATTTAATAATATGCATTAATTCACTTGGAATTAATGTGGTGCCACCAATGTGGTGGGTGGCAGGGTCTTTGATTTTCTCTGCTTGGGTTTTCTTTTTTTTTTTTTAATTTTTAATTTTTTTTATTTTTTATTAGTTGGGGGCTAATTACTTCACAACATTTCAGTGGGTTTTGTCATTCATTGATATGAATCAGCCATAGAGTTACATGTATTCCCCATCCCGATCCCCACTCCCACCTCCCTCTCCACCTGATTCCTCTGGGTCTTCCCAGTGCACCAGGCCCGAGCACTTGTCTCATGCATCCCACCTGGGCTGGTGATCTGTTTCACCATAGATAGTATACATGCTGTTCTTTTGAAACATCCCACCCTCACCTTCTCCCACAGAGTTCAAAAGTCTGTTCTGTATTTCTGTGTCTCTTTTTCTGTTTTGCATATAGGGTTATCGTTACCATCTTTCTAAATTCCATATATATGTGTTAGTATGCTGTAATGTTCTTTATCTTTCTGGCTTACTTCACTCTGTATAATGGGCTCCAGTTTCATCCATCTCATTAGAACTGATTCAAATGAATTCTTTTTAATGGCTGAGTAATATTCCATGGTGTATATGTACCACAGCTTCCTGGTTTTCTTTAGTAGGTAGGCATCTCCAAGGTGCATGGGGAGGGTCGGTGGGTCTCGAAATTGCTTATCCTTGTCGTCACTGGAGTGAACACTTTGTGGGCCAGCACATAAGTCAGGCATAAATCAGAGGCCTTAGAAGCTAATGTCTCTTTTCCTTAACTCTCTATTATCCAGAGTTTGAAGCACCAGTAACTCTCATCCAAGGTCAATGGAAAAGATACCAAGTCTAGCAGTGCACCCACCTCACCTTCCTACTTGAAGGTTGTTGTTATTCAGTTGCTCAGTCGTGTCCAACTCCTTGCAACCCCATGAACTGCAGCACACCAGGCTTCCCTGTCCTTCACCATCTCCCAGAGCTTGCTCAAACTCATGTCCATTGAGTCGGTGATGCCATTTGACCATCTCATTCTCTGTCACCCTCTTCTCCTCCTGCCCTCAATCTTTCCCAGCATCAGGGTCTTTTCCAGTCAATCAGTTCTTTGCCTCAGAGGGCCAAAGGGCTCAACTGTTATTCCCTTACCCCCACCTACCCCATCCATCCACACAAACTGCCCAGTCATCCCATATCCTCACCCCAGCAGGACAGTCAGTGAATACGCAGTAGAGGTTACCTGTACCCAACCACTGGCCTGGGAGTTGGGAGACCAGGCTTTTCCTCTGGTGTGGCCACTAATTGGCCCCATAACCTTAGAAAAAACCCCAGCAGAGCCCACATCTCTAGGCTTAGACTCCAGACCAGCAAAGTTGAGATGTTGACTTAGATATTTTCAAAACTTCTGTGTATCTTCAGCCTTAGCATTTGAGATGAGCAAAGACTTTCACTCTACATTTTAGAACAGGAAACAGGTACAGGCAGGTTAATGGCTTCCTTAAGATCACACTAATAGTGGCAGATCTAAAAGCAGACATGTATTGACTGCCTGTCTTCCCTACCAGAGAGCTTTCCCAATACCCTCTGTATTTCAGGAACACCAGACATCAAGTGAAAGGTCATTAAAACAAAAAAACCAAATTGAAGCCAAAAAATCAGAACATACACTCTGCCTTAAGACATCCTCCAAACAGGTTAATTTCCTGGCCTGCATTTATCCTTTATGTTGTTCATCGTTTTCTATGTTGGGTCCTTCCTTATTTTCTTTCTTTTTCTTAATAGGCATTGTATGTTTTTCTCACCTATTACCTAATTCCCTCTTCCTTTCAAGACCACAAAAAAAAAGACCTCCATGCTGTTACAAGGTGGGTCTTTGGCTTGGGTTTCGCACTTGAAATTGAACAGATTTCCTTCCTGGTCCTTTGACCAGGAGCCTCAATTTCTCTAAGGTAGTGGTTCTGTAAATTGAGTGTGCATTTACAATCACCTGGAAGGCTTAGTGGAAAACATTACTGGGCCCTACCCCACAGTTCCCGATTTTTACAAGCTCCAAGGTGATGCTACTACTGATGGTCCAGAGTCTACCCTTTAAGAACCCCTCTAATGAAAGGGTTCCAAGCTGCCACCTTGATGTTCTCACCATCACAGCTTAGTGTCCATGGAAAGTGGGTCTCAGCTCTAAAGAAGGTTGATTTGAATCAGAAACAACAACTAAAAATGCCATTTATTTGGGGGAACCTTACCCAAAAGTGATTTTGATCATGCTGATTGACAGGCAATGTTTTCATGGCACACTACCAATTCCAAAGCTATCAAGTACACTGGAGTGCCAGTAATGAGACAGTGATGGGTGTGAATAAGCCCAGCCTTGCTTTTGCAGGATGACACCTAGGAAAGGTTCCTGTGGCATTTTTCTACTCTCCGATCAAGAATATGCCTTGTTGTCTGGTTTGTGATTTGCTTTCAAATCACTGAGGACCAAAGTGCAAGGAGAGGGAGTGTGTGAGGTGTGTGCTAGGGAGAAGGTCAAGGGATTTGCAGAAGCCAAGTTGCAGTCCTGGCTCTGCCAGTATCCAGCTACAGGAATGTGGCCAGTCCTTTCCTCTCTCTGGGCCATGTTCTTCCAGCTATGCAATGAACTCACCGGAAGCAGATATTTCACGTAGATTTTAAGAAGTGTGGCGAGTTTGGGGAGAAAAAAAATAACAAAACAATTCAGTAGTTAAGATATGTTTGAGACTCACTTCATTTTCTATGCCCTTCTTAGAATGTCACCGTGGACCTTGACATAGTAAAGGTTCTGAGAATTTCTGAAGGAACATAACCCTTTAATGTTGTTTAACTTGACATGTCCTCTAAATATGGGCTCCCAAAGTGACTCAGTGGTAAAGAATCACCTGCTAATGCAGGAGATTCAAGTTCGGTCCCTGGGTCGGGAGGATCCCCTGGAGGAGGAAACGGCAACCCACTCCAGTATTCTTACCTGGAGAATCCCATGGACAGAGCAGCCCGGTGGGCTATAGTCCATGAGGTTGCAGAGTCAATCATGACTGAGTGACTAAGCATGCACGCACATCCTCTAAATATATGACCATAACACACCTTTTCATGTTATTAACATGTAGTGTGTCATCACTCAAAAGGCACCAGTATACTCTAGGTTCATCCACCTCATTAACACTCAAAAATGTTCCTCTTTATGGCTGAGTAATATTTCATTCTATATATGTACCACAGCTTCAGAGTGAAGTAAGTCAGAAAGAGAACAACAAATATCGTGTATTAATGCATATATATATACATATATATGAAACCTAGAAAGATGGTGCTGATGATCCTATCTGCAGGGCAGCAGTGGAGATGCAACATAGAGAAGAGACTTGTGGACACAGTAGGGGAAGGAGAGGGTGAAACGACTGGATAGAGTAGCATGGTAACATAAACACTACCATATGTAAAACAGATAGCCAGTGGGAATTTGCTATATGACTCAGGGACCTCAAACTGGGGCTCTATGACAATGTAGAGGGGTGGGATGGGGTGGGAGGTGGGAGGGAGTTTCGGGGGGGCGCATGTATATACCTATGGCTGATTCATGTTGATGTATGGCAGAAACCAACACAATATTGTAAAGCAATTATCATTCAATTAAAAATAAATTAAAAAAAATGTTATGGTAAGGGAAACCAAAAAAAAAAAAAAAAGGCACCGGTAATCTCTGGGTAATCTCCCAACTTGAAAATGCATGGGGTTGAGGAGTTGGCTCTCAAGAATTGCAGCTGACATCACAGAAATTGGGGAATGCCTGTGACATCAGGGGCTCATACCACTCCAGGCAGGGTTCTCTAAGCCTCTGCAACTTAGACGAGGCCTTCTGTAGATGTGCCCTTCCTCACAGTGAGGGCTATGTCCATAGAGGCCTAGATCCCATATGGTGGGATGCGGCAGTAGCTTTCTGGGGGTTTTAGAAAGGGCCTCAGACTCACACTTTCACTTGGTGCTAAAGAGGCACGGGGTACCTCCTGCTGATAGACGACCCTTCACTGTGACCTCATCTATTGCCCTGAGGTTTTCTCACTCACTCTGTACCTTGGCTGTGGTTTCTGCCCATTTCTCACAGACCCGTCAATTCTATGCAGCTTCAGTGTTATCCACCCCTCCAACATGAGTGACTTTGCTATTTCTTCCTGCTGATCTCTTAGAAGCATCACTGTGTCCACAGGCAAAAACCAGACGTTTTCTTCTCCACAAAAGTAAGTGTGTAGTTTGGGACACAAGCTATTGTATTTAGCTGAGTATCCATCTTCTCCTAACAAGCTGTAGCAGTCCTGAGAATTGAGAGCATATTTTATCCATTTTCTGACGAAGACTATTCTGGACTAGGCCCTGTGGAGACTGCAAGCAAAAAGATGAGGAATATGCAGAGTCTAAAAAGTGGTACAAATAAACTTATTTACAAAACAGAAAGAGAAGTCACAGATGTAAAAATCAAACTATGGTTATGGGGAGGGGAAGCAGCAGACGGATAAACCGGGGGATTGGGATTGACATATACACACTACTATATATAAAATGGTAGCTTGGTGGCAAAGAATCTGCCTGCCAATGTAGGAGACACAGGAAATGCTGGTTTGATCCCTGGGTCAGGAAGATCCCCTGGAGCAGGAAATAGCAACCCACTCCAGTATTCTTGCCTAAAGAATCTCATGGACAGAAGAGCCTGGAGGGCTACAGTCCATGGGGTTGCAAAAATCAGACATGATTGAGCATGCATGCATCCATAAAAGACTTACTATATTGCACAAGGAACTCTACTCAACCCTCTGTAATGGCCTATGTGGGAAAAGAATCTAGAAGAGTATGGATATATCAGACAGTCAAGAGAGAAATCCGGAGCAGTAAGGAGACAATCACAGCGCAGTGTGACATGGATGGGGCAAGAGGGAAGCACACAGTGCTGCTGGAATTGGAGAATTTGATTGTTTGGGGGTGAGCGGAGAGGTGTTAGGAGTGAGGGAAGGCTTTGTAGAGGATGTTCCCGTTTGTATTAGAAGCATCTGCACTGGATGTAGGGAGGACAAATGACAAGAATATTCTAGTAGAAGCAAATGTCCCGAGGTCTGTAAGTGGAGAGTATGTAGCTGGAGGGGATCTCAGCCTAAGCACAAGTGGAAATAAAAAGCTAAACAGCAAAACTTCAAATTTTATGAAACATGCTAATTCCACTAGTGATTTCCTGGAGTGCTGTGCTAGTGATGATTGTTCAAAATTGAGATATAATTCATATGCCATAAAATTCACCCTTTTAAAGTGTGCAATATGTATAGTGCTAGTGTATTCACAGAGTTCTGCATCTATCACCAGGATCTAATTTTAGGACATTTTAAGCACCACCACCCCCTCCAAAATCCCCTATTCATTAAGGAGTTACTCCCCATTCTGCTCTTGCCCCTGGCAACCACCAGTGCCCCTTCTGACTCTATGGACTTGCCTATTCTAGACATTTCACATAGACAGTCACACACTATGTGGTCTGGCTCTGACTTCTTTCCCTCGGTGTAGTGTTCTCAAGGTTCCTCCATGTTGTAGGATGTATTGTTACTTCACTCCTTTTTACAGCTGAATGATATTCCATTGTGTGGGTGTGCCACATTTTGTTTATTCATCATCAATTCTGAGGAGGATCTGAGGCCAACTCAAGAGCAGCAGGGAACCTCTGTTCCTTGTGACTGCGGACGTCTGCCAAGGCAGTGGGTGAAAGAGGGTGACGGGCCTTCCTGCGGGCCACAGACTTTTTCATCCTGTTAACAGAGGATTGGTTTATTTGCAACTACTGCCTAATACCCAGGGTGATTCAAGAAGTCTAACAAACTGATAAAATTGCATGCTTTAGGAAACATGGTACTGAATAGAATATCTTCGAAGAGATGTCCAGATATGTGCAAGGTTCTAAGAAGTCGAAGTTAGAAGAGAAGGGTGGCCAGGGATCATCTGAGCTCTCCTCTTTGCTTGCTTTTTATTTTTTTATTTTTTTCCATTTATTTTTATTAGTTGGAGGCTAATTACTTTACAATATTGTAGTGGTTTTTGTCATACATTGACATGAATCAGCCATGGATTTACATGTATTCCCCATCCCAATTCCCCCTCCCACCTCCCACTCCACCCGATCCCTCTGGGTCTTCCCAGTGCACCAGGCCCGAGCACTTGTCTCATGCATCCAACCTGGGCTGGTGATCTGTTTCACCATAGATAATATACATGTTTCGATGCTGTTCTCTCGAAACATCCCACCCTTGCCTTCTCCCACAGAGTCCAAAGTCTGTTCTGTACATCTGTGTCTCTTTTTCTGTTTTGCATATAGGGTTATCATTACCATCTTGCTTTTTAAAATAAACTAATCAGGGGCCTTCCCTGGTGGTCCAGTGGCTAAGACTCTGCACTCCCAATGCAGGGGGCCCACATTTGATCCCTGGTCAGGGAACTAGATCCCACGTGCCGCCACTAAGAGTTCACATGCCACAACTAAACAATCTTATGTGCTTCAACTAAGACCTGGTGCAGCCGAATAAATTAGTAAATAGACAGAAACATATTTTTTTAGGGGTTTAAAAAATAAATAAAAATATACATGTTTCAATGTTCTTCTCTCAGATCATCACACCCTCACTTTCTCCCATAGAGTCCAAAAGTCTGTTCTATACATCTGTGTCTCTTTTTCTGTCTTGCATATAGGGTTATCGTTACCATCTTTCTAAATTCCATATATATGCATTAGTATACTGTATTGGACTCTATGGGAGAAGGTGAGGGTGGGATGATCTGAGAGAACAGCATCAAAATGTGTATATTATCAAGTGTGAAACAGATCGCCAGTCCAGGTTGGATGCATGAGACTAGTGCTCAGGGCTGGTGCACTGGGATGACCCAGAGGGATGGGATGGGGAGGGAGGTGGGAGGGGGATTCAGGATGGGGAACACATGTAAATCCATGGCTGATTTATGTCAATGTATGGCAAAAACCACTACAATATTGTAAAGTAATTAGCCTCCAACTCATAAAAATAATTGGGGAAAAAATTAAAAAAAATAAATAAAAATAAATACAATTTTTAAAAGTAACCAATGTCACCAATAGCCTTTCTAAAATGACATCATTTCTGTTTTACATAATAGCCTGGAGACTTCTGAACACAGACAGACATTTTAAACAAACCAGGGGAGAATGCCTAAAAAACCCTGCGACAAGTAGAGATCTAAGTAGATGTGCCAGGGAACGCCAAGGCAAGACAACAGCAAAAGAAGGATGGCCTGGCTTCCTGGTGGCTCTTCACTTTCTTTTTTTTTTATTTTTATTTTTTTCATTTATTTTTATTAGTTGGAGGCTAATTACTTTACAATACTGTAGTGGGTTTTGTCATACATTGACATGAATCAGCCATGGATTTACATGTATTCCCCATCCTGATCCCCCCTCCCACCTCCCTCTCTACCCAATCCCTCTGAGTCTTCCCAGTGCATCAGGCCCGAGCACTTGTCTCATGCATCCAACCTGGGCTGGTGATCTGTTTCATCTTCACTTTCTGTCCCAGAGTTCTGTGAGGCTCCTGCAACCCTTACAATGCTAACTCACGAGTGCTTCTATTATTTGCAGCAAGACGTCAGAAACTCCTGGGAAAGTTTCTCCAGCCCACATTATTCAGGCTGAGGAAAGCTCTGTAGACTCAAGCCTGTGTTCATGTACATGACCCCCGGGGACCAGGATTCAGATACAAATTCAGAGTTGCTCGTTTATCATGGTATGTCGAGAATGCTGTTCTCCACTTACAAGATCCAGAAATCCTACTTAAAGATCCACATACTTATCACTGAACATCCTTAACCTTCTCTTGGAGGGCTTATGATGAATAGACATTTTATAATACTTGGATGGAGGAAAGTGAGAATAATACAAACTTGTTGTTTGGAGAGCTAAACTACAAGTTAATCCGAAGATGAAAATGATACACAGATTTGGAAATGCAAAATACTAAACAACCAGGAAAACTGAGAAAAGGAATCTCCATGCAAAAAGCCCCAGTTCAAGTGGCCTCAAAGGAAAACCCTATAAAATGATCCTGGTTGTGTGACTCAAACTAAGATGTAAATAAAGGCACATAGAAACATACATCGACCTCTTAAAAACAGACTGAATGTGGTGAAAAGAAAACTACATTAAAAAGAAATAATCTTTTTTTTAGTGCTGATAAACTTAGTTTTATTTTACCCGCAGCATTTCCAAATGAGGGTGGGAGTAGGGCAAAACCTAGGCGAACTTTCTCAAAAACAAAACATGCAGAGGCCTTCTCTTCTTTGAAAAAAGAATCAGTGCTGACTCTATGCAGACACCTGCTACCTGGCACTCAGCCAACTTGCTAACCAATGCTGTGTTTCAGTCTAATTAGCCAAGCACGCGTCATCTAGAATGCATTAATTATTCCTGGTGATTTTGCAGAGTATCTGGCGGGATTATTCAAGGAAAGGTGGACATAACCTTCTTTCACAAGGATCTTTACTAAGGAAACCCCTTGCATGCATTCTCAAAAATCCCAGGGACATCCGTACAAATGCATAATGTACATTTACGGAACTTTATGGATGTATGATGTACGTTTATCAAACTCTGGAAGGAACCTTTGAGAGTCTCATTACCCATGCCCCTCATCAAGAGGAGAAACCAGGGTGCTCCACAAAACTTCCAACAAACTGTGAGTAGAAAGAAGATAAATGCAAAAATGAAAATCGTTTAAATGGAGTTATTATTTCAGACACTCTGCAAGGATGGAAGATACTTGTCATGGAATTTTTGCAAATTAATTTATAAGAACTCACTTACTACCTTGGTACTGGATACAAAATGGCAGAATTAGAGGAGACAGAAACTGATAGTGTCAAATCCTTGCCTGCCATTCCTTCTTAGAATCATTCTTGTGCCTCAGTGTCTCCATCTGTAAAGTGGGCAGCAGGGAACATTGTGAGTTTGATACGAGGTCATCATGATTACAAACATAGGAGCTCTCAATCTGTCTTTGCTTTGGATATGAAGGTGCATTTAGTAGGAGCACGTTGCTGGCTTTTTCCAATGTCAAGTCCCAAAGATTAGTAATATGCTTCACAATTGCCTAATTTTCCTTCCTAATAGAAAGGGATCAAATATTAGATAATGACAGCCAAACAATTAGAAAAAAACAAGCACAATATTTTATTGTGATTTTCTTTTCTAAATATTAATACTGGTTGTTATTTATTGAGCACCTATAAGTAAAAGATAATGGGTGAAGCACATTCCCTACTTTATTTCATTGATCCTCCCAGCCACCCAATTGGGTAAATTCTAGAATGATTTCTATATTACAGATGAAGAAAGAGAAGAGGTAAAATGACTTGCCCAGGGCCACACATCTGAGTGGTAGAACTGGCTGAACTTTTTCCGAAATTTACAATTTGTTGTTTTGGATTTAATGTAAGACTTTTTGAGATCTCTAAAATATGACATTTAATTATAAGGCATAACACAGAATATTAGTTCAGCAACATTCAGAATATCTGGAATGTTACCATTACTTCCCAAACTAGACTGAAGGTAGATTGAGGTTCAGGGCTTATATGTAATGAAGAAAGAAAAATGAGTCTCCCATTTATTTATTCCTTAGGTACTAGGTTCCCCTTCATGGACCACAGCCTTGTCATGGTAAACGGACTTTCATAACTCAGTGAAGCCATGAGTCATGCCGTGCAGAGTCACCCAAGATAGACAGGTCATAGTGAACAGCTCTGACAAATCGTGATCTACTGGAGGAGAGAATGGCAAACCACTCCAGTATTCTTGCCTCCAGAATCCCATGAACAGTATGAAAAGGCAAAAAGATATGACACCGGAAGATGAGCCCCCCGAGGTTAGAAGGTGTCCAATATGCTACTGGGGAAGAGGAGAGGGCAGTTACTAATAGCTCTATAACTTATATGGAAGGTACATCATGTGAAATGCTGGGCTGGATGAATTACAAGCTGCAATCAAGATTGCTAGGAGAACTATCAACAACCTTAGATATGCAGATGATACCACTCTAATGGCAGAAAGCAAACAGGAACTAAAGAGCCTCTTGATGAGAGTGAAAGAAGAGAGTGAAAAAGCTGACTTAAAACTCAACATTCAAAAATTTACAATCCTGGCATCTGGTCCCATCACTTCACGGCAAACAGAAGAGGAAAAAGTGGAAGCAGAGACAGATTTTATTTTCTTGGTCTCCAAAATCACAGCAGATGGTGACTGCAGCCATGAAATTAAAAGACACTTGCTCCTTGGAAGGAAAGCTATGACAAACTTAGACAGTGTATTAAAAAGCAGAGACATCACTTAGCCAACAAAGGTCCATCTAGTCAAAGCTATGGTTTTTCCAGTAGTCATGTACAGATGTGAGAGCTGGATCATAAAGAAGGCTGAGTGCCAAAGAATTGATGCTTTCAAACTGTGTTGCTAGAGAAGACTCTTGAGAGTCCCTTGGACTGCAAGGATATCTAACCAATCAATCCTAAAGGAAATCGACCCTGAATATTCATTGGAAGGACTGATGCTAAAGCTGAAACTCCAATACTTGGCCACCGGATGTGAAGAGCCGACCCATTGGAAAAGACCCTGATGTTGGGAAAGATTAAGGACAGGAGGAGAAGAGGGTGTCAGAGGATGAGATGGCTGGATGGCATCACCAATGCAAAGGACATGAACTTGGGCAAACTCCGGGAGATAGTAAAGGACAAGGAAGCCTGGTGTACTGCAGTTCATGTGGTCGCAAAGAGTCAGACAGGACTTAATGACTAAACAAGAACAACAGGTAGGCTACAGGCATGCCCCCAGGAGATCTGAGAGGCTCTCAAGTGCATTATCTCACTTAGTTACCAGCAGAACCATAAAAAGTGTCATGATTTATATGCTGCAGATGAAGAAACAGGATAAGAGAGTTCACATAACCTGTCTGAGGTCACACACCAAGTAAAAGGCAGAGCGGTGACTGGAACCCAGATTTCTGATTCCAAGTTCATGTTCTTTCCATGATACCATGTTGCTTTTTCATATACTCATATGAACCCCACGTAATGTACCATATGCCCTGAAGCATTGTCTACACAGACTAGGTATTTAATCCAGTGGCTGCTTGAATACAGCATGAACAATTACTGTGACATAGGGAGTGTTTTAAGTACTTTACAGGTTTCAGACACTTTTAGTCTCACAAGAATCCTGTGAGGTTGGTTCTATTATTTTAATTTTACAAATGAGGAAAAGAAGGCTTAGAGTGGATGAACAACTTCCCCAACGTCATTCAAACAGGAATTTGTTTATCTTCTTCCAAATTCTGACTCTTAATTTTAGGTAACCTCTGCAGGTAATGATAAGGAGTCTCTTTTCCTTTGGCATCCTGCTAATGGTCAGAAGGAAGACAAGAAGGAGGAGGAGCCAGTAAATAAAAAAGACGTAGCTCTGCTCTTAATGGAATGGAGGGTGAGAGTGGACAGGGGTGGAAGGAGAGGACACTCAGTACCTAGAAGTCAAGTCAGTCAAACCAAAGGTCCATAGAGAGCACCTCAGTAGCACACTAGAGACTCTGTGCAAACTTTCACCAGCCACAGATGGTGGTCTTGTCCAACTGTAGCCTTTGTTTGTGGCAGTCACTGCTAACTTTAGCAAAGAGAAGTTAGGAGAGCGGAGGGTCTGTTCCTTCAAGTCAATCTGGATTCCAGCAAAAGGCATACGTGAAGTGCCTTCCCAGGTAGCAGATTTGTTACATCAAGTGCCGGTAATTCAAAAGCTCATTCATTCTTATGCCCCTCGCCTCAGCATTCTTATCACTTCCTTCAATTCCATCCTTGTCCTTCTACAATTTCCATAGAAAATTCTGTTGCCAATGAGAGTCAGCATGACAGGAAAAGAGAGTTGCTCTACAGATCTTGAAGGCAACAGACAACACTGTGCTTGTCAAACTGATCAAAATGTTAGATTTAATTGTACAAATGTAACAACTTAGTGGCCTTTCATAGTACTCTCCCCAAGGACCGTTGGGTTGGAGAGCCAATTCATTCTGTCAGCTTGATTGCTTTCAACTATTAGAAACGGTTCCCTTGGGAAGAGCAGGAAATCAGTTATGATCTTTTGTTTCTCATCTGAGGTCCAGGAAAGTCACTATTCTAGTGACTGAGCCACAGATTTCCCCCTGATTTCACTCTCAATTCCTCAATTAGGTCACTATTACCCATGAAAGCTGCTGAGACTTAACAGATGGAGGCTGTCCTCAGAAGTGGCTGAGGGACCACAGAGGCTCATCAATGATGGCACTGCCCCCATAACATCTGGATGAGCAGTTAGCTCCTAATTCTTATCATGGACCAGCTCCCCCTTGGTTCTCTGGCCAGGAACCAATATGAGAGTGTAGCTTCTGGAAAAACAGAGATGTTCATTGGACTCTAATAACCCTCTCCCAATGGCTGGTCATGGACACTTCTGTTTCCCCATCTACAAAGATGACAGCCACCTCCTGCGTAATGAACCACCCCCACTGTGTGCCCAATTCATACATAGCTCTGCAGATGTGATCTGCTTCTGCCCACTATCCAAATGGGGCTAAGGGCACCGAGGAAATGAACAGACATCCTCTTTTGCCCCTAGAGACCAGGCATGCAGTCTGAGAGCTGCATGGTCTTGGGGGGAGGGTGGGCGAGGCTGCATAGGAGGGAGGGTTCTTCTCTCTATGTGTCTCATATTCCTCCATGGGCGAGCAGAAGGCTCATTTCTTTTTAAAATTTTTTTAACTTTCGTGTATCCTCCAGTGATGTTTAATACATTGACAGGATTGTACAATCATTACCACAATCCGAGAACTGTTTGCCACCCTCAAAATATCTCTTACTCCCATTTTCTGTCATTCCCTATTCCCACTCCCTGCTTTTCTTCCTTTATGGATTTGCTGTTTCTAAACATTTCACATAAATAGAATCATAAAACATGTGGTCTTTCCTCACTGGTTTTCTTCCCTTGGTACAATATGTGAGGATTGTAGCGTATATATGAGTGTTCATTTCTTTTAACCGCTGAGTAGTCTTTGAAAGCTATTTCTTAGCGCCTTCCCCCTCAATTTCTTCAATTCAACAAGGCCCAGAGGTGCGGCCCTGCACAATCCAGCTGCTGCTCACTTCTTCAGACTCATCTCTCACCACTCCCACTCCCCATGCCACAAGCACGTGCTATGTGTGCTGTACTTAGTCACTCAGTCGTGTCTGACTCTTTGCGACCCCAAGGACTGTAACCCGCCAGGCTCCTCTGTCCATGGGGATTCTCCAGGCAAGAATACTGGAGTGGGTTGCCATGCCCTCCTGCAAGGGATCTTCCCAATCCAGGGATTGAACCCAGGTCTCCCACATTGCAGGCGGATCCTTTAACATCTGAGCCACCAGGGAAGCCCCAAGCATCTGGGCCCTTGTTTAAGGTCCTCACATGCGCCACGTCTAGTCTACTGCAGGACTATGGGAACTGCGGTCTCATTTCCCTAAACACTAGCCCCTCCAACATGCACACACATACCTCACTTGATTAATTCCTACTCATCCTTCGGATCTCTGTTTAAAACGTATTCCCTCAGAAAATCTTGCCCTGACCCTTCAGCCTGGGTCTGACTTTTACATGCTTTCTTAGCATCTCCATCAGAGCTCTTATTTTCTGTGTACTTGGTTCATGCCATGTGTAATTACTTCTTTAAGACCTGTCCTGTGGCCCCCCACGCCTTCTGCACTTCCACTCAAGTCCCCCTCCCCCTCCACCGAGCTATAAACGTCACCAGGGCTGGCATCACATCTGCTTTGGTTACCACCAGCCCAAGACCAGACACACAGCTGGTGTGCTGTAAATGTTCTCTCTTGCCTGCCTGCCTGAGTCTTTGCCTCTGGCGCTGCAGATACTAAATCTTCTCTCTTCGTGTCTAATTCTCTCATCACAGCAGGAGGAATCCCTGCTTTATAAGCCACGGAGTTCCTAAATGTGTCAGTCTATAAAGATGGGCTGTTTTCGACGGGTACCATCAACAGGCGGAAGATAAAGTCAACCTGACAGCTAGAATGTAGTCGGTACAAAGTGTCCCGGAGGCCCGCTGCCCGCTGTGGAATGGAGGGAATGTCCCCAAGTGATGAGAACTCCTGAACACTTCTCAGCTTTTCAAGTAGCTCCCGGGGAAGACCCGGGGGGCAGCCTTGTTCTGCGAGCCGCTCACTCAGGCTTTCATGTAACGCCCATTCCAGCGCACCAAGCGGCCCTTTGACTGGCTGTCTGTTTGACTCTGCTTTCAACACTTCTCTCCAAAATATGACATATGTCAGAATGAATCCAAGTGGCCTTCCAGCCAGCTTTTGAGGCCACACAAAGCTCTCCACCCATTGGACGCACTGGAAGACACTTGATGCTGTTTGAGAACGCTCCTCTTAATCTGCTGATAACCTTTTCTGTCTGGCCGGCCAGACCTAAGAAAACATGGCTTTTCATTTGGGCCGATTTAAAATAAAGCCACCCCGAACCATCAGCTGCTAAAAAACGTGTCTTTGTACTTGGGCGCCTTTGCTTTTGAGTCTTGGCAGGAGATTCTTAAGGGGCAAATGGATTAAATAAATGAATGCCAATCACAACAACAGCCGCGGAGAGTAATAATTCAATTCAACCAGCAGTTACTGAGTCCTTACCATGTGCGGGGCCCTGCACGCAGTCCCTGGGGGATAGAGATGAATAAACTGCGATTTCTGCCCTCCAGGAGCTCGTGATCTGGAAGAGAGGACAGGAGTGCCCATAAATAACGCTAATAAGGATGGTGCTTGGGAACACTGGTGGAGAAGTGCAAGCAAGGGGCTCTGGGAGTGCGGGAAGGGAAAATTAATTTCAACTGAGACAAGGAGAGTTTTCTTGGCAGAGGAAGGAATAAATATGACACACTGTTTTATTCTCACAACGTCAGAATTAAAGACTTTGGACTATTCTGCTTGGATCTAGATAGGGCCCCTGGACTGCCTTGGAAGTGCAAGTTCCACTTGAATGCAGTTCATTGGTTCCAGGGGAGGAAGGTAGAAAGCATCTCCCTGATCATCAGACCCCAGAAGAAGCAGTTCTGCTTTACCCATCAGCACAAAGATCCTGCTCCAACTTCCTGATGCCCCGTCACCAGCCACAAAGGTACACAGCCTTCTAGACGTGGCTCTGGTCCCCTGTTGCTGAACTGAAGTCACCTCCTCTGTGTAGTCCCACCTCATGGCAGGGATGCACACCAGTGAAGGAGCAGACGGTCCTGGCTTGGTCAGCTTGCTTCCAAGGTTCCTGTGGTCTCTGGTACAAATAGGACATCACTCCCTATGTATACCTTTCCTAGCAAAAGGTCAGACACTCACATCCCCTAGACTTGCAAAGATCTGACAGCCTCGATGTTAGGGGCAGCTGCATTTCAACAGGAATCTAAGCCTTTACCACTGGGAGCATGGGGACCTGACAGACTGGGCTTTCCCTAAACCTGGGTTGACTCTGCTTATCTGACCTGAGGGTAGAAAATAGTTTGCAGCTTGGTGGGAAACAGTGGGTGCCCTATTTAGGGGGGGAAAAAAACCCTTTCAAGGTTTAAGGATGAAAGCATTTGACAAGCTGGGAACAACAGTTAATCAACATTTCAAAGAGGTGAGTAACAGGTAATAAATACTGTGAAGCCCAGAGCCCTAGAATGTGGCCTCTGATGAACACTCTCCGCTTGACCTTGTCAGGGCAGCAGAGGGATACAGGGTCACAGGGGTTGGGAGTCCAGGTGGACTCCAGGTGGAAGAAACTGGCTACACCACCTGCCAACTAAAGAGCTGAATCTGGGCAAGTGACTTCAACCCTTTGAGCCTCACACTCTTCACCTGGAAACTGGGTCCAGTGATTGCTTCCTCCCAGAATTGTGGGAAGGTTTGTTACTGAACTAATGATGTTGTGTATATGGCCTAGCACAGTGCTTGGTATACAGTAGGAGTATAATGAGTCCCCACCTTTTCTTCTGCTTCTCCTACCCTCTTGTCTCTTTCCCCTCTAAAACCAGCCATTAGATGCTAGTGAAAAATAATCTTGGTATTTTCTGTGGTTATTCACTGACGTGAGCGAGTTAGTTGAACAGTTCAGTTTCTCTAAGGTGCTTTTCTGTGAGGTGGGCTGCAGAGTGTTCCCTCTAGGGGTCATGAGTCCTCAATAACAAACAAAAGAGCTCCCTACTCCCAGTTGAAATAAGGGAATGATTGGGAGATTTCGCCAGCAGCTAAGGGAGCTCCTATGTGTTGGTGGTAAGAGATTTCCTCAGGACCTGAGAATTCATCCCTTGGAAGAAGTGGCTGCTTGTTCTAGCTGTATTCAATACCACAGCCTTTTGGTTTTTGTCAGATAAAGGTCAAAGTAGTAGAGATACTCTGCTCTGAAGGCCAGAGGTCTCTGAGCAGAGCAGATTGAAAACGTGCAATGAGACATGGCCAAATGATGAGCTAGGCCTGTGGTCCAGGCGCAAGGGACACACATGGGAGGCAGGCAGGGGACCAGGAAGGGGAATGGAGGTGAAAGAAAAGCCTAATTAACAGCCTTTTTCACTTGTTTCTCTGGTCCTCTGGATTGAAATACCATCTATATGCTGAGAACTCTGAAATTTTATGTCTAACCAAGACCATTCCCTAAATTTCACACACGTACATACCTCCAACAAAACATCTCCACTTGAATATCTAACAGCTACTTTAAACTCGGTATGTCCACAACTTCATGTTGAACCCTGCCCTCCAAGACATATTCCTCCTTCAACTGTTCCCATCTCCATAAATGGGATCACCATTCATCTACTTGCTCAGACCAAACATCTTCAGGTTACCCCTGACTTTTCTCTTTTTTTCTAACATCTTTTGTCTCAGTTCAGTTCAGTTCAGTTGCTCAGTCATGTCCAGCTCTTTGCAACCCCATGGACTGCAGCATGCCAGGCCTCCCTGTCCATCACCAACTTCCAGATCCTACTCAAACTCATGTCCATTGCATTGGTGATGCCATCCAACTATCACATCCTCTGTCATTCCCTTCTCCCACCTTCAGTCTTTCCTAGCATCAGGCTCTTTTCAAATGAGTCAGTTCTTCGCATCAGGTGGCCAAAGTATTGGAGCTTCAGCTTCAGCATCAGTCCTTCCAATGAATATTCAGGACTGATTTCCTTAGGATGGACTGGTTGGATCTCCTTGCAGCCCAAGGGACTCTCAAGAGTCTTCTCCAACACTAAAGTTCAAAAACATCAATTCTTTGGTGCTCAGTGTTCTTTATAGTACAACTCTCACATCCATATATGACTACTTTCTTTCTAGTCCATCAGAAATCTTATCGACTCTTCCTTCAGCACACATTCACAATGTAACCCTGTCTCCCCAGCCCTGTCACTGGCCCTCCAGTCTAAATGACTCACATCTCTTACCTGTATTTCTGGACTAACCTCCCAAAATATCCCTCTTGCTTATTCCTGGTCCTCATGTTGTCTGCTCAACATGATAGCCGGAGTGGTCCTGAGTAGTGGTCAGTTCATTCCACACCTTTGCTCGAAACCTCTCCTTAATGATCCATCTCAGAATAAAATTCAAAGTTTTGGTTAGAGCCATGAGGCCCTATATGATTGGGCTCCCCTCTATCTTTCTGAGTTCATATCCCACCACTCCTCCCACACTAGGAACCAGCTCCATTCACTTCCCTGCTTTTCTTTAAAGATGCCTAGCATATCTCCACAACAGAGCCTTGGGATTTTCAGAACTCTCTGCCTGGGATGCCCAGGTATTTGCAGATCTTGTCTTTGCACTTGATTTAGGTCTCTTCCCAATCGTCCCTTTGGCACCACAACAGAAGAACGCACACACACACTCACTCCTGTTGGTTACCATCTGCCCCTGACCCTGCTTTGATCTTCTTATCAACTATGACCATCTGACATTTCTTTGGTTACCATCTCCCCTCCCTGCACTAGACAAAAAGCTTCTTTTCACTTCAAAATTCGTATTTTAAAATCTGAGTTTCTCTGTGATTTCCCTCTACAAATTCTTTGGCTTCCTTAAGAATCCTCCCACATATTCCTCCACCCAGATCATTTGTAGTGGCAGTCAGGGTGGCATTTCAGAGAGCTTCCCAACCCTCTTGAATTGTCTTCTCTTGTAGAGTCTCATGCTATGGACTTGGACTTCAGACTTGCCTCAGCCATCCCCCTTCCAGAGGGCAAAGACTGTGGTTTTTTTACTCACTCCTTCTTTAGGGTTTTATCACTTCTGCCTCCCAAAAGATTCCCATTGTTGGTCAGAATTAGGTTTAAAGCCACAGTCCCTCTAGTTGTTTTCTCTAGGAAACTGTCAGCACAATTTTGATAAATTTTCAGCTGTTCCCTTGTCAGGTACACTATACCACCCCCCGGAGAATATCTATAATATCTATGATCAAAGAATTGCAAGCCCATGCATTCTTTACCAACAATAGCATGCACATGGTATAAAATCAACTAGTATAAACACGAAATGCATGAAGACTAACTATCCCTCCTTCTTTACCAGTTCTCCAGTTACTCTCCCTGGTAACCGCTTCATCCAGATCCCTGTCGACCCTTTGAAAGAGGACTCCGTTATTTTGCAATGATGATGATCTATACCCGTTGTTTTAAAGGAAAATCAAACCTTTCAGAAAGAGTTCATGGCAGCACTAATTACAATAGCCAAGACATGAAAACAACCTAAATGTCCATTGACAGAGAAATGGATAAAGAAGATGTTGTACACATATACAATGGAATATTTCTATTTAGTTGCTAAGTCATGTCTGACTCCTGCATTAAAGGTGAATTCTTTACCACTGAGCCACCTGGGAACTCCACACTGGACTATTACTCAGCCATAAAAAAGAATGAAATAATACTATTCGCAGCAACATGGAGAGACCTAGAGATTTTCATATTAAGTGAAGTAAGTCAGACAACGACAAATATCATATATGATATTGCTGAAACACAGACTCTAAAAAATGATACAAATGAGCTTATCTATGAAAGAGACTCACAGACAGAATAGATTCTGTAGAACAAACTTGTGGTTGCCAAGGGGGAGGGGATGGGGGAAGGAAGTGAGTAGGGATTTGGACTTAACAAGTGCAAACTATTATGTATTGAATAGATAAACAACAAGGTCCTACTGTAGAGCACAGGGAACTATATTCAATATCCTGTGATATAAATTTGGTATAAAAACCAACAGAAGGGTTTTTAAAAAAATCATTTCTACCTCCTGTGATAAACCATAATGAAAAAGAATATGAAAAAGAATACATATATATAACTGAATCATTTTTCTGTACAGCAGAAATTAATACATTGTAAGTCAACTATACTTCAAGAAAATAAATTTTAAAAAATCACTCAGAAACAAAAAGACTTTAAAAAGTAATCTAGAATAAAATGATGCTATTCAGAGAAAACAATATTAATATTTTAATATATCCCATTATACTCTCTCTCTCCCCACGTCCTCTAACAGCATATGAGTAGAACCATAGTGTACATGTTACGTATTTTCGACCTTTTTCACTTAACATAATGTCACAGTCTACTTTCCATATCAACACCTGTATATCTAAGTGAATGTCAGTTCAGTATACTGTATGACTTCACCCTCTCTCCTAGCAGATAAGCTCCTTTGAGATAGGGCAGCCCCTTTTGCCTCCCACTGAATTCAGGCTGGTCCCGCTGAATTCCAGCGAGCACTGTGATCCCACGTGTGTTGTCCTGCATTAGACTTCAGGCTGGCTTTGCATATCACATAGATCAAGTCATAAAAATTCCAGGATCTAAATTTTGTTTTCTAGTCGCTTTCTAATCACTGTTCTCATGGCAGTATTACTTGTTGTTAGGACCTTCAGAGTCATTTTCAATGTCGAAAAATTACATGTAGGTCTCATGGGACAGTGTTCTAAGAAAACTATGTAAGCAAGTAAGTAAGTAGTAAGTAAGTAAATAAGTGTTAGTCGCTCAGTCGTGCCCGACTCTTTGCGACCCCATGGACTGCAGCCCACCAGGCTCCTCTGTCCGTGAGATATTCCAGGCTAGGAGACCGGAGTGGGTTGCCATTTCCTGCTCCAAGGGATCTTCCCAACCCAGGGATTGAACCCGGGTCTCCTGCACTGCAGACAGATTTTTATTGACTGAGCTACAAGGGAAGTCCCAAGAAAACTATGTAGCCATCATTAATTTTTAACAATTGTCATTGTTATTAATAACAATATTCATTGAGCATTTATTCTGTAACAAGCACCGTTGTAGCAATAAACAAAAACAAAAATTCTTGTCCTTGTGCAACTTATTTTCTAGTGGGACAAGACAGTAACCAAAAAAATATATCAGATGGTTATAATTGTTGAGAAGAAAAACAGAGCAAGATAAGGGGCAGTGAGTGACCACAGGGGTGGGTATATGTGTGTGTTGTTGCACCCACAGAGCCAGTGATGACTTCTCTGATGAGGAGACAATTGGGAAGAGATCCATATGAAATGAGGGGCAAGCTCTGCAAATATCTGGGTAAAGAGCATTCCTGGCTGAGGGTTCAGGAAATGCCAAGGCCCTAATTTGAGGATATGCTTTGCATCTTTAAGGAACAGCATGAGGCTTCACTCTGTTCTGAGCAAGAACAAAGTCAGGGGAGAGAGAGGTATGCTGCTAGGGACTGAAGGAGCAATGCTGATGGAATTCAAGAACAGCAGAACTCCAAATGTTCTGTTTTCTCTGAAAAAGGCAATGAGCTTCAGCTGAAGGTTAGAAAATAACTTCAGTTAAGAGTCAGCGGAAGACCAAAATTGAGGTGAGAGTGTAAGAGAACACTGAGGAGTTATAGAAATGAGTTTAAAAGTCCTTACTCAGATGACAGTGTCTCCAAAAGAGAGACCTTAGGAAAAAAGAAAACACAAGACACAGATACACATATGCGCGCACATGCGTGCACACACACACACACACACACACAGAATGCTATTACGCTATCATGCCAGAGTTTGAGGAATCAGAAAAAATAGGAGAGGATTTGAAATCAAGAAAATAGAAACCTATTCTGATTCTTAAAAGTGGCAAAGATGAGATTATTCTGGACATTACAAATTTATGAATCTGATGTTAATATTGAATAAAGTGAACCAAATGGAATGTTAAATGTATGGTTTAGGTACATCTAATTGAATCCGTAGTGGTTGCCAAGGCCATAAATGATTATTGGGACCCAAAACAGGTTCACTAGGAATAAGACATATCTGATTAACATTAACTCCTTCCTTGGCAGGGTTTCCAGACTGGTAACCCTGGAAACATGGTTGGCAGAAAATCTGGAAGCATCAAGGCATCTGGAAGTACTGTTACTTGGGTACTGAACCAAAAGTAACCTGCTGGTGGTGTGCTATTGAGGCCTGTCTTGGTCAGTGATTTTTTTTTTCTTTTTTGCTGTGCCGGGTCCTCATTGTGGTGCACAGGCTCTTCATTGCAGTGTACAGACTTCTCTAGTTGTGGTGTGTAGGCTTAGTTGCCCCCTGGCATGCAGGATCTTAGTTCTCCAACCAGGGATCAAACCTACGTCCCCTGCATCGGAAGGTGGATTCTTAACCACTGGGTCACCAAGGAAGTCCCCGTGATCAGTGACTATTGAAAACTTGCATCAATAGAAGGTCACTTAATAGATCTGGATATAACACAAAGCTAGAAAGGCTAGTAAATATCTTGATTGACAGGAGATACCAAAATAATGCAGTTTAGAAGAATGATGGACAGAAATTAGACCAATGAAATTCAATAGATTAAATACATGATTTTGCATTTAAGCACAAAAAGCACTCATGATAAGAGCTTCAAGTTTTTTTTTTAATTAATTAATTTATTTTATTTGGAGGCTAATTACAATAGTGTGGTGGTTTTTGCCATACACTGACATGAATCAGCCACGGGTGTACATGTGTCTCCACATCCTGAACCCCCCTCCCACCTCCCTTCCCATCCCATCCTTCTGGGTTGTCCCAGTGCACCAACTTTCATGCCCTGTTTCATGCATCGAACTTGGACTGGTCATCTATTTCACCTACAATAATACACATGTCTCAATGCTATTCTCTCAAATTATCCTGCTTTTGCCTTCTCCCACAGAGTCCAAAAGTCTGTTTTTTGTATCTGTGTCTCTTTTGCTGTCTTGCATATAGGGTCATTGTTACCATCTTTCTAAATTCCATATATATATGTTAATATAGTGTATTGGAGTTTTTCTTTCTGACTTACTTCATTCTGTATAATAGGCTCCAGGTTCATTCACCTCATTAGAACTGACTCAAATGTGTTCTTTTTAATAGCTGAGTAATATTCCATTGCATATATGTACCACAACTTTCTTATACATTCATCTGCCGATGGACATCTAGGTTGCTTCCATGTCCTAGCTATTGTAAACAGTGCTGCGAAGAACATTGGGGTACATGTGTCTCTTTCAATTCCGGTTTCCTCAGTGTGTATGCCAAGCAGTGGGATTGCTGGGTCATATGGCAGTTCTATTTCCAGTTTTTTAAGGAATCTCCACACCGTTCTCCATAGTAGCTGTACTAGTTTGCATTCCCACCAACAGTGTAAGAGGGTTCCCTTTTCTCCACACCCTCTCCAGCATTTATTGTTTGTAAGCTTTTTGATAGCAGCCATTCTGACTGGTGTGAGATGGCACCTCATTGTGGTTTTGGTTTGCATTTCTCTGATAGTTAGTGATGTTGAGCATCTTTTCATGTGTTTGTTAGAAGAGCTTCAAGTTTTAACTGACTATAAATTCTCTGCTGTGATATGTAATATGGCTACAAAAGAGCAAATGTTATCTTAAGGCTTCATCATCCTAGAAGGACATCTTTAAGATACTGAAAAAGAGTTCTCTGGTTGCAGGGACCCTGTTGAGCTTGTTCATGGTCAAAGCTATGGTTTTTCCAGTAGTATGTATGGATGTGACAGTTGGATGGTAAAGAAAGCTGAGCATCAAAGAATCGATGCTTTCGAACTGTGGTGTTGGGGAAGACTCTTGAGTCTCTTGGATTGCAAGGAGATCAAACCAGTCAGTCCTAAAGGAAATCAATCCTGAATATTCATTAGAAAGACTGATGCTGAAGCTGAAGCTCCAATACTTTGGCCACCTGATGCAAAGAACTGACTCATTAGAAAAGACCCTGATGCTGCAAAAGATTGAAGGCAGGAGGAGAAGGGGACAAGGATGAGATGGTTGGATGGCATCACCGATGCAATGGACATGAGTTTGAGCAAACTCCAGGAGATGGTGAAGGACAGGGAAGCCTGGCATGCTGCAGTCCATGGGTCACAAAGAGTCATACACGACTGAGAGACTGAACAATACTTTCATGACCTAGTATGATAGCTGCTGCACAGTATATACTCACCGACTGAATAATGGGCTGGTCCTGTTTTATTCTGCCTTGGTCACCTCATGGCTTAATTTCCGCTGTCAGTTCTGTCTACTGCATTTTCATGGGGATACTGACGACCTACTGAGAAATGAGCAGGATGGTGAAAGGAATAAAAACCATAGCTGGGACTTCCCTGATGGTCCAGTGGCTATGATTCCACGTTCCCAATGCAACGGGCCCAGGTTTGATCCCTGGTTAGGGAATCATATCCCACATGCTGCAACTGAAAGATCCTGCATGCCACAACTAAGACCCGATGTAGCCAGAGAAATAAATATTTTAAAAAACCCCACCATATCCTATTGAGTCAATCAATGACTATATACTAAGTGCTAGATAAAAAATGCCCAGTCCCTGCCCTTGTGGTGCTTACATTTAATGAGAGAGACAGATAAACTTATAAACAGACACCAAATCTTTTTGTGGGGAGTGATGTGTGCTATGAAGAAAAATATTTGGGGGGAGGAGATCATGATGGATATGGGAACAGGCTTTCTTTTTGAGACCAATGGTCAGGGAAGGCCTCTCTGAGGAGCTGATATTTAAGCAAAATGAAAGAAGTAAACAAACCTGGATGCTACCTGAGGGAAGAGCATTTCTGGTAGCAGGAAGAAAAAGTATAAAGGCACTGAGACAAGAAAATGCTGTACATGTTTCAGGGACAGAAGGAAGCCATGTGGCACAGGCAAGGAGCAAGAGATTAGGCTACAGGAGAAGCCAGGGTCTCCTCCCAAGAAAAGTCACAAAAGCTGGGAACATTCAGACTGAATGGTAGGGGAGGGGAAGAGGGGTGTAGCTACAGAAAGGGAACAGGCTATCTTTGAATATATACAGGTCTGTGGTGTGTAAGAAAGATCAAGTGTATTCTGGAAGGCACCACTGTACTCCCATTGGATAGATGGGTTGAATCTACTGGGAGAAAAATTTCTCTTCAACAACAAGAACTTTGTATCTGTCAGAGTTCTTTTCAGATGGACTGGGCTATTTCATAGAACAATGATCACCATGTCACTGGAGAGATCTCCAGTTGAATTGAATTGAGCTGAGGCAACCTCCCCCCTTGGAGGGGCAGGAGGAGACCTGGAAGGGATATTCAAGGCTCAGGTGGGATTAGATTCAATGTACTTTAAGGCCTGAGAGCCTAGGAGTCTGAATCTGTTTCCTGAAAAAACACTCACTGGATAATGGATTATGGTCGAGGTAAACACTTGCTTACCAATGGAGCCAAGATTACACACAATGCTTAAGCTGCATTTAAGACTTAAGTCACTGAATCAAAATGTCAGAAAGCATTTGCTTGTCTTTTAATGCAATACATGAGTGAAAAGGGTCTAGGACGGACCAGATTTACTGAAGTTAATACTCACTATGTTTGACCATGGAAATGTCCTTAAGCGGAGGTTACTGGTGATAACTAAGGACAGGGTAGTCCCCTCCACCCCCTGTCTCTTTTCCTTGGACAACTGAAGTACCATTTAGGAGAAATGGAACTAAACTAAATGGTCACTAAGCCAGACTTAATCAGTTTGAGCTCGACCTTCTGCTGCTCAACAATTAGCACGTTACTGGTATAAAGGAAAAATAGAAACAAGGATGCTTAGGAAAGGCTAACCATTGTCACCCTGGACTCTGCAATGGTCACCCTCAGCTCCAATTGCAGGAGCATCTCTAGCCATTCTTGTTTAGATTCCCTGGATGACAGCATTGTAAATAATTATCACTGTTTGCCTCTGTTTCAAAACATGTCCTCTTCACCATTCCAAAACTCATTCTTTTTCAACATTGAGCCTACAGGGGTTGTGCAATTATGAGGTCATTCTGAAAGAATTCTGAAACAAACAACAAAAAAAAGCCTCTGCCTGAACGGTTAGAATGGGTGGTTAGAATGGGCCTGAATATATCAAATAACTGCAATCCTCCACTCCCTTCTGGATTGACCTCAAAGACAGTTTTTTTAAAACTATAGAACCAGAACTACTGAGTTAAATTTTCAAAGTTTAGACTTCAGTGACTTAGACAAATGTACAAGAGGTCCATGATGAATTTGAAGTCATCAAATAGCATCTCCTAATTGGGAAGGTCCAGGGAATGAAAGGAGAATCATTTTAATACTAAGTAGGGATAGAGCAGAATTAAACAATTAAATTTGTTTCCTTGTCTCCTGCTTCCCACAAATTCATAACAAAATATGTGTATTTAAATCTTCCCTTCTTTTGGATTGAGTAAATGCTTTCTTCTGCTACTATGGTTGATAAAGAATAAATCACAAGGTTACTTAAAGAATACAAAATATTCATCCCTTTCTATTTAAATATAGAGAAGTATAAATAAAAAAGAACTCACAGAAAAGAACGTGGGCTAGCAATTCACAGATGAGGAAATGCAAATGACCTATATACACATGAAAAGATGCTCAACCTCAATAGTGATCAGAGAAATGCAAATTATAACCCTAATGAGATATCATATTGCCTAATAGGTAAGATAATTTTTACAGACTGATAATATGCAGAGTGTATGAAGTTCTGGGGGAAAAGGCATTCTTGTATATTGATAAACTAGTACAATTTTTTTTGGAGGGGAAATCAGAAATATCCATCAATATTCTTAAGGTATATAACTTTGACTCAACAATTTCACTTCTAGGAATCTGTCCTACAAAAATATTCATGTAAGTGTAAAAATCTAGATATAAGGTCAGAATCATTGCAACATTATTGCAATGATAGTGAGACATTTGAGTCTCATTGATAGTGAGACATTTGAGAGTAAACGTAACGGTGAGAAATTTGAGAGTAAACCAAATATTCACTAGTAAGGAATCAGTAAAATAAAATATGGCACGAACTCTGGAATACTAAGGCTGTCATTACAAAAAAATTAGTAGATCTACATTACTGACATACAAGGTTGTCCACAATATATTTATTTTTCTGTGTGGTATAAGGGACACATTTTTAAGGTTTTTGTTCTCTATTGCCACACTTATTTTTACTTTTTCTATAAAGATGTTTCTGGAACCTCAATGCCCCTTTATTTTTCACTTTTTCTAAAAAGATGCCTTTTTCTGAAGTTTGGATCAGCTTACACCATTTTATCCCTTATATTTTCATTATTGTGAAATATCTCTAAGAGTTCCTTCAGTGTAAACTTTTTGTTGGCGTCACTCCCTTGGGGATATCTATTCTTTATGTTACAGCTTTCCTCGTTTGTATTAAAAAGTTCACCTGCACTGTTTCCCTGGCTGCATAGCATGGGTCTGTCAAATGGGGGCAGTGTCAACACGGCTACTGCTTTAAAAAAAAAAATGTATTTGGTTTTGGTTGTGCTGGGTCTTCGTTGCTGCTCAGGTTTTTCTCTAGTTGCAGAGAGCAGGGGCTTCTCTTCCTTGCTGTGCTGGGGTTTCTCACTGAAGTGGCTTTTCTTGTTGTGGAGCCTGGGCTCTAGGGTGCACGGGCTTCAGTAGTTGCAGCATGTCAGCTCTTGAGCACTAGATCAGTAGTTGTGGCAGATGGGCTTAGTTGCTTCACGGCATATGGGATCTTCCTGGACCAGGGATCGAACCTGTGTCTCCTGTATTCATATACCTATGATTCAAATCATACCTATGATCTGAATTTCACTTTCAGCTCTATAATTTTCATTTCTTTGCTGCACTTTCACTTTGTTGACTGATTTCTGCTTTTTTGGTGATCTGTTTTGCTAAAATGTCATCTGGGTTGACCACTGTGAATCAAGGAGATGACACAGTTACACACCTTGCTGTCTATGCATAAACTGAATAACATGTATCACCAATATCAACAACAGACTTTAAAAGAAGTCAAGTGATAGCTCACTGATGGTGATGCACATCTGTTATTTATGTAGTAATTTGTGGACTGTAAAGAGCAACCACCACAATCTGTACTTTATGAAATTACTCAGTCAATATGTGCTGATAACTGAAATGTGAAGTATGTTATTAGGGATGCTATTATTTAACTAAACTCTGGTAATCACATTTGTGGATATCAGAGCCAAGCACCCAGAACCATGCATGTTTATGTTCAACATGTTAGACAGAGAAATCTTGTAAAAGCAGCAATCAGATCTGGCCATCTCCTTCTACTACTCATTTTCTGGTGGGGGCGGGGGCGGAGGCTGGGGGAAGGTTGCGCCCTATGACATGTGGGACCCTTAGTTCCCTGACCAAGAATCAAAGCCTCATCCCCTGCAGTAGAAGCACGGTGTCTTTAACCACTGGACCGCCAGGAAGTACCCTCTTCTACTACTCTTAATCTCACTTCCTCCTCTCCAATTACACTGGCCTCCTTGCTGTTCTTTGTATTCAAAGCATTCTTCTGTCTCACTGCCTTCCCAATGACTGTCCCCTTGGCTTAGGGCTCTCTCCCCCAAGATGTCCACCTGGGTAACTGCCTGACTTCTTTTAAACCTTTGAACAAAATTCACTTTTTCATAGAGGCCCATGCTAACCATCCTACTTAATCCTGCAACCTGCTTCCTACTCCTGGATCCAGGATGCTCAGTTCACCTTGCCTGGGTCTGCCTTTTCTTTATCCAATAGCGCCTATTACCATCTAACAGGGATCCCTGGTAGCTCAGCTGGTAAAGAATCCACCTGCAATGCGGGAGACCTGGGTTCAATCTCTGGGTGGAAAGATCCCCTGGAGAAGGAAAAGGCTCAGTTCAGTTCAGTTTAGTTGCTCAGTCATGTTCGACTCTTTGCGACCCCATGGACTGCAGCATGCCAGGCTTCCCTGTCCATCACCAGCTCCTGGAGCTTGCTCAAACTCATGTCCATCACGTCAGTGATGCCATCCAAACATCTCATCCTCTGTCATCCCCTTCTCTTCCCACCTTCAACCTTTCCCAGCATCAGAGTCTTTTCCAATAGTCGGTTCTTCACATCAGGTGGCCAAAGTATTGGAGTTTCAGCTTCAGCATCAGTCCTTCCAATGAATATTCAGGACTGATTTCCTTTAGGATGGACTGGTTGGATCTCCTTGCAGTCCAAAGGACTCTCAAGAGTCTTCTCCAGTACCATAGTTCAAAAGCTTCAATTCCACTCCAGTATTCTGGCCTGGAGAATTCCATGGACTGTATAGTCCATGGGGTTGCAAAGAGTTGGACATGACTGAGCGACTTTCACTTTCACCACCTAATGTACTATACAATTTACTTTTTAAAAAAATATTTATTTATTCTTTTGACTCCGCCAGGTCTTACTTGTTGCATACAGGTTCTTTTTAGCTGTGCATGCAAACTCTTAGTTGCAACATGTAGGATCTAGTTCCCTGACCAAGGATCGAACCCAGGACCCTGCATTGGGAGTTCGGAGTCTTAGCCACTGGACCATCAGGGAAGTGCCCACTTACTTTAAAATACCTATTGTTTATATTCTCTCTCCCCTCACAATAACATAAGTTCCATGAAGGCAGGGAACTCCGTATGTTTGATTCACTATAGTTTTCCAAGTAGTTAGAATAGTGTTTGGCTTAGAGTAGGTGCAGAGTGAATAACTATTGGATGAATAAAGGGGATAATCCATACCACTGTTCCTGAATGTGTTCTTCTCAAACCAGATGTTACAAATCTTTTTCAGAAAATAAGGTCACTATAGGAATATGGCACAAGGGTTGATTTGGGAGAAAATCCCAAACAGACAAAATGTCAAGCTGTGTATCTTGCAGAAAAACCTGAGAAGGTTAATCCCAGGGAACTCATTCAATTAGGTGAGAACATGAAACTTGCTACAGTTGTTTTTCAGAGTATACCAAAGAGTAGAGCTCATTAATCTCTCTCTTCTAAGAGGCCCAGCCATTTCCTGAAGGAATACACCTGTAATTTAAATTTCACCAGTTAAAACAGATTCAGGGAAGAGATTTGAATCATTTCTTAAGCTTTATCTAGGAGTCAAATCCCCAAAGGCATCTACAGTTCCGTTCCAGTTGACCTTAACCCTTAGTGAAGGCCACAGACACTACCAAGATGTTTAAAAAGAAGATTCTTTGATTATCAGTCTGCTTCCATACATAAAGATTCCTTTTTCACCTTAAACAAAGGGAATTGTAATCGTCTTCCATTGCTTAATGTTCTAATTGTCAGAGACATGTCCTCAGTCACCATCTACCTGTGAATGAAGGTCACTTATTTTCCCTTCCTCCTACAGAGATGAACTGATCTTCATCTTGATTCATATATTCAACTCTAATTCATTCTTTTCATCCTCAAACTGAATAACACCAATCCACTTCACTTGTTATGAAGAACAAATAGGTCTTATTTTCTAGCCTTTTCAAATGTTTTTTTTAAAAAAGGGCTCCATACACTGAGTGGGATGACCTCTTTGATGCAGGCCAGGCCAAGTGTTCCACTCACTAAGCTGATTTCTGGCGGTAGTAGTACTTCCCAGCTTGCTCAAGTACTGTGATGCAGACTGTCTCTACTTCCTGGGCAACAGTCTGGTCATTCTTCAGGAATGCCTATTTTATCTTGGATCAAATTCTCTTCTTCACTGTGTTAGACTCCTAGTTTTACACCTAAAATATACCCTGGAAACATATATACTGAAGTACAGTGTTTGTCCCACTTGTGATTCCAAAAATGATCCTGGGAGAATATGAGCTCTCCATGGGAATATTTTAATCTTTGTGCTTTTATTTTGATGTTTATCTTAAAAAGACCTTTATGGAGGCATGCTATGAATCATCTGGATGGCCACCTTACAACAGAGGATTGGTATATAATTCCTGGGTTTTTTTTTTTTATGTGGACCATTTTTAAAGTCTTTATTGAATTTGTTACAATCTTGCTTCTGCTTTAAACAGGGGGTTTTGGCCATGAGATATGTGGGATCTTAGTTTCCTGACCAGGGATTGAATTTACACCTCCTGCATTAGAAGGTGAAGTCTTAACCACTGGACCACCAGGGAAGGCCCTGGTTCCTGGGTTTGACTCAGCTTTTGATTTAAGATCAAGGAGGGTTCTAAGCAGTGATACCTGAACTGTAATGGGCTAATTGGTAAGGATGAGAAGCAAAGGCCAGAAGTGTGCTGTAAAAGAAAAAGTTTCACCATCTGTCTTGAAAAATATATATTCAGTATATGCTGAATCTTTACAGATAATAAAATGATCAGCTAGATATCCCATCAATTGGACATGTATGTTTGAATAACAGCCTGTGAAATTTAGTCTATGGAATTCTATGGTGCTAAGATAATTTGCACATTGGTATGCAATTATTCTTTGAGCAATTGACCATGTATATTTATTATAAAGAACAAAGAACACATCAGGTAACTAAATTCTAATTAAAATTTTTTTAAAACCTTAAACCAGCAGAAAAATATCAAAAGTTTCACAGTAGTTACAATGGAATTAAAGGAGGGAAGACTGAGTCACCTCTTCATAGTATAAGCATCCCTTTTTTAATTTAAAGTAGTAAAACTAATAGTTTTACTTTAAATTGAATTCCTGCCACTTAACAACCAAAGGAGTCTAGACGATTGCAAGTTCTAAATAAAATGTGTAAAAGTTTAGAAATAGACCAAAAAATAGTAAAGACTTGAAATCATTCAATGGTTTATTAGACAGAATGTGTGGGCTTCCCTGGTGGCTCAGTGGTAAAGAATCCGCCTGCCAATGCAGGAAACACAGGTTCGACCCCTGATCCAGGACGATCCCACACGTCACAGAGCAACTTAGCCCGAGTGCCATAACTATTGAGTCTGTGCCCTAGAGCCCAGGAACCACAACTACTGAGCCTGTGTGTCCTAAAGACCATGCTCCACAACAAGAGAAGCCACCACAATGAGAACCCCACACACCACAACTGGAGGATAGCCCCTGCTCACCACAATGAGAGAAAAGCCCACACAGCAACAAAGACCCAGCACAATCAAAATTAAATAAAAATTTAAAAAAATCAAAATGTGTGAAATAAACAATGACAGGTACATTCCCACTGTAGGGCTCTCATCCTCTGATACACTGATATAGAACGAACTCCAGGATACACTGTAAGTGATAAGTGCGTGGTACAATGTAGTATGTATAGTATATTGCCATTTGTATAAGAAAGTGGTCAAAATGTAGATATTTGCTTTTGTTTTCATTAAAAAAATCACTATCTATAGGGTTTAGGGCAGGTAAATTGTACTATATATGAGAGTAAGACTCTTCTGTGGATTCCTTGTTACATTAGCTTGACTTCTGAACTATGTAAATGTGCTACCTATTCAAAACCCAGATTCCCAGGTGGTGCTAGTGGTAAACCCACTGGCCAATACAGGTGATATAAGAAACACAGGTTTGATCCCTGGATTGGGAAGATCCCCCAGAAAAGGAAATGGCAATCCACTCCAGTATTCTTGCCCGGGAAACCTCATAGACAGAGAAGCCTGGTGGGTTACAGTCCATGGGGTCACAGAGAGTCAGACATGACTGAAGCGACTGAGCATGCACATGCAGGCGTGCTATTCAAAACCATAATAACAGCAAATATATCTACAGACTATTAGTGGGAGGCATCTGTTTCCAGTGAGCTAGGAAATATAACCCTTCATTAAACTTTTCCCTTAGACATTCTCCTCTATGATCTATTTCTAGCATTTGGTACTTTTTCCCTTTACAACTGAACACAGCTATCCACCTGAGAATGCCCAGAGCAGCTGGTAGCCTCAGCAAACTTGTCTCTTTGAACTGTTTTTGAGTAAATCCAACCAGAAAGTCAATTATGTATGTTTTCGAACTTCAATTGGAACTAGAGTGAATTGGAGCATTTAGGTAAAATTTGAATCCTATTAGTCCAAAAGAAAAAAAATTACATTTTATGTCTACTAACCTCTCACTGAAATGAAGCAGTGCCTTTTCGTTATAGTGTAAGCAACAGACTGAAGCAACATCAATAGCAGCTATGACCTTGTCATCAATACAAATTAGATATTCTCATATCACATTACAATTGTTGTAGATGTCTCAAAATGTCATCATGCTCATCACTACTCTAAAGTTATAATGGTTATTAAACCCACCACTGTGCTTTGTGTTTAGTCTCTCAGTCATGTACGACTCTTTGTGACCCCATGGACTGTAGCCCACCAGTCTCCTCTGTCCATGGAATTCTCCAGGCAAGAATACTGGAGTGGGTTGCCATACCCTCCTCCAGGGGATCTTCCCAACCCAGATATTGAACCCAGGTCTCCTGCATTGCAGGCAGATTCTTTGCCATCTGAACTACCAGGGAAACCCACCACTAGATCTTATTATTTCTAAGTTTGTAAAGATATACCTTTGTCTATATATATCTATGTAAAACTATATTGCTGTTTTTGTACAGTAGCTAAGTCATGTCCGACTTTTTGTGACCCCATTACAAACTTTCAAATAGTTGGATAACTTTTTCCATGTGATTGGTTTCTTGGTAATACTATATATTTTAGTTTTGAGGTGCTAAAACTATAAAACTCTTAGAAGAAAAAACACATGTGTAAGTCTCCATTTGCTATTTGCTACTTGTTACTTGCCATTTGCTACTTTAGAGGATCTTCCCGACCCAGGGATGGAACTCATGTTTCTTGTGTCTCCTGCATTGGCAGGTGGATTCTTTACCACTAGTACCACCTGGGTTGCCCAAGGGAAACTCAAATCAAAACTACAATGAGATACTACTTTATACACACTAGGATGATGATAATTTTGTAAAAAATTAATAGCAAGTGTTGGTAAGGTAAGGATGACAAAAATTGAAAGCTTCCCACATTGTTGGTGTGAGCCACTCTGGAAAACAGTTTGACAGTTCCTCAAAAGGTTAAACATAGTGTTACCATGTAACCTAGCAATTTCACTACTATGCATATGCCCAAAAGGAATGAAAACATGTCTACACAAAAAGTTGCACACCAATGTTCCTGGCAGTATTATTCATAATACCCAAAAGGCAAAATCAATTCAAATGTCCATCAACTGGTGAACAGGTAAACAAATTGTGGTATATCTATGCACTAAAATATGATTCAGTCAAGTAAGCCAGACACAAAAAGACAAATATTGTATGGTTGCGTTTATGTGAGGTAATTACAACTGTTCTATGTATGATAGTTTCTGTCACAGAGACAGAAAGTAGAATAGTGGTTACCAGGGACTGGGGGCTGAGGAGTGGGACATTATTATTTAATAGAAACAGATAATGAAAAATTCTAGAGATGGATAGTAGTGATGGTTTCACACCAAAGTGAATGCACTTAGTGCCACTGAACTGTACACTTTAAAATGGTTAAGGACATCACTGGTGGTCCAGTGGTTAAGACTCTGCACTTCCACTGCAGGGGGCAAAGTTTTGATCCCTGATTTTACCTACTAAGTCAATTCAGTTGTGTCTGACTCTGTGTGACTCTATGGCCTGTAGACTGCTAGGTTCCTATGTCCATAGGACTCTCCAGGCAATAAAACTGGAGCGAGTTTCCATGCCCTTCTCCAGGGGATCTTCCCAATCCACAGGTCGAACCCATATCTCTTATATCTCCTGCATTGGCAGGTGGGGATTTTTTTTTTTTTTTTTTTTTTTTTACTGCTAGCACCACCTGGATCCCTGGTTGGAAAGTTTGAAATGCTGCTAGGTGCAACAACAACAAAAAAAGAATTCAAAGGCCAATTTTAAGTTTATACATATTTTACCACATTAAAAGGACAATGAATTATTGGTATGTACTGCAGCATGGATGAGCCTTGAAAACATTATGTTAAGTGAAAGAAACCAGACACGAAACCCACATATCCTATCATCCCATTGCAGGTTATATACACACAGAACAATAAAAAGTAGATTAGTGGTTGCCCAGGGTTGGGAGAGAAGGGGAGGATGGAGATTTACTGCTAATGGGTACAAGATTTCCTTTGGGGATCATGATAATATTTTACAATTCAATATTGTTGATTCTTTTTTTTTTTTTTTTTTGCTGTGGTACACAGCATGAAGGATCTTAGCTCCCCCACCAGGGATTAAACCTGTGCCTCCACAGTGGAAGTACAGATTTCTAACCACTGGACTGCCAGGGAATTCCCAATATTGTCACTTCTTGCACAGCCCTGTAAATATACCCAAGACCCATTGATTATATACTATAAATGGGTAAAATATATAGTGGATAAAATATACCTGAACAAAATTGTTTAAAAAACTGGAAAGATGCAAAATTATCATTATTTGTGGATTCTTTGATTGTATACCAGGCAAGTCCAGCAAGATGAACAGAAAAACCACGATAAACAATAAGATGCAATAGAGTGAATGGATAGCAAAATGACATAAAAACACATTTCCATGTGTAAGCCACAACTACTTAGCATAAAGGAAAGACAGACCCCATTTACAAGAGAAAAAAATGGTATATGACCTATGTATAAAGTTATCAAGAAAAATACAATATGTAGATGAAAAATTGTAAGTGCAACTAAGGCACATAAAGGAATAATTATAATAAAAAGGCATACTTTATGCCTGCCTAGAAACACTCAATATTATAAAGATGTCAATTTTCCCTAAATTAATCACTGTATTTAACATGGTTGCAATAAACATACAAACATACAAAGGATTTGAGGGCAAGAACAAACAAACTGAATCAAAGATTCTTATGGAAAGATAAAATAATAGCCAGAAGAACTCTGAAGGAGAAAAGCAATGAGAGGGGATAGACTTAACTCATATACAGCACATTATAAAAGCTTCATTAATTAAGGCCATTTGGAACAGCCCCACAGTTAGAAAAATCAATGGAAAACAGATTCAAGTACACATATGGGAATTTAGTATATGATAAATTTGGTATTTTAAATTAGTAAGGAAACACTCTATTTTAAATGGTAGTAGGATGACTCTAACAAGGCCTTTCAAAACCTGATATAAACCCCAAAGTCATAAAAAGATTTATAGATCTCACTGCTGCTGCAGCTGCTAAGTCGCTTCAGTCGTGTCCAACTCTGTGAGACCTCATAGATGGCAGCCCACCAGCCTCCCCCGTCCCTGGGATTCTCCAGGCAAGAACACTGGAGTGGGTTGCCATTTCCTTCTCCAATGCCTGAAAGTGAAAAGTGAAAGTGAAGACGCTCAGTTATGTCTGACTTGTGGTGACCCCATGGTCTGCAGCCCACCAGGCTCCTCTGTCCATGGGATTTTCCAGGCAAGAATACTGGAGAGGAGTGCCATTGCCTTCTCTGATAGATCTCACTACATAAAAAAAATTTCTGCATAGAGAAAAAAATAATGAAAGACAAACACTAATGCCCTCAGAATCTAGCCTTAGGCTCTGTGTACTTGCTGTTCCATCTCACCTGAGTATTATTTTCCCCAATGGATATGGGCACATTCTTTCTTTACCTCTGTGAGTGCTCCTTCTTAGTTTCCCTTACTGCCTCTTCATCTCTCAACCCCCAGGTCTCAGGCTCTAGATTCTCTCTCTTCAGTATCTACATTCACTACTCCCTTAGTGATTCCATCTTGTCTCATAGCTTTAAATTGCAAAATTGCGTTTGTTTGTAGTCAAACCAAATATGTATATCCCAGACCTCTCTCGAGCACACCAGTCTAGAACGCATCCAACTTCCCACTTGACACCATCACTTAGTTGTCCAGTAAACAGCTTATGTGCACAACTGAATTCTTGATCTTCCTACACCCTTCCCAAACTTCTTTAATCACAAACTTTCCCATCTCAGTTGATGGTAACTCCATCATTTCAGTGTTAGAGCCAAAAATCTTGGAGTCATCCTTGACTCCTTTCCTGTCATACCCTACATTCAACATTTCAGGAAATGCTTTTCTCTCTACCTTTAAAATATAACCAGGGGACTTCCTTGGTGGCACAGTGGTAAAGAATCCCCCTGCCAATACAGGGGACATGGGTTCAATCCCTGGTCCAGGAAGATTCCACATGCTGTGGAGCAACTAAAACCGTGTACCACAACTGCTGAGACTGTGCTCTCAAGCCCACACGATGCAACTACTGAGCCTGTGTGTCACAACTACTGAAACCTGAATGCTCTAGAGCCAGCAAGTCACAACTACTGAAACCCATGTGCTTAGAGACTTTGCTCCACAATGAGAGAAGCCACTGCAATAAGAAGCTTACACACTGCAACTAGAGAGTAGCTCCTGCTGTCTGCAACTCGAGAAATTCCATATGCAGCAACAAAGACCCAAGCACAGACAAAAATAAATAAATAAAGCAGTGTGTACATGTCCAAAAAATGGTTAAAATATAACCAGAATTCAATCACTGTCACCCTCACCATTGCTGACACCCCGTTGCAAGTCACCATCATCCCTTGACTGGGTGATGACAATAGCCTATTTTTTTTTTCATTTATTTTTATTAGTTGGAGGCTAATTACTTTGCAATATTGTAGTGGTTTTTGTCATACATTGACATGAATCAGCCATGGAGTTACATGTATTCCCCATCCCGATCCCCCCTCCCACCTCCCTCTCTACCCAAGACAATAGCCTTTTAATGATTCTCTTTACTTTTATCTTTCCTCCATAAAGTTCATTTTCAATACAGTAGTTAGATTTATCCTTCAAAAATGAAAGTTATGCCACATCACTGTTTTATACAAAACTCTCCAGTGGTTCCCATCTATTTCAGAGTAAAAGTCAAAATCCATTCAATGGTCGACAAGGCCCTTCATGATCTAGACCTTCTTTACCCCGTTGATGTCATCTATTTAAACTTGAAAGCTCTGGATCTGGTGCTCCTGATCCCTCTTAGCCTACTCTACTTTTTCTTTTATCCATAGCACGTATCACCTAACCTAGTACACAATGAATTTCTTACTACCTTTATTGCTTGTTTCTGTCTTCTTCCACTTGACTGTGTGAACCACAGGGGCAAGTTTGTTTGTTTTTTTTTTTTTTTTGGTCTGTCTTGTTTGCCGCTGTAACCCAAGAGTCTAGAACTGTGCTTGGCACAGAGTAAGCACTTCAGTTCAGTTCAGTTCAGTTGCTCAGTCGTGTCTAAATCTTTGTGACCCCATGGACTGCAGCAAGCCAGGCTTCCCTGTCCACCACCAACCCCCAGAGCTTGCTCAAACTCATGTCCATAGAGTCGGTACTTAATAAATATTTTTGAAATGAATGAACATCTACATGTCTTACCTCCTAATTTCCTTCAGGCTTCTGCCCAAATGTCACCTTATAAGAAAGCCCTTCCCTGACCACTATGTATAAAATAGCAACTCCACCATGTCAGGCATTTCTTAGTTCTTTTAAATGCTTTATTATTTTATTCTACTTAGCGTCACCTGGCGTATTATTTTTTTATTGCCTGTCTCTCTCTCTCCATTAAAACATAAGGTCTCTAAGGTCAGGGGCTTTGCTTTGTTCACTGCTGTTCCTACTTGATAGTAGGCACTCAGTAAACATCTAATGAAAGACTGAACAGACCCAACAGATGAATGAGGGGATTTTGTTAATATTAATTAAGGAATAATTCCCTCCTTTGACAAAAGAGGGAAGAATATAGAATGGGAAAAAGATAGTCTCTTCAGCGAATGGTATTGGGGAAGTTGGACAGTTGCATATAAATCAATGAAGTTAGAACACCCTCACACCACCAGTTCAGTTCAGTTCACTTGCTCAGTCGTGTCTGACTCTTTGCGACCCCATGAACCACAGCACACCAGGATACCCTGTCCATCACCAACTCCTGGGGTTCACCCAAACCCGTGTCCATCAAATCGGTGATGCCATCCAACCATCTCATCCTCTGTCGTCCCCTTCTCCTCCTGCCTTCAATCTTTCCCAACATCAGGGTCTTTTCATATGAATCAGCTCTTTGCATCAGGTGGCCAAAGTATTGGAGTTTCAGCTTCAATATGAGTCATTCCAATGAACACCCAGGACTGATCTCCTTTAGGATGGACTGGTTGGATCTCCTTGTAGTCCAAAGGACTCTCAAGAGTCTTCTCAACACCACAGTTCAAAAGCATCAATTCTTCAGTGTTCAGCTTTCCTTATAGTCCAACTCTCACATTCATACATGACCACTGGAAAAACCATAGCCTTGACTAGATGAATCTTTGTTGGCAAAGTAATGTCTCTGCTTTTTAATATGCTGTCTAGGTTGGTCATAACTTTCCTTCCAAGGAGTAAGTGTCTTTTAATTTCATGGCTGCAATCACCATCTGCAGTGATTTTGGAACCCAGAAAAATAAAATCAGCCACTGTTTCCCCATCTATTTACACAACAATAAACTCAAATGGCTTAAAAACTTACTATAAGACATGAAACCATAAAACTTCTAGAAAAGAATATAAGCAAGAATATTCTTTGACATAAATCATAGCAATTTTTTCTTAGGTCAGTCTCCCAAGGCAATAGAAATAAAAGCAAAAATAAACAAATGGGACATAATCAAGCGTATAAGCTTTTGCACAGCAAAGGAAACCATAAACAAAACAAAAAGATAATCTATTATCTATGTAATGGGAGAAAATATATTCAAATGATGTGACCAATAAGGACTTAGTTTGCAAATTATACAAACAGCTCATACAACTAAAAACAACAACAACAAACCCAATCAAAATATTGGCAAAAGACCTAAACAGGCGTTTCTCCAAAGAAGACATACAGATGGCCAGAAAGCACATGAAAAGATGCTCAACATCACTAATTATCAGAGAAATGCAAATCCAAACTTTAGTTTGGTATCATCTCACTCCCTTCAGAATTTGTGCGTGCATTCTAAGTTCCTTCAGTGATGTCTTGACTCTTTGTGACCCAATGGACGGCAGCCTGCCAGGCTCTTCTGTCCATGGGATTCTCCAGACAAGAATACTGGAGTGGGTTGCCATGCCCTCCTCCAGGGGATCTTCTCTTGCATTGGCAGGTGGTTCTTTACCCTGAGTGCCACTTGGGGGCCCTCCCATCAGAATGCCTATCATCAAAAAGTCTACAAATAATAAATGCTGGAGAAGGTGTGAAGCAAAGGGAGCCCTCCCACACTGCTGGTGGGAATATTAACTGGTGTAGCCACTATGGAGGTTTCTTAAACTACAGGCCAATATCACTGGTGAACATAGATGCAAAAATCCTTAACAAAATTCTAGCAAACAGAATCCAACAACATATTTAAAAAATCATACACCATGACCAAGTGGGCTTTATCCCTGGAATGCAAGGATTCTTTAATATCCACAAATCAATCAATGTAATACACCACATTAACAAATTGAAAGATAAAAACCATATGATTATCTCAATAGATGCAGAAAAAGCCTTTGACAAAATTCAACATCCTTTTATGATTAAAACTCTCCAGAAAGCAGGAGTAGAAGGAACATACCTCAACATAATAAAAGCTATATATGACAAACCCACAGCAAGCATCACCCTCAATGGTGAAAAATCGAAAGCATTTCCCCTGAAATCAGGAGCAAGACAAGGGTGCCCACTCTCACCACTACTATTCAACATAGGGTTGGAAGTTTTGGCCACAGCAATCAGAGTAGAAAAAGAAGTAAAAGGAATCCAGATAGGAAAAGAAGAAGTGAAACTCTCACTGTTTGCAGATGACATGATCCTCTACATAGAAAACCCTAAAGACTCTTCCAGAAAATTACTAGAGCTAATCAATGAATATAGTAAAGTTGCAGGATATAAAATTAACACACAGAAATCCCTTGCATTCCTATACACTAACAATGAAAAAACAGAAAGAGAAATTAAGGAAACAATAACATTCACCATTGCAACAAAAAGAAGAAAATACTTAGGAGTATATCTATCTAAAGAAACAAAAGACCTATACATAGAAAACTATAAAACACTGATGAAAGAAATCAAAGAGGACACAAACAGATGGAGAAACATACCGTGTTCATGGATTGGAAGAATCAATATTGTCAAAATGGCTATTCTACCCAAAGCAATCTATAGATTCAATGCAATCCCTATCAGGCTACCAATGGTATTTTTCACAGAACTAGAACAAATAGTTTCACAATTTGTATGGAAGTACAAAAAACCTCAAATAGCCAAAGTAATCTTGAGAAAGAAGAATGGAACTGGAGGAATCAACCTGCCTGACTTCAGGCTCTACTACAAAGCCACAGTCATCAAGACAGTATGGTACTGGCGCAAAGACAGAGATATAGATCAATGGAACAGAATAGAAAGCCCAGAGATAAATCCACGAACCTATGGACACTTTATCTTCGACAAAGGAGGCAAGAATATACAGTGGAAAAAAGACAGTCTCTTTAACAAGTGGTGCTGGGAAAACTGGTCAACCACTTGTAAAAGAATGAAACTAGAACACTTTCTAACACCATACACAAAAATAAACTCAAAATGGATTAAAGATCTAAATGTAAGACCAGAAACTATAAAACTCCTAGAGGAGAACATAGGCAAAACACTCTCTGACATAAATCACAGCAGGATCCTCTATGACCCACCTCCCTGAATATTGGAAATAAAAGCAAAACTAAACAAATGGGACCTAATGAAACTTAAAAGCTTTTGCAAAACAAAGGAAACTATAGCAAGGTGAAAAGACAGCCCTCAGATTGGGAGAAAATAATAGCAAATGAAGAAACAGACAAAGGATTGATCTCAAAAATATACAAGCAACTCTTGAAGCTCAATTCCAGAAAAATAAATGACCCAATCAAAAAATGGGCCAAAGAACTAAACAGACATTTCTCCAAAAAAGACATACAGATGGCTAACAAACACATGAAAAGATGCTCAACATCACTCATTATCAGGGAAATGCAAATCAAAACCACAATGAGGTACCATTACACGCCAGTCAGGATGGCTGCTCTCCAAATGTCTACAAGCAATAAATGCTGGAGAGGGTGTGGAGAAAAGGGAACCCCTCTTACACTGTTGGTGGGAATGCAAACTAGTACAGCCGCTATGGAAAACAGTGTGGAGATTCCTTAAAAAACTGGAAATAGAACTGCCATATGACCCAGCAATCCCACTTCTGGGCATACCCACTGAGGAAACCAGATCTGAAAGAGACACGTGCACCCCAATGTTCATCGCAGCACTGTTTATAATAGCCAGGACATGGAAGCAACCTAGATGCCCATCAGCAGAGGAATGGATAAGGAAGCTGTGGTACATATACACCATGGAATATTACTCAGCTGTTAAAAAGAATTCATTTGAATCAGTTCTAATAAGATGGATGAAACTGGAGCCCATCATACAGAGTGAAGTAAGCCAGAAAGATAAAGACCAATACAGTATACTAACACATATATATGGAATTTAGAAAGATGGTAATGATAACCCTATATGCAAAACAGAAAAAGAGACACAGAAATACAGAACAGAATTTTGGACTCCGAGGGAGAAGGCGAGGGTGGGATGTTTAGAGAGAATAGCATCAAAACATGTATATTACCTAGGGTGAAACAGATCACCAGCCCAGGCTGGATGCATGAGACAAGTGCTCGGGCCTGGTGCACGGGGAAGACCCAGAGGAATCGAGTGGAGAGGGAGGTGGGAGGGGGGATCGGGATGGGGAATACATGTAACTCCATGGTTGATTCATGTCAATGCATGACAAAAACCACTACAATATTGTAAAGTAATTAGCCTCCAACTAATAAAAATAAATGGGAAAAAAAATAAAAAAATAAAAATAGTACTACCACATGATCCAGCAATCCCACTCCTGGGCATATATGCAGATGAAAGTATAATTAGAAAAGATACATGCACTCCTATGTTCATAGCAGCACTATTTACAATAGCCAGGACATGGAACCAACCTAAATGCCCATTGATAGATAAATGAATAAAGAAGACATGGTACATATATATGATAGAATACTCCTCAGCCATAAAAAAGAATGAAACAATGCCATTTGCAGCAACACATGGAGCCAGAAATTGCCATACTGAGTGAAGTAAGTCAGACAGAGAAGGAAAAATATATGATATCGCTTCTACTTGGAATATAATTTTTAAAAATTGATATAAATGAACTTATTTACAAAACAGAAACAGAGTCACATATTTCAAAAATAAGATTATATTTACCAAAGAGGAAATATGTGTGTTGGGGGGACAAATTAGGAGTTTGGGATGAAGATACAAACACCACTATATATAAAATAGATAACCAATAAAGAACTATATTCAATAGCTTGTAATAACTGATAATGGAAAATAACTTATAAAAATAATATATATAATGTATTACAAAATCACTTTACTGTACACCTTAAACTAACACAATATTGTAAATAAACTATACTTCAGTTTTTTAAAAAAGAAATAATGCCTTCAAGTTTAACCCATATAGTCACAAATAGAATTTCCTTCTTTATAATGGTTGAATGATATTCTATTTTATACATACTACATTTCCTTTATCCATTCATCTGTTGAGGGGCACTTAGATTGTTTCAATGTCTTGGCTATATGCTTCAATGAACATAGGGGTGCCACTACCTAGATTTCAATTCCTTTGAATATACATCCAAAGTAGTAAATGGTGGTACCTGGAGACTGTAATAAGCCACAAAAGTATATTGTAATATCCAGAGTGACCACTAAGAAAAGTACAAACAGAGATAGGCTCCAAAAACTTTAAATGAACCAATAAATAATCCTAAAAAGTGTTCAAGAATCTCACAGAAAGTTAAGAAAAGAGAAGAATAGGAACAAGAACCAGAGGAAACAAACCAAAAGGGACAGTTCTAACATATCAATAGTTACCTTAGATTAGTGAAAAATGGGGTGGAGTCTGACTACCGCAGTCATAGGGTGCTCCAGCTCATGGGATGTGGAGAGATTTGCTGCGTTTCTAAAGAATTTCAAAAAACAGCTGCATTTCAGAACCTAAACCAGCATTTGCTTTTCTTCACTCTGAGGGAGTACACAGGTCATAAGATCTACAGTCCACATATAGTAGGTGGGTTATAAATTCCTGTTGAATGAATGAATGAAGATGGCAGTGCCTGGCATCAAAGAGATCAAGCTCTGAGCCTTTGGAGTGGGACTGCTGACTCCAAGACCCTAGACTACCAGAGAACTAACCCTAGGGAGTATCAAATAGTGAGAACTCATACAAAGGAAACCACTTGATTACAAGACCCAGCATCACCCAATCATCAGTAGCACCCTGTGCAGGACACCTCATCTAAACAACAAACAAACCAAAAATACAAACCCAATCATCAGCAGACAGGATTACCATCTCACTCAGCCTTGCCCATCAGAGGAAAAACAAACAAAAACTCAGCACAAATCTCACCCTATACAAAGCTTACACAAACCATTGGACCAACCTTAGGAGGGCAGAAACCAAAAGGAAGAAAGAATTCAACTTTGAAGCCTGGGAAAAGAAGACCTCAAACACAATAAGTTAAAAAAAAATTTTTTTTGTATAGTAATTATCTGAAACAGCAGAGAATTACTATACAAATGAAGGAACAAACTAGAAACACAGAAGTCCAAATAAATGAAGAGGAAATGGGCAAACTACCTGAAAAAGAATTCAGAATAATGATGGTATAGATGATCAGAAGCCTTGAAAACAAAATGGAGAAAATGCAAGAATCAAATAACGAAGACCTAGAAGAATTAAAGAATAAACATACAGAGACAAACAGCACAATTATTGAAATTAAAAATACTCTAGAAGGATTCAATCACAGAATATCTGAAGCAGAAGAATCAATCAGTGAGCTTAAAGATAAAACGGTGGAAATAACTTCTGAAGAGCAGAATAAAGTAAAAAGAATGAAAAGAACTGAGGATAGTCTCAGAGACCTCTGGGACAATATCAAATGCACCAACATTTGAATGATAAGGGTCCCAGAAGAAGAAGTAAAAAAAAAAAAAAAGTGTATGAGAAAATTTTTGAAGAGATTACAGTTGAAAATTTCCCCAACATGGTAAAGGAAATAGTCAGTCAAGTCCAAAAGGCACAAAGAGTCCCATACAGGATAAACCCAAGGAGAAACACACCAAGACACATACTAGTCAAACTAACAAAGACTAAATACAAAGAAAGAATATTAAAAGCAGCAAGGGAGAAGCAATGAGTAACATACAAGGGAAACCCCATACACTTAACAGCTGATCTTTCAGCAGAAACTCTGCAGGCCAGAAGGGAATGACAGGATATATTTAAAGTACTGAAAGGGAAAAATCTACAACCAAGATTACTGTACCCAGCAAGGATCTCATTCAAAAGTGATGGAGAAATAAAAAGCTTTTCAGACAAGCAAAAATTAAGAAAATTGAGTACCACCAAAGCAGCTTCACAACAAATGTTAAAGGGACTCATATAGTCAAGAAATACTTGAGAAGAAAAAAGATCCACCAAATCAGCAACAAACAATTAAGAAAAAAATATATATCAATAATTATTTTAAATGTAAATGGATTAAATGCTCCAACTAAAAGACACAGACTGGTTGAATGGATAAAAACAAGACCCATATATATGCTGTCTACAAGAAACCCACTTCAGACCTAAAGACACATATAGACTGAAAGTGAGAGGATGGAAAAATATATTCCATGCAAATGGGAAGCAAAAGAAAGCTGGAAGTAGCAATCCTCATATCAGACAAAATAGACCTTAAAATAAACAATATCACAAGAGATAAGGAAGGACACTACATAATGATCAAGGGATCAATTCAAGAGGAAGACATAACAATTGTAAATATCTATGCACTTAACATAGGAGCACCTTAATACATAAGACAAACACTAACAGACATAAAAGGAGAAATTGACAGTAACACAACAATAGTGGGAGACTTTAACACTCCACTCACACCAATGGACAGATCATCAAAACAGAAAATTAATAAGGAAACACAAGTCTTAAATGATACCTTAGATGAGATGGATCCCATTGATATCTTCAGGACATTCCATCCAAATGGAAAAGAATACACCTTCTTCTCAAGTGCACGTGGAACATTCTCCAGGTTAAATCACATCCTGAGTCACAAATCAAACCTCAGTAAATTTAAGAAAGTTGAAATCATATCAAGCATCTTCTCCAACCACAATGTTATGAGATTAGATATCAATTACAAGAAAAAAACTATAAGAAACACAAACACATGGAGATTAAGCAACACATTTCTAAATAACCAACACGTTACTGAAGAAATCAAAAGTGAAATCAAAAAATTTCTAGAAACAAATGACAGTGAAAACATGACAATTCAAAACCCATGGGATGCAGCAAAAGCAGTTCTAAGAGGGAAGTTTATAGCAATACAATCCTACCTCAAGAAACAATAAAAATATTGAATAGACAGCCTAACTTTACACCTGAAACAACTGGAAAAAGAAGAACAATAAAACCAAAATTAGTAGAAGGAAAGAAATCATAAAGATCTAAGCAAAAATAAATGAAAAAGAAATGAAAGAAACAATAGTAAAGATTAATAAAACTAAAACTTGGTTCTTTGAGAAGATAAACAAAATTGACAAGCCTTTAGCCAGACTCATCAAGAAACAAAGAGAGAAGAATAAAATCAACAAAATTAGAAATGAAATGGAGAGGTTACAACAGACAATGAAGAAATACAAAGGATTATAAGAGACTATTATGAACAACTATATGGCAATAAAATGGATAACCTGGAAGAAACGGACAGATTCTTAGAAAAGTTCAATCTTCCAAGAATGAACCAGGAAGAAATAGAAATTATGAACAACCCAAATACAAGCACTGAAACTGAAGCTGTGATCAAAAATCTCCCCAAAACACAAAAGCCCAGGACCAAATGGCTTCATAAGAGAATTTTTTCGAACGTTTAGAGAAGAGCTAATGCCTTGGAGAAGGAAATGGCAACCCACTCCAGTATTCTTGCCTGGAGAATCCTGTGAATGGGAGAGCCTGATGGGCTGCTGTCCATGGGGTCACACAGAGTCGGACATGACTGAAGCGACTTAGCATGCATTGGAGAAGGAAATGGCAACCCACTCCAGTATTCTTGCCTGGAGAATCCCAGGGATGGAGGAGCCTGGTTGGCTGCCATCTATGGGGTCGCACAGAGTCAGACACGACTGAAGTGACTTAGCAGCAGCAGCAGCAATGCCTATCTTGCTAAAACTCTTTCAAAAAATTGCAGAGGAAGGAACACTTCCAAACATATTCTACAAGGCCACCATCATCCTAATACCAAAACCAGACAAAGACAACACACAAAAAGAAAACTACAGGCCAATATCACTGATGAACATAGATGCAAAAATCCTCAACAAAATTTTAGCAAACAGAATTCAGCAACCATCAAGTGTTGATTAACCATGATCAAGTTGGTTTTATTCCAGGAATGCAGAGATTCTTCACTATATGGAAATCAGTCAAGGTGATACACCATATTAACAAATTGAAAGATAAAAACCATATGATAATCTCAATAGATGCAGAAAAAGCCTTTGACAAAATTCAGCACCCATTTATTAAAACTGCAAAAAATGAGCATAAGCAGGAAACTACCTCAACATAGTAAAAGCCATATATGATAAGCCTACAGCAAACATTATTCTCAATGGTGAAAAACTAAAAGCATTCCCCTAAGATCAGGAGCAAGACAAGGGTGTCCACATTTGCCACTGTTATTCAACATAGTTCTGGAAGTCCTAGCTACAACTATTAGAAAAGAAAAGGAAATAAAAGGAATCCAGATCGGAAAAGAAGAAGTAAAGCTCTCACTGTTTGCAGATGACATGATACTATACATAGAAAAACCTAAAGACAGTATCAGAAAATTACTAGAGCTAATCAATGAATTTAGCAAAGTTGCAGGATACAAAATCAATACACAGAACTCAAGTGCATGTCTATATACTAACAATGAAAATCAGAAAGAGAAACTAAGGAATCAATCCCATTCACCATTGCAACAAAAAGAATTAAATATCTAGGAATAAACTTACCTAAGGAGACAAAAGAACTGTACACAGAAAATTATAAGACACTAATGAAAGAAATCAAAGACGATTTAAACAGATGGAGAGATATTCCATGTTCCTGGGTAGGAAGAATTAATATTCTGAAAATGACTATAACACCAAATGCAATCTACAGATCAATGTGATCCCTATCAAATTACCAATGGCATTTTCCATAGAACTTGGGGAGAAGAAAGGAGTACCATCATAGTCAACAGAAGAGTTCAAAATGCAGTATTTGGATGCAATCTCAAAAATGACAGAATGATCTCTGTTTGTTTCCAAAGCAAATCATTCAATATCACAGTAATCCAAGTTTATGACTCTACCAGAAATGTTGAAGAAGCTGAAGTTGAATGGTTCTATGAAGACCTACAAGACCGTTCTAGAACGACACCCAAAAAATGGTCCTTTTCATTATACGTGGACTGAATGCAAAAGTAGGGAAGTCAGAACACCTGGAGTAACAGGCAAATTTGGCTTGGGTAACAGAATGAACAGGGCAAAGGCTATAAGAGTTTTGCCAAGAGAACACAAACTGGTCAGAGACACCTCTTCCAACACACAAGAGAAGACTCTACACATGGACATCACCAGATGGTCAACACTGAAATCAGATTGATTATATTCTTTGCAGCCAAAGATGGAGAAGTTCTATACAATCAGCAAAAACAAGACCGGGAGCTGACTGTGGCTCAGATCATGAACTCCTTATTGCCAAATTCAGACTTAAACTGAAGAAAGTAGGGAAAGCCACTAGACCATTCAGGTATGACTTAAATCAAATCCCTTACAATTATACAGTGGAAGAGAGAAATAGATTTAAGGGACTAGATCTGATAGACAGAGAGCCTGATGAACTATGGACGGAGGTTCGTGACATTGTACGGGAGACAGGGATCAAGACCATCCCCAAGAAAAAGAAATGCAAAAAAGCAAAATGACTGTCTGAGGAGGCCTTACAAATAGCTGTGAAAAGAAGCAAAGTGAAAAGCAAAGGAGAAAAGGAAAGATATACCCATTTGAAGGCAGAGTTCTAAAGAATAGCAAGGAGAGATAAGAAAGCCTTCCTCAGTGATCACTGCAAAGAAATAGAGGAAAAAAATCAGAATGAGACGGACTAGAGATGTCTTCAAGAAAATTAGAGATACCAAGGGAACATTTCATGTAAAGATGGGCTCAATAAAGGACAGAAATGGTATGGACCTAACAGAAGCAAAAGATATTAAGAAGAGGTGGCACAGAAGAACTGTACAAAAAAGATGTACATGACCCAGAAAACCACAGTGGTGTGATCACTGACCTAGAACCAGACACCCTGGAATGCGAAGTCAAGTGGGCCTTAGGAAGAATCACTATGAACAAAGCTAGTGGACATGATGGAATTCCAGTTGAGCTATTTCAAATCCTGAGAGATGGTGCTGTGAAAGCACTGCACTCAATATGCCAGCAAATTTGGAAAACTCAGCAGTGGCCACAGGACTGGAAAAGGTCAGTTTTCATTCCAATCCCAAAGAAAGGCAATGCCAAAGAATGCTCAACCTACCACACAATTGCACTCATCTCACATGCTAGTAAAGTAAAGCTCAAAATTCTCCAAGCCAGGCTTCAACAATACATGAACCATGAACTTCCAGATGTTCAAGTTAGATTTTGAAGAGGCAGAGGAACCAGAGATCAAATTACCAACATCCACTGGATCATTGAAGAAGCAAGAGAGTTCCAGAAAAACATCTACTTCTGCTTTATTGACTATGCCAAAGACTTTGACTGTTTGGATCACAATAAACTGGAAAATTCTGAAAGAGATGGGAATACCAGACCACCTGACCTGTCCCTTGAGAAATCTGTATGCAGGTCAAGAAGCAACAGTTAGAATTGGACATGGAACAACAGACTGGTTACAAATTGGGGAAAGCAGTATGTCAAGGCTGTATATTGTCACCCTGCTTATTTAACTTACATGCAGAGTATATCGTGAGAAATGCTGGACTGGATGAAGCACAAGTGGGAATCAAGATTGCCAGGAGAAATATCAATAAGCTCAGATATGCAAATGACACCATCCTTATGGCAGAAAGTGAAGAGGAACTAAAAAGCCTCTTGATGAAAGTGAAAGAGGAGAATGAAAAAGTTGGCTTAAAACTCAACATTCAGAAAACTAAGATCATGGCATCTGGTCCCATCACTTCATGGCAAATAGATGGGGAAGCAATGGAAACAGTGACAGACTTTATCTTTTTGGGCACCAAAATCCCTGAAGATGGTGATTGCAGCCATGAAATTAAAAGATGCTTGCTCCTTGGAAGATAAGTTATGACCAACCTAGACAGCATATTAAAAAGCAAAGACATTACTTTGTCAACAAATGTCCATCTAATCAAAACTGTGGTTCTTCCAGTAGTCATGTATGACTGTGAGAGTTGGACTATAAAAGCTGAGCTCTGAAGAATTGATGCTTTTGAACTATAGTTTTGGAAAAGACTTTTGAGAGTCCCTTGGACAGCAAGGAATTCCAACCAGCCCATCCTAAAGGAAATCAGTCCTGAATATTCATTGGAAGGACTGATGCTGAAGCTGAAACTCCAAATCTTTGGCCATGTGATGCGAGGAACGGACTCATTGGAAATGACCCTGATGCTGAGAAAATTGAAGGCAGGAGGAGAAAGGGCTGACAGAGGATGAGATGGTTGGATGGCATAACCAAATTAATGGACATGAGTTTGCGTAAGCTCCAGGAGTTGGTGGTGGACAGGGAAGCCTGGCATGCTGCCATCTGTGGGATCACAAAGAGTCGGACAAGACTGAGCGACTGAACTGAACTGAGAACAAAAAATTTCACAATTCATATGGGTACACAAAGGACCCAGAATAGCCAAAGCAGTCTTTTTGTTGTTGTTGTTGTTGTTTTTCCTTTATTTATTTATTTATTTTTTCAGTGGGTTTTGTCATACATTGATATGAATCAGCCATAGAGTTACACGTATTCCCCATCCCGATCCCCCTCCCACCTCCCTCTCCACCCGATTCCTCTGGGTCTTCCCAGTGCACCAGGCCCAAGCACTTGTCTCATGCATCCCACCTGGGCTGGGTGATCGTTCACCATAGATAATTATACATGCTTGTTCTTTTGGAAAACATCCCACCTTACCTCTCCCACAAGGAGTTCAAAGTCTGTTCTGTATTTCTGTGTCTCTTTTTCTGTCTATATAGGGTTGTCTTACTATCTTCTAATTCCATATAATTGTCAGTTAGTATAGCTGTAATGTTCTTATTCTTTTTTTGGCTTACTTCCTCTGTATAATGGGTTTTCCAGTTTCATCATTCTCATTAAACTGATTCAAATGAATTCTTTTTAACGGCTGAGTAATATTCCATGGTGTATATGTACCACAGCTTCCTTATCCATTCATCTGCTGATGGGCATCTAGGTTGCTTCCATGTCCTGGCTATTATAACAGTGCTGCGATGAACATTGGGGTGCACGTGTCTCTTTCAGATCTGGTTTCCTCAGTGTGTATGCCCAGAAGTGGGATTGCTGGGTCATATGGCAGTTCTATTTCCAGTTTTTTTAGGAATCTCCACACTGTTTTCCATAGTGGCTGTACTAGTTTGCATTCCCACCAACAGTGTAAGAGGGTTCCCTTTTCTCCACACCCTCTCCAGCATTTATTGCTTTGTAGTCTTCTGGATAGCAGCATCTGACTGCGTTTGTAATGGTACCCTCATTGTGGTTTTGATTTGCATTTTCTCTGATAATGGGTGATGTTGAGCATCTTTTCATGTGTTTGTTAGCCATGTGTATGTCTTCTTTGGAGAAATGTCTGTTTAGTTCTTTGGCCCATTTTTTGATTGGGTCATTTATTTTTCTGGAATTGAGCTTCAAGAGTTGCTTGTATATTTTTGAGATTAATCCTTTGTCTGTTGCTTCATTTGCTATTATTTTCTCCCAATCTGAGGGCTGTCTTTTCACCTTACTTATAGTTTCCTTTGTTGTGCAAAAGCTTTTAAGTTTCATTAGGTCCCATTTGTTTA
>NC_057419.1:109806538-109853574 GCF_019320065.1 Cervus canadensis
GTTATACTTTTCTAAGAATTTGTCCATTTCATCCAAGTTGTCCATTTTATTGGCATAGAGCTGCTGGTAGTAGTCTCTTATGATCCTTTGTATTTCAGTGTTGTCTGTTGTGATCTCTCCATTTTCATTTCTAATTTTGTTAATTTGGTTCTTCTCTCTTTGCTTCTTAATGAGTCTTGCTAATGGTTTGTCAATTTTGTTTATTTTTTCAAAAAACCAGCTTTTAGCTTTGTTGGATAATCGTCTCTTAACACATGAAAATTTTAACACTAGAAAAAATTTTCTAATCATGGGCTACATAGGTTAAAAACGAAACAAAAGGGGTCATGTGTGGTGAAGCAGGAGCCTTTATTATAATCCAGCCCATCATTTCATTTACAGATGGGGAAATCGAGGCTAGAGAGTGATGGAACTTGCCTTAGAGGAAGATGGATAAATTAATTGGACAGTACCTGTGGAAGGTGAGTAAGACTAGAGACCACAAAACAAGTTCAGTAGCAAATCAAGGTGCCTAAATTAGGGTGGTAAAAACTGATCTACAAGGGAGAATGGTAGATGGGAGAAAATGAAAAGGCAGTACCAGACAGGACCACTGATTGCATGTGGGCAGAGAAGAAGCAAAAAGTTGAAGGTGAGTCTGAAATCCCCAGTGTGCCTGAATGGGGCATTGATGGCATCATTAGCAGAAATATAGAAGTCTGGAGGAAGAATTGGTTTTGAAGTAGAGTGGAATCATAAGTTTGGGTCTAGACATTTTGACCGTAACTTGTAGTGTTGCATATTCAAAAAAAGAATGACAATAGAAATTAGAAACACTTCGCCTTAAGTACTAACTTCTTTACACTGTGTGGCTTTCGGTAAGCAATTTTTCCTTTGACTCTCAGTTTCCACATCTGTAGATCTGGGGTGATGGTATCTGCCTTATTAGTGAGAAGATTAAATGGGAGGATGTATATAAAGTACCTCACATACTATCTAGCAAGTGGCAAGTACTTATTACTCTTCCCTGGAGGAAGCATAGAGATAGAAATGTTTAAGAAGAGGCAGTTAAGAAATAAAGAAGTATTCAGGAGCAATGACAGTGGGTGGTTTAGTTACTAAGTCATGTCCGACTCTTGTGACCCCATGGACTATAGCCTGCCAGGCTCCTCTGTCCATGGGATTCTCCAGGCATGAATACTGGAGTGGGTTGCCATTTCTTTCTCCAGGGGATCTTCCTGACCAAGGAATTGAACCTGGGTCTCCTGCATTGCAGGCAGATTCTTTACCAACTGAACTACAAGGGAAACCCAAGAGATGAAAGATCCCAAGCTATATTTTTAGGATCTAACTGTAAAACACTGATAATACTTTCCCAGGGTTTCTGGGAGGATGAAGAGCAACATACGGGAGAAGCCACATTTACTGAGAATTTGGGAAGGACTCCAGCAAAAGAACTTGCAGGAATGGGCAGACAAGGGAGGCAAAATAATTTGAAAGTGGGGAGTTTGGTTCATGGGTCAAATCCAGTAAAAAGATCTAGAAAATGAAGACAGAGATGAGGCCGTTTTGGAAGTCACTATTACAGACAGAAGAGCATTAGGAATGAATTAAATAAGAAAGTGGAGCAGCAGAGACAGTAAAGAAAAGGCAAGTCTTTCAACATAGGCTGTGCAACAAGAAGGGTAGAGGTGACAGTAACCCAGAAGAATAACTGCTATAAGGGAAGATTATTTCAGGCTACTTAAAACCTGAACATGATGTATGCCAAGGGAATAATTCCAGTGGAGAGGAATAGACTGATAATGCAGAAGAGAGAGGTCACATTTGTAAAGGAGTCTCTATTAAGCGATGCCTACGCATCCCCAGTCTGTGGTCACTCTAAAGATGCATTTGGGGATGACCTAATGCTTGAGAGAAGTCACCTGAGGTCAAACTAGAAGCCATAAATCCTATTGGAGCTGTTTGCCTATCCTTGTGAACAAACTACCCCAAGTAAGGAGATAATCTTCTGTGTGTGTGTGTGTGTGTGTGTGTGTATGTGTGTTATATAAGACATAATTTAGAGACTCTCAGTTCTGAGTGTGGTTCCCCAAGGCAGGGGGCTCAAAATTCTGTCCCTTAGGACTTTTTGATATAATTAGGCCTTAATGACTTAACAGTCATTAAAATTAAACCTCCTATTCTCTCTAAAGTATGGAACAAGACCTGGAGGTCCACTATTCCTATTTGACATTATTCCAAATATACACAGGCTAATATAAATAGACAAGAGGAAAAGAAGAGATCAAAAAAATTGGAAGAGAGACTTCTGGAATGGCAGTATGAAGAGCTTGGCAGACATTCTCCCCAGCAAAACAACCATTTAATGGGTGAAAATTGTTTTGAAAAAACACACAAATCTTTAAAGTCTCTGGAAATTGACTCAAGACATAAAGAACATGGAGGAGCATTTATTCAAGAAAAACCTACTAAATCTTGGTAAGACAATCAGAGTCTGTGGCATGTAAGCCAAACATACTCCCAACCCCCATCCTACCCCAGGTCAGTGATGGGAGTTCTATTCCAGCCAGTTGTGGCTAAGAAGAGGTCTCCTCTGCTTCTGGTTCCTAGTCTAGGGATACTGTTTCACAATTGAATAGGCAGACAGGTAGCATCCTTCATTCCTCTGATTCCATTCTGCAGAACTACTACTTGGGGAAGTACGGCCATGAGGACAAACGTTCCTTGCCTCTAATCAGCTGCCATTTGTAGGGCAACGTCTCTGTCCCAATCCTGACAGGCTGAGAATACTGAAGTTCCAATCTCTACTTCCCCAGCTCACTCAGAGGTTACAGGTTCCATGCTTGGATGGCAAGCAAGCAAAACAATCAGGGGCTTTGATCTCCCCTACACCGCCTGATTGTAGAACATGAGCGTCACTCAGAGATACAGACCACTGATCCACCCTTGGGCTCCAGGATGATAGTGTGGAGATTCTGCCCATCAAGAGAGGTGGAATGTAAAGATGAAGGATTCTGAAACTCTGACAGAAGGTGTTATTTAAAACAATGGAAATCTTGCTGGGAAGCTCTTAAGAGAGGACTGGTAGCTATGTGAGATTAGTAGCAGCAAGTGAAACTACCTAGAACTTAAACACAGAATCAAGGAGAGAGATAATAAGGGCCCTGGGGGCCCAAAAGGCTGAAAGCATGCACTAGGCTGAAGCAGACTTGAAAACATTCCCCCAGTTGCAGACAGACCAGTCCACCTAGAGTGGAAGCCTCATTGGTACTAGAGGATTAAGCACAGTCTCTGACCAAATGCTGGCTGAGAAATAAGCTATATTGGCCCAGGAGCAAATCCTGGGAAACATAAGGGGATTTTTTATTTCAGTACTCACTGTGAGAGCCTAGTTGAGCTCTAGGAGGTAAAACTCCTGAAAGTGTGGGAATTCCACCTGCCCTGCACGCATCCACGCCTGGGTGCCCTGGAGTTCTTAACACACAGATTTGTTCACATTGAGCCTCCAGCAATCCATCAATTACAGTTCAAATGTTCTTACTCCACATTAGTTCCCATGGAGGTTTCTTCTCCAGTAAGTTGTGAGTCTCTGCATTCACCTGTTGGCCTCTCCAGTTTGGGGGCAGTGATTTGCCCCATTCCCTCACTTATCTTACAGATCTAAAAAGATTTGTTGATTTTTCAGTTTGTTCAGCTTTTTACTTATCATTAGGACAGAGTGGCAGCCATCAAGCTTTGTATGTGCCAAACCAGTATCCAGGACAATTTTTGTCTTTTAGGTGGTTTATTTGAGCCATTTAAATTTAAGGTAGCTATTTTTTTTTTTTATCATTGGAGGATAATTGCTTTACAGAATTTTGTTTTTTCTGTCAAGCCTCAACATGAATCAGCCATAGGTGTACATATATCCCCTCTCTTTTGAACCACCCTCCCATCTCCCTCCCCATCCCACCCCTCTAGATTGATACTGAGCCCCTGTTTGAGTTTCCTGAGCCACACAGCAAATTCCCGTTGGCTATCTATTTTACATATGGTAATGTGAGTTTCCATGTTACTCTTTCCATATCTCACCCTCTCCTCCCCTCTCCCCACATCCATAAGTCTATTCCCTATGTCTGTTTCTCCATTGCTGCCCTGTAAATTCTTCAGTACCATTTTTCTAGATTCCATAAATATGTGTTAGAATATGATATTTATGTTTCTCTTTCTGACTCACTTCACTCTGTATAATAGGTTCTAGGTTTATCCAGATCATCAGAACTGACTCAAATGTGTTCCTTTTTATGGCTGAGTAATATTCCATTGTGTATATGTACCACAGCTTCCTTATTCATTCATCTGTTGATGGACATCTAGGTTGCTTCCATGTTCTAGTTACTGTAAATAGTGCTGTGGTGAACAATGGGATACATGTGTCTTTTTCAATTTTGGTTTCCTCAGGGTATGTGCCTAGGAGTGGGATTGTTGGTCATATGCTGGTTTTATTCCTAGCTTTTTAAGGCATCCCCATACCGTTGTCTATAGTGGCTGTATCAGTTTATATTTCCACCAACAGTGCAAGAGTGTTCCCTTTTCTCCACACCCTCTCCAGCATTTATTGTTTATAGACTTTTTGATGATGGCCATTCTGACAGGTGTGAGGTGATATCTCATTGTGGTTTTGACTTGCATTTCTCTAATAATGAGTGATGTTGAGCGTCTTTTCATGTGTTTGTTAGCCATCTGTATGTCTTCTTTGGAGAAATGTCTGTTTAGGTCTTTTTCCCACTTTTTGATTGGGTTGTTTGTTTTTCTGGTCTTGAGTTGTATGAGCTGCTTGTATATTTTGGAAATTAATCCTTTGTCAGTTGTTTCATTTGTTATTATTTTCTCCCATTCTGAGGGTTGTCTTTTCACCTTGCTTTTAGTTTCCTCTGCTGTGCAAAACCTTTTAAGTTTAATCAGGTGCCACTTGCTTACTTTTGTTTTTATTTCCATTCCTCTAGGAGGTGGGTCACAGAGGATCTTGCTTTGATTTATGTCATCGAGTGTTCTGCCTATGTTTCCCTCTAAGAGTTTTCTAGTTTCTGGTCTTACCTTTAGGTCTTTAATCTATTTTGAGTTTATCTTTGTGTATGGTGTTAGGAAGCATTCTAATTTCATTCTTTTGCGTGTAGCTGTCCAGCACCATTTATTGAAGAAGCTGTCATTGCCACATTGGATGTTCTTGCCTCCTTTGTCAAAAATAGTGTACCCATTTGTGCATGGGTTTATTTTTGAGCTTTCTATCTTGTTCCATTGGTCTATATTTCTGTTTTTTTTTCCCTGTACCATACTGTCCTGATGACTGTAGCTTTGTAGTATAATCTGAAGTCAGGAAGGTTGATTCCTACAGCTCCATTCTTTCTCAAGACTGCTTTGGAGAGTTTTAACCATAAATGGGTGTTGAATTTTGTCAAAGGCTTTCTCTGCATCTATTGAGATAATCATATGGTTTTTATCTTTCAATTTGTTAATGTGGTGTATTACATTGATTGATTTGAGGATATTAAAGAATCCTTGCATTCCTGGGATAAAGCCCACTTGGTCGAGGTGTATGATTTTTTTAATATGTTGTTGGATTCTGTTTGCTAGAATTTTGTTAAGGATTTTTGCATCTATGTTCATCAGTGATATTGGCCTGTAGTTTTCTTTTTTTGTGGCATCTTTGTCTGGTTTTGGAATTAGGGTGATGGTGGCCTCATAGAATGAGTTTGGAAGTTTACCTTCTTCTGCAATTTTCTGGAAGAGTTTGAGTAGGATAGGTGTTAGCTCTTCTCTAAATTTTTGGTAGAATTCAGCTGTGAAGCCATCTGGTCCTGGGCTTTTGTTTGCTGGAAGATTTTTGATTACAGTTTTGATTTCCTTGCTTGTGATGGGTCTGTTAAGATCTTCTATTTCTTCCTGGTTCAGTTTTGGAAAGTTATACTTTTCTAAGAATTTGTCCATTTCATCCAAGTTGTCCATTTTATTGGCATAGAGCTGCTGGTAGTAGTCTCTTATGATCCTTTGTATTTCAGAAAACTCTCCAGAAAGCAGGAATAGAAGGAACATACCTCAACATAATAAAAGCTATATATGACAAACCCACAGCAAGTATCACCCTCAATGGTGAAAAATTGAAAGCATTTCCCCTGAAATCAGGAACAAGACAAGGGTGCCCACTCTCACCACTACTATTCGGGATGGGGAATACGTGTAAATCTATTGCTGATTCACGTCAATGTATGACAAAACCCATTAAAAAAATAATAAATATCTTGTTTAGGTATTAGTAATCCGTAAGAAACTATGGGAAATTTGTATTATTTCTTTCTTAAATATTTGGTAAAATCCACCAGTTGGATCATCTGAGTTTGGTGCTTTCTATTTAAGAAAGTTATTATTTACTGATTTGATTTATTTAATGGTGTATGCTATCCAGATTATCTATTTGATCATTTTTGTCTTTATTTTACCATTTGACTGTCTAGAGGTTTATTACTTTAATTAACATTTCAAAAAATGAAACAAAAAAAAAGAGACGATTATCTTATTTCCCCACTTAAAAAAAAAGGTCAGAATTTCATAACTGCCCACCAGTGCTTCTGATCAGTGTCCCAGTTTGATTGATTCCAGCCTACAACAAATAATATTGACTTTGTAGTTGACCTGCACAGCTTTATTATGGAGAAGTACATGGTTCCCTTTAATCTTTCTGAAAATTTTTTTTTAAATTTTATTTTTTACTGAAGAATCACTGATTTAAATGCTGTGTTAGTTTCAGGTGTACAACAAAGTGATTCAGTTATACATATATATATTTTTTTTCAGATTCTTTTCCCTTATAGGTTATTACAAAATATTGAGTGTAGTTATCTGTAATCTCGACAATCACTCCAGAACTTCCAGTGTAGTTGCCAGTGCCTCCTGGCTGGCGACCATTGGGTGATTAATCTCTAAGGAATATTCCAGCCCTGGCAGTCTGTTATTCCTAAAGTACAGCACTGATCATGTATCTTCCCTGTTGATTATTCTGTAAGGGCTCCCCATTGCTTCCTAAATTAACTACAAACTACTTACCCTGGAATTCAAAGCCTGCCACGCTCCAGCCTTTAACACAATGTTTTTTCAAATCGTGAGCTGACAGCCGTGCTTGCATGAGCAACAAACTATTAAGCACTAGCATACATGCAGAGTTTACTGTTCTAATCACAAATAAAACTGACAACAAAGTTAATCTGACACATATTTAATAATATACCTAATGGTTATTGTGTTGGGTGGTAATTAGTCATAAATGGTAAGCAGTTCGCATAAATGATTGTAATTAGTATTACTTTTCCACACTCAGACCAATTTTTCCAGTTTCCTTCCATACTATTAGTTCTTCAGCATCCCTAATCAGCATCCGGGCTAACAATTTTCGCTGATACCATGTACCGTTTAATCATCATCATCACATACATACACACACTCTTCCATACATTATGAGACAAAAGGTCCTGGCTGTTGCTCTCCAGCAGCTGAGGTTTTGCTGTGCCCCCAGCCCACTGCCTCCTGCCACCTGGGACTGAGATCCCTCTGTGACAGGGTCACTGCTTTGTCTTTCTTTCTGCCCAGCCCCCAAGCCCAAGCCCAAAGCCTCTTCTACGCATCCTTGTACTTGGGATGCTCTGAGTGGCTCATTTCCATTTCAACGCCAGAAGGCTTCAGGCAGCAGAAATTCCGTCCCTTACCACTATATTGCTTCAGAGAGAGAAGGAGGAGCTACAGCAAGTCCCTGGGTTTTATCAGTGGAAGGAGGAAGGCCAATAAGAGGAAGGCCTTTCCAGGTTGTCAGTACTGGATAGAAAGCATTCTAAAGGGAGGTGGCAGACACTGGGGGCTCAGAGAGGAGAGACGTACTTAAATCAGAATATGTAAACCATTCATGGAAAGTCGCTTCAGTCGTGTCTGATTCTTTGTGACCCTGTGGACTATATCCTGCCAGGCTTCTGTGTCCATGGGGTTCTTCAGGCCAGAATACTGGAGTGGGTTGCCATGCCCTCTTCCAGGGGATCTTCCCGACCCAGGGATTGAACCCATGTCTCTTGCATTGGCAGGCGACATTAGAATATGATCATGGCTAAAACTTTATCCTTCTAACCACAGGTATTAAAATGAGGACAAATAATGCAACTAGAGATTATCATACTAAGTGAAGTAAGTCAGAAAGAGAAAGACAAATATCATACGATATCACTTATGATATGATATGATACAAAGTCACTCAGTCATGTCTGACTCTTTGCGACCCTGTGGACTGTAGCCCACCAGGCTCCTCTGTCCATGGGATTCTTCAGGCAAGAATACTGGAGTGGACTGCCATTTCCTTCTCCAGGGGATCTTCCCGACCCAGGGATCGAACCCAGGTCTCCCACATTGCAAGCAGACGCTTTAACCTCTGAGCCACCAGGGAAGCCGTTATATATGGACTCTAAAACAGGGCACAAATGAACCTATCTACAAAACAGAAACAGACTCACAGACTTGTGGTTGCCAAGAAGGGGAGGGAGAGGGATGGACCGGGAGTTTCGGGTTGGTAGATACAAACAAGGTCCTGTATAGCACAGGGAACTATATCCAATCTCCTGGGATAAGCCATAATAGAAAAGAATATTAAAAAAGAATGTATATATGTGTATAACTGAGTCATTTTCCTGTACAGCAGAGATTGGCACAACTCTGCACATCAACTATACTTCAGTTAAAAAAAAATAAAATGAAGGCAAATAAGAAACCAATTACAGAGACTTCCTTGGTGGTCTCCAAGGTCTCCAAGACTCCACACTTCCAATGCAGGGAGCCTGGTTTCCATCCCAGGTCAGGGAACTAGATCCCACATGCCAAGATGAAGTCCACATGCCACAACGGAAAGATTCTGCATGCCACAACAAAGACAGAAGATCCTGTGTACCACAACTAAGACCTGGCACCACCAGATAAATAAAGAACTATTTTAAAAGACAGACTAAATCATATGCATTTTTTTAAAAAAAGAAACCAATTATGCAGTTATTTGAAAACATTCAAGTGATTTAAGTCACTGCTCGTATTTGCCATATTATATGTGAAGTCAGGACAGCAGGAGAGCAGCACTGGCATATTTCCCTGACTGGCTCGCTATGTGACAGCAGGCAAGCCAAAGGCATCCAGTTTTGTATCTGTAAAATGGGCTTTAATCCCAATGGTGTTGTGGTATGCCTTGGCACCCAGCCTCCAAACCTTGGAGACGTCTTCAATGTCTATCATGCACTCTTCATCTTGCTGGCTACCAAGTCATATGCATCAGTCAGTTCAGTCTCTCAGTCATGTCCGACTCTGTGACCCCATGGACTGCAGCACACCAGGTCGCCCTGTCCATCACCAACTCCAAGAGTTTACCCAAACTCATGTCCATTGAGATGGGGATGCCACCCAACCATCTCATCCCCTGTGGCCCCCCTCTCTTCCTGCCTTCAATCTTTCCCAGCATCAGGGTCTTTTCAAATGAGTCAGCTCTTCTCATCAGGTGACCAAAGTATTGGAGTTTCAGCTTCAACATCAGTCCTTCCAATGAATATTCAGGACTGATTTCCTTTAGAATAGACTGGTTGGATCTCCTTGCAGTCCAAGGGACTCTCAAGAGTCTTCTCTAACACCACAGGTCAAAAGTATCAATTCTACGGTGCTCAGCTTTCTTTATTGTCCAGTTCTCACATCCATACATGACTACTGGAAAAACCATAACTTATATTAGATGGACCTTTGTTGGCAAAGTAATGTCTCTGCTTTTTAATATGGTGTCTAGGTTGGTCATAACTTTTCTTCTAAAGAGTAACCGTCTTTTAATTTCATGGCTGCAGTCACCATCTGCAGTGACTTTGGAGCCGAAAAAAATAAAGTCTACCACTGTTTCCCCAGCTATTTGCCATGAAGTGATGGGACTAGATGCCATGATCTTAGTTTTCTGAATGTTGAGCTTTAAGCCAACTTTTTCACTCTCCTCTTTCACTTTCATCAAGAAGCTCCTTAGTTCCTCTTCGCTTTCTGCCGTAAGGGTGGTGTCATCTGCATATCTGAGGTTATTGATATTTCTCCCCGCAATCTTGATTCCAGCTTGTGCTTCTTCCAGCCCAGCGTTTCTCGTGATGTACTCTGCATATAAGTTAAATAAGTAGGGTGACAATATACAGCCTTGACTAATCCTTTCCCTATTTGGAACCAGTCTGTTGTTCCATGTCCAGTTCTAACTGTTGTTTCCTGACCTGCATACAGATTTTTCAAGGGATAGGTCAGGTGGTCTGGTATTCCCATCTCTTTCAGAATTTTTCACAGTTTATTTTGATCCACACAGTCAAAGGCTTTAGCATAGTCAATAAAGCAGAAATAGATGCTTTTCTGGAACTCTCTTGCTTTTTTGATGATCCAGCAGATGTTGGCAATCTGATCTCTGGTTCCTCTGACTTTTCTAGAACCAGCCTGAACATCTGGAAGTTCATGGTTCATGTATTGTTGAAGCCTGGCTTGGAGAATTTTAAGTATTACTTTACTAGAGTGTGAGATGAGTGCAATTGTGTGGTAGTTTGACAATTCTTTGGCATTGCCTTTCTTTGGGATTGGAATGAAAACTGACTTTTTCCAGTCCTGTGGCCACTGCTGAATTTTCCAAATTTGCTGACAAATGAGTGTAGCACTTTCACAGTATCATCTTTTAGGATTTGAAATAGCTCAACTGGAATTCTATCACCTCCACTAGCTTTGTTTGTAGTGATGCTTCCTAAGGCCTGCTTGACTTCACATTCCAAGATGTCTGGTTCTAGGTGACTGATTACACCATCACGATTATCTGGGTCATGAAGATCTTTTTTTGTACAGTTCTTCTGTGTATTCTTGCCACCTCTTCTTAACATCTTCTGCTTCTGTTACGTCCATACCATTTCTGTCCTTTATTGAGCCCATCTTTACATGAAATGTTCCCTTGGTATCTCTAATTTTCTTGAAGACATCTCTAGTCTTTCCCATTCTATTTTTTTCCTCTATTTCTTTGCAGTGATCACTGAGGAAGGCTTTCTTATTTCTCCTTGCTATTCTTTAGAACTCTGCCTTCAAATGGGTATATCTTTCCTTTTCTCCTTTGCTTTTCACTTTGCTTCTTTTCACAGCTATTTGTAAGGCCTCCTCAGACAGTCATTTTGTTTTTTTGCATTTCTTTTTCTTGGGGATGGTCTTGATCCCTGTCTCCCGTACAATGTCACGAACCTCCGTCCATAGTTCATCAGGCTCTCTGTCTATCAGATCTAGTCCCTTAAATCTATTTCTCTCTTCCACTGTATAATTGTAAGGGATTTGATTTAAGTCATACCTGAATGGTCTAGTGGCTTTCCCTACTTTCTTCAGTTTAAGTCTGAATTTGGCAATAAGGAGTTCATGATCTGAGCCACAGTCAGCTCCTGGTCTTGTTTTTGCTGACTGTATAGAACTTCTCCATCTTTGGCTGCAAAGAATATAATCAATCTGATTTCGGTGTTGGCCATCTGGTGATGTCCATGTGTAGAGTCTTCTCTTGTATTGTTGGAAGAAGGAGTGCATTCTTTTGACAAAATTAGATTAGCCTTTGCCCTGCTTCATTCTGTACTCCAAGGCCAAATTTACCTGTTACTCCAGGTATTTCTTGACTTCCTACTTTTGCATTCCAGTCCACTATAATGAAAAGGACATCTTTTTTGGGTGTTAGTTCTAGAAGGTCTTGCAGGTCTTCACAGAACCGTTCAACTTCAGCTTCTTCAGCATTACTGGTAGCGGCATAGACTTGGATTACTGTGATATTGAATGGCTTACCCTGGAAACAGAGATCATTCTGTCGTTTTTGAGATTGCATCCAAGTACTGCATTTTGGGCTCTTTTGTTCACTATGATGGTTACTCCATTTCTTCTAAGGGATTCCTGCCCACAGTAGTAGATATAATGGTCATCTGAGTTAAATTCACCCATTCCAGTCCATTTTCATTCACTGATTCCTAAAATGTCCATGTTCATTCTTGCCATATCCTGTTTGACCATTTCCAATTTGCCTTGATTCATGGATGTAACATTCCAGGTTCCTGTGCAATATTGCTCTTTACAGCATCAGACCTTGCTTCTATCACCAGTCACATCCACAACTGGCTGTTGTTTTTGCTTTGGCTCTGTCTCTTCACTCTTTCTGAAGTTACTTCTCCACTGATCTCCAGTAGCATATTGGGCACCTATTGACCCGGGGAGTTCATCTTTCATGAAAGAGTGTCTTGTTCTGTGGGCAGAGCCAAGCTCAGTAAATCTTTAATCCAATTTTCTGTTGATGGGTGGAGCTGTGTTCCCTCTCTGCTATTTACCTGGGGCCAAACTATGGTGGAGGTAATGAAGATAATGGTGACCTCCTTCAAAAGGTCCCACGAATGCACAGCCACACTCAGTGCTTCCAATTCTGCAGCAGGCCACTACCAACCCACACCACCACTGGAGACCCCCAGACACCCACAGGCAAGTCTGGGCCTGTCTCTTGTAGGGTCACTGTTCCTATCTCTCGGATCCTGGTGCACAAGGTTCTGTTTGTGCCCTCCAAGTGTCTATTTCCCAGTCCTGTGTAAGTTCTGGCAGCTCTATGGTGGGCTTAATGGCCACCTACTATAAGAGGGCTTTATGCCAAACCCAAGTCTGCTGCACCCAGAGCCCGTGTCCCTGTGGCAGTCCACTGCTGACCCGTACCTCCACTCAAACACAGTTCTTTCTCAATTTCTCTGGGGTCCCTGGGTCCTGGTGTGCACAACGTTTGTTTGAGCCCTCTGAGTGTCTCTGACGTGAATGGGCTTTGATTCTAAATGTGAATTTGCCCCTCCTACCATTTTGCTGGGGCTTCTCCTTTGCCCTTGGACGTGGGGTGTCTCCTCACAGCCACTGCTCCTGACATTGGACGTGGCATACTGGTTCCTAAATAACTAAAATTAATTTGCCTCTCTCCATCCTTACTGCTAGCACCTTAATTCAGGCCACTGTCATCTCTTATCTGTACCACTGTGGTAGCCTCTGTCTCATCTCCATTCACCCTATTTTTAAATCCAGTCTCCTCATGACAGCTTGAGTGATCACATTTTAAATTTATGTGAAAATTGTATAACATAAAATTAAGCACTTTATTGTGTGCAATTCAAAGGTGTTCAGTACATTCTCAATATTGTGCAACCATCATCTCTAACACCAAAATATTTTCATCTTTCCAAAAGAAAGCTCCATACCCATTGAACAGTCACCTCCCAACCTCCCTCCCCCATTCCCTAGAAATAATTAGATCTTCTAATTCTAGATATTTCATATAAAGGGAATCACATATGACTTTTTGCAGGTGGGGGAAGGGGAATAAGAGGGTTTCTTGCTTCTTGTTTTCTTTCACTTAGTATGATATTTTTGAGTTTCATCCATGTTGTAAATCCCTTCATGGATCACAGCCTTGTCATAGTGAAGGGGCTTGCATAACTCAGTGAAGTCATGAGCCATGCCTTGCAGGACCACCCAAGATGGATGGGTCACAGTGATAAGTTCTGACAAAAATGTGGCCCATTGGAAGAGGGAATGGCAAACTACTCCAGTATTCTTGCCATGAGAACTCCATGAACAGTATGAATACTATAAAAAGGCAAAAAGCTATGACACCAGAAGATGAGCCCCCCCAGGTTGGAATGTGTCCAATACACTACTGGGTGAAACCAGAGAGCAATTACTAATAGCTCCAGAAAGGACAAAGCCTTTAGGTCAAATCAGAAATGACACTCTACTGTAGATGTGTCTGGTGGTGAAAGTAAAGTCTGATGCTATAAGAACAATGCTGCATAGGAACCTGGAATGTCAGGTCCATGAATCAAGGTAAATTGGACATAGGCAAGCAGGAGATGGCAAGAGTGAACATCGACATTTTAGGAATCAGTGAACTAAATGGATGGGAATGGATGAATTTAATTCAGATAACTACCATATCTACTACTGTGGGCAAGAATCCCTTAGAAGAAATATGGTACTTGGGTGCGATCTCAAAAACAACAGAATGATCTTGGCTCATTTCCAAGACAAACCATTCAACATCACAGTAATCCAAGTCTATGCCCCAACCACTGATACCTAAGAAGTTGAATTTGACCAGTTCTATGAAAACCGACAAGATCTTCTAGAACTAACACCAAAAAAGATGTCATTTTTATCATAGGGGATTGGAATGCAAAAGTAGAAAGTCAAGAGATACCTGGAGTAACAGGCAAGATACCTGGAGTAACTGGCCTTGGAGTACAAAATGAAGCAGGACAAAGGCTCACAGAGTTTTGTCAAGAGAATACAGTGGTAGTAGCAAACAGCCCTTTCCAAAACCCAAGAGACATGATAAAGGACAGAAATGGCAAGAACCAAACAGAAGCAGAAGAGATTAAGAAGAGGTGGCAAGAATATACAGAAAGGCTATACAAAAAAGGTCTTAATGACCTGGATAACCAAAATGGTGTGATCACTCACCTAGAGCCAGACATCCTGGATTGCGAAGTCAAGTGGGCCTTAGGAAAGGTTACTACGAACAAAGCTGGAGGTGATGGAATTCCAGATAAGCTATTTAAAATCCTAAAAGATGATGCTGTTTAAGTATTGTACTCAATATGTCAGCAAATTTGGAAAACTCAGCAGTGGGGCCACAGAACTGAAAAAGGTCAGTTTTCATTCCAATCCCAAAGAAGTACAATGCCAAAGAATGTTCAAATTACTCTATAGTCCTGCTTATTTCACATGCTAGTGAGGTTATGCTCAAAATCCTTCAAGCTAGGCTTCAGCAGTATGTGAACTGAGAACTTCAAGATATATATACAAGCTGGGTTTAGAAAAGTCAGAGGAACCAGAGATCAAATTGCCAGCATTCGTTGGATCATAGAGAAAGCAAGGGAATTCCAGAAAAAAACATCTACTTCTGCCTCATTGACTATGCTAAAGCCTTTGACTGTGTGGATCACAACAAACTGGAAAATTCTTAAAGAGATGGGAATACCAGACCACCTTACCTGCCTCCTGAGAAACCTGTATGTAGGTCAAAAAGCAATAGTTAGAACTGAACATGGAACAACGGACTGGTTCAAAATAGGGAAAGGAGTACAACAAGGCTGTAACTTCTATGAAGACTACATCATGTGAAATGCTAGGCTGGATGAAGCAAAAGCTGGAATCAAGATTGCTGGGGGAAATATCGATAACCTCAGATATGCAGATGACACCACCCTAAACTTTGATTCAAAAAAACTAAGGTCATGACATCCAATGCCATCACTTCATGGCAAATAGAAGGGTAAAAAGTGGAAGCAGTGACCGATTTTATTTTCTTGGGCTCCAAAATCACTGTGGACGGTGACTGCAGCCATGAGATTAAAAGATGCTTGCTCCTTGGAAGAAAAGCTATGACAAACCTAGACAGCATGTTAAAAAGCAGAGACATCACTTTGCCGACAAAGGTCCATATAGTCAACGCTATGGTTTTTCCAGTAGTCATGTACGGATGTGAGAGTTGGATCATAAAGAAGGCTATGGCAAAAACCACTACAATATTGTAAAGTAATTAGCCTCCAACTAATAAGAATAAATGGAAAAAAAAATAAGGCTAAGCACCCAAGAGTTGATGCTTTTGAACTGTGGTGTTAGAGAAGACTCTTGAGAGTCCCTTGGACTGCAAGGAGATCAAACCAGTCAATCCTAAAGGAAATCAACCCTGAATACTCATTGGAAGGACTGATGCCAAAGCTGAAGTTTTACCACTTTGGCCACCTGATGCGAACCTAATTTACCTCTAATTTGTTGACATGCAAATGTTCATAGTATTCTCTTATAATCCTGTTTCTGTAAGGTCTAAAGTAATAATGCCACTTTCATTTATGATTTTAGTAATTTAATTCTTCTCTTTTTTCCTGGTTAGCCAAGTCACTGGAAAAAACCCTGATGTTGGAAAAGACTGAAGGCAGAAGGAGAAGCGGGCGACAGAGGATGAGATGGTTGGATGGCATCACTGATTCAGTGGGCCTGAACTTGGGCAAACTCCAGGAAATGGTGAGGAATAGGGAGGCCTGGCATGTCGCAGTCCATGGGACACAACATGGCGACTGAACACACACACGACATGAGTTTTTCATATAGGGCCATTACCATGTTGACAAACTTCTCTCTATTTCTTATTTGTGTTTTATCATGGAATAATGATGGGTTTTGTGAAATGATTTTTCTATGTTGAGATATGAGTTTTTTCCTTTGTCTATTGATATGCTATATTATATTGAATGATTTTCATTTATTGACGCATCTTTGCATTCTTAAGCTAAATCCCATCTGGTTATGGTGTATAATCTTTTCAAGATGCTGATGGATTCAGTTTTCTGGTATTGAGGATTTTTACATTTATATACAAATGAGCTATTGGTGTATTCCTTTTCTTGTGTTTTGTGTGGCTTTGGTATCAGGGTAGTGCTGGCTTTATAGAATGAGTTAGGAAGTTTTAGCCTCTCACCTAAAGAGTTGAGAAGCACTGATGTTAATTTTTCTTTCAATATTTGGTAGAATTCACCAAAAGTCTTTTGGTCCTGGGCCTTTCTTTGTTGAGATGGTTACTGATTCAATCTCCTTACTTGTTATGTCTTTCACATTCTGTATTTATTCTGAAGTCAGTTTGGTAGTTTGTGTGCAACTAGGAATTTGTCCATTTCATATAGGTTATATAATTTGTTGGCATACAAGTGTTCATAGTATTCTCTTATAATCCTTTCTGTTTCTGTAAGGTCTAAAGTAATAATGCCACTTTCATTTATGATTTTAGTAATTTGAGTCTTCTCTCTTTTTTTCCTGGTTAGTTTCACTAAACATTTTTCAGTTTTATTGATCTTTCCGAAGAACCAACTTTTGATTTCACTTATTCTTCTATTGTTTTATATTCTCTATTTTAATTATCTCCACTCTAATCTTTATTATTTATTTCCTTTTGGTAGCTTTTTATTTAGCTTGCTCTTCTTTATCTCATTCCTTAAGGTGCAAAGTTAAGTTATTAATTTAGGATCTTTCTTTCTTTATAATATAAAAATTCATAGTTATAAATATCCCTCTGAGCACTATTTTCTTGCACCTCATACATGTCACTATGTTGTGTTTTTGTTCTTATTCATGTCAAAGTATTTTCTAATTTCAATTGCATTTTTTTCTTCAATTTGGTTGTTTAACTGTGTACTGTTTAATTTCAATATTAAAAATTTGTGTATTCCTCCTGTTATTGACTTCTAGCTTCATTTCATTATGATTAGATTCTTTATATGATTTAAATTTTGAAAAATTTTTTGAAACTTGTTTTGTGGCTTAACATATGGTCTGTCCTACAGAATGTTTCATTCACGTTTGAGAAGAATTCACGTTTTGTTGCTAGGTGATATGTTCTGTATCTCCGTTAAGTCTAATTTATTTTATAGTGCTGTTCAAGTCCCCAAATTTTTTATTCATCTTCTGTCTACTTGTTCTATCCATTATTTGAAATGAGATATTTAAGACTCCAACTATTATTTCACAAATGTCTACTTCTCCCTTCAATTCTGTCAGTTTTTCCATGTATTTTGGGGCTTTGTTATTAAATTCATATATCTTTATAATTGTCATATCTTCCTGATGGATTATTCCTTTGATCAATATATAATGTCATCCTTTATCTCTTGTAACGATTTTTTTGTCTTAAAGTCTATTTTGTCTGATATTACTATAGCCATACCAGCCTTTTTGGCTACTATTTGCATAGAATATCTTTTCCCTTCTTTTACTTTCAAGTTATTTGTGTATTTGGATCTAAATTTAGTCTTATGTAAATGGATAGTTGAACCATGTGTACTTATTCATTTTGCCAATGTCTGCCTTTTAATTAGAGAGTTTAAAAATCATTTTATCTAAAGTAATTACTAATAGGGAAGGAGTTATGTTTTGCCATTTTATGAACTGTTTTTCATATGTCATACCTTTTTTCACACCTTTACTTTATCCATTACTGCTTTCTGTTGTGAATAATTTTTTTCTAGTGTACCACTTTGATTCCCTCTCAGTTATTTTCTTGTATATTTTTTTAGGTATTTTTCTTAGTAGCTACCCTAGAGATTATAAATAATATTAATATCCTAACTTTATAATGAGTGAATTTAAATTAAGAACATCTGCCTTTCAATATATGCAAAGTTCTGCCCCTTTACAGCTCCTTCCACCTTTTATATTGTTATTGTCACAAATTAAACCTGCATAAATGTATGTCCAAAAACAAAAACACATAATTTATCATTTTAAGCATTTGTCTTTTAAATCACATAGAAAATATGAGGATAAATGAAATAGAGTGAAAAAAACAATAGAAAAGATCAATGAAACTAAAAGCTGGTTCTTAAAAGATAAACAAAATTTATAAAAGAAAAAAACCTTTTTAGCCAAAATCATCAAGAAAAAAAGGGAGAGGGCCTAAATCAGTAAAATTAGAAATGAAAAAAAAGTTATAACTGACACCACAGAAATACAAAGAATTATAAGAGACTACTACAAGCAACTATATGCCAATAAAATGGACAACCTAGATAAAATGGACAAATTCTCAGAAAGGTACAATTTCCCAAGCCTGAACCAGGAAGAAATAGAAATATGAACAGATCAATTCAGCACTGAAATTGAGTCAGTAATTTAAAAACTCCCAAAAGTCCAAAGTCTATGAACAGATGGCGTCACAGGTGAATTCTACCAAACTTTTAGAGAAGAGTTAACACCTATACTTCCTAGACACAAAGGACGAGATACCTCTAAACTCATTCTATGAGACCACCATCATCCTGGTACCAGAACCAGACAAAGATAGCACACAAAAAAGAAAATTACAGGCCAATATCACTGAAGAACATAGATGCAAAAATCCTCAACAAAATACTAGCAAATTGAATCTAAAAATACATTAAAAGGATTATACACCATGATCAAGGAGGATTTATCCCAGGCATGCAAGGATTTTACAATATCCGCAAATCAATCAATGTGATACAGCACATTGACAAAATGAAGAATAAAAACCATATGATCATCTCAATAGAGGCAGAAAAAGTTTTTTGATAAGATTAAATATCCATTTATGATAAAAATAACTCTCAAGAAAGTGGGCATAATGAAGGCCATATGTGATAAACCCACAGCTAACATCATATTCAACAGTCAAAACCCAAAGGCATTTCCTCCAAGATAAGCAATGAGAGAATGATGCTCACTCTTGCTGCTTTCATTTAATATAGTTTTGGAAATCCTAGCCACAGCAGTCAGACAAGAAAAATAAATAAAAGGAATTTAAATTAAACATAAAGTTGTAAAACTGTTTGCAGATGCCATGATGCAATACATAGGAAAACCTAAAGATTCTAGCAGAAAACTACTAGAGTTCATTAAGAAATTTGGAATGTATTGCATCTCTATACACTAACAACAAACTATCAGAGAAATTAAGAAAACAATCCCATTTACAATGACTCCAAAAAGAATAAAATACCAAGGGATAAATCTAATGAAGGAGTGATAAGACCTGTACTAAGAAAACTGTAAGACACTGATGAAAGAAACTGAAAATGATACAAAGAGATAGAAAGATATATTGTGTTCTTGGATTGGAAGAATCAATATGGTTAAAATGACCATACCACCCAGGGTAAATTACAGATTCAATGCAATCCCTATTAAATTACCAATGGCATTTTTCACAGAACCATAACAAAATTTTTTTAACTTTTATGGAAATCCCCCAAAAACAAATAGTCAAAAGTATCTTGAGAAAGAAGAACAGAACTGAAAGAATCATGTTCCCTGATTTCCAACAGTACTACAAATCTGCAGTAATCGAAACAATATGGTACTGGCACAAAAACAGACATATAGATCAATGGAACAAGATAAAAACCCCAGAGATAAACCCACACACTTATGGTCAGTTAATCTACAACAAAGAAGGCAAGAATATACAATGGAGAAAAGATAGTCTCTTCAATAAGTCGTTCTGGGAAAACTAGACGGCTACTTGTAAAAGAATGAAATTAGAACATTTTCTAACATCATATACAAAAATAAACTCAAAATGGATTAAAGACTTAAATGTAAGACCAGATACTATAAAACTCCTAGAGGAAAATCTAGGCAAAACACTCTTTGACATAAATCACAACAATATTGTTTTGGATCTGTCTCTTAGAGTAATGGAAATAAAAACAAAAACAAATAGGGCTTAATTAAACTTAACATCTTTTGCACAGACTCTTTGCGACCCCATGGACTGTAGCCTACCAGGTTCCTCCGTCCATGGGATTTTCCAGGCAAGAATACTGGAGTGGGTTGCCATTTCCTTCTCCAGGAGATCTTCCCAACCCAGGGATTGAACCCAGGTCTCCCGCATTGTAGGCAGACACTTTACCATCTGACCCACCAGGGAAGTCTCTGAAGGAAACCATAAACAAGACAAAAAGATAACCCATTAACAAATGATGTGACTGAAAAGGGAGTAAGTTCTGAAATATACAAATAGCTCATACACCTTAGTGTCAAAAAGAAACAAACAACCCAATTAAAAAAAAAAGGACAGAAAATCTAAATAGATATTTCTCTGAAGAAGACATACAGATGGCCAACAGGCACATGATGCTTAATATTGCTAATTATTAGAGAAATGCAAATCAAAACTACAGTGAGGTATCACCTCACACCAGTCAGAAAGGCCATCATTAAAAAGTCTACAAATAATAAACACTGGAAAGGTTGTGGAAAAAAAGGGAACTCTCTTACACTGTTGGTGAAAATATAAATTGGTACAACCACTATGGAGGTTCCTTAAAAGGCTAAAGATAGAACTACCATATGATTCAATGATCCTACTCCTGGGCGTATACACAGACAAAACTTTAATTAAAAAAGATACATGCACCCTTATGTTCATAAAAGCAGCCTAAATGTCCATTGACAGATGAATGGATAAAGACAATGTGGTATACAGACACTCACACACACACACACATACACATATATATACATATACAGTGGAATATTACTCAGTCATAAAAAGAAGGAGATAATGCCATTTGCAGCAACATAGAGGGACCTAGAGATTATCTTATTAAGGGAAGTAAGGAAGATAAGGAAAATACCATATGGTATCACAAATATCACTTATATGTGGAATTTAAAAATGATACAAATGAACTTATTTACAAAACAGAAATAGACTCATAGACATAGAAGCAAATTTATGGTTATCAAAGAGGATAGTGGGGTGGTGGGGGGAGAGATAAATTAGGAGTTTTGGATTAACATATATTCACTACTATATAAAAAACAGGTAAACAACAAGGACCTACTGTATAGCACAATACCTATATACTCAATACTATGTAATAACCTATAATGGGAGAGACTTTGATAAACAATGTATACCTATACATAAAAGAATATATATATAGGCTGATTCATGTCAATGTATGGCAAAAACCACTACAATATTGTTAAGTAATTAGCCTCCAACTAATAAAAATAAATGGAAAAAAATAAAAAATAATAAAAAAAAAAGAATATATATATGAAACTGAATCACTGTACTGTACACTTGAAATTAACACATTGTAAATTAATAATACTTCAATTAAAAAAAACAGTGCTTAGAAAAAAAAAAGCAAAAAAAATTGTAATTCTATTTTAGGACATTTGATACCAGATATCAATAATTTTGGCTTGTCCAATATTAACATTAGTGGGCTTGTGAACAATTAACCTTGTTCAATACAAGCAAATATTTATAATATTCACCAAGGTGCCAAATTTCACTGAAGTCTATTTCCTAACTGCTGAATAACTGTCTATTGAAAAATACTAGGATCTACTGGATTGCAGGGTTGAAATCTGAAGAAATCAATGATAAGTTGTACTTTCATAACGTTGAAGAGAATACCAAATTTGGTTAAAAAAAAAAAAAAACTAATATCCATCTAGATATGGTGACCAAGGAAGCAAGGGGCTTCCCTGATAGCTCAGTTGGTCAAGAATCTGTCTGCAGTGCAGGAGACCCTGGTTCAACTCCTGGGTCGAGAAGATCCACTGGAGAAGGGATAGGCTACCCACTCCAGTATTCTTGGGCTTGCCTTGTGGCTCAGCTGGTAAAGAATCTGCCTGCAATGCGGGAGACCTGGGTTCAATCCCTGGGTTGGGAAGATCCCCTGGAGAAGGGAAAGGCTACCCAACTCCAGTATTCTAGCCTAGAGAATTCCATGAACTGTATATAGTCCATGGGGTGGCAAAGAGTTAGACACCACTGAGCGACTTTCAATGCTGACTAAACAGACATGGTGACTACCTATGATCAGTGAATCTATATTCCCTGAATACACCCTGACTGAGAGTAATGAGACATAATTGAGAGAAACCAATGTGGAATTACAACCAACCTCAGAAATCCCATATAACTTGCTTGGGATTACTTGTTCAGTGATTGCTTTCTCCACTAGAAGGCTCATTTGACATTGGATCCCAACCACTAGTCTGGTCCCTGGCACATAGCATATGCCTGATAAATATCTGTTAATGGAATGAGTTATTGAATAAACATAGAACTCAGACCTGCCCATAAAGATTTTACATATTGTCAGTAAGGTAGACTGGTAGATGGTGGTGAAGCTGGTATGAAGAAGGGATACTTTTTAATTATTGTTTAATTACTGTCACATAGAATTCACAGCACAGAAGTCTACCCAGAGTGACCATGTCATTCAATAGACAATAATGGCTTTCAATTTATACACAAACTGTTTATGGTTAAATGTCGCTTCTGGACAATTTATTCTTTTAAGGTTAAAATCTTATACCACCCATCTATACCATCTCTCTAAAAGAAACTGTCAAACTAGTAAGTTGTTTGCTTGGTAAACTGTGGTTCACAGTGAGAGCAAAGGGAAGAGTGAACCCAATCCCTAAATGATCACAAAGCTCATATTAATGAGGTTAGATGACTGAGGTTTGCCTAACTTGAAAGGGGGTGGCTACAAGGTTCTGGCAAGCGACCTAGGTGGCAGTGGAGAAAGGAGGAGATGCCAGTGAGCAGTACTCTCCAAGGAAGCTCTGGCAGGATGGATTTGACATGGTGAGGTTGCAGGGCACAAAACTAGGATGACAGTTCCTACAATGAGATAAATGAAGACACCCACGCGAGAGGCAACAACAATGGCCCCTGCCCAAGGCCTCCGCAGCCTGCCCACTGGCCAGGAGGAGTGCCTGACTAATTGCATCACTGTCGGTCTCTATATAGCACCGTTTTGTTTATTGAAGGTCCTTTTCTTTGTCCTGAACAAATTGACCCATTTGCTTCACTTTGTGCATTTAATTTTCATCTGTACGTTTGCAAAATACCCCATCGCTGTTCATTATGGTAAATTAATATTGGTGTTTCTGTAAGACAACCATCAGCCCTCATTTTCACTAACTCTTTCCTACCTCTCCATGCACCCCCTCCCTGTCCCTTGACTAATAGATATCATTTCAACAGTTTGACTAACTGCCGTGTTATAGAAAAGGCCGTAATTTATACTGATGTAATGGCCGTGATAAAAATCATTTGTGTGCTGATTTTATAAATTAGGGTGGAAATGTGAGTGCCTCTGAAAAATGAACTGCTACCACACAGATTCCACTGTTGCTAATGCTTCATACCTTTCTGCTTCATTAAACCAATTTCACGGGGAGATGAGTTAGAGGAAGAAGCTGTGCTGCTTATGAGATGCAACAATGGTTTATTGAAAGAAATGGGGCTAAGATTAAATTAAGTGCTACTCGAGAAATATGGAAATACAAAAATATTCAGGCCTCTAGATGAGTAATTCAAAAATATGATAAGTTAGCTCTTTCATCCTCCCCAAACTGGCTCATCATAATTGCACAGAACTGAATTCACAGCCTACTAATTAATATTGAAGAGCTCCTTGAAACTACCTTTATGAGTGGGAGAACCCAAGAATGAACTTACTCCCTTCCCATTTTGAAATCACGTCAACTCAAAATTTTATTTTGGGTCAATTGCGATAGAGTTTGATCTTTGAACGCTTCCTCAATGGTTTACTCATTCTGGAGAGGTAAACGCCAATTTTAGATAAAAGAGGAGGGAGCAAGGTGAAGGCACATGGCAGAGTAGAGGCCACTCATGGGCAACTGGCAATTACCAAACCTCACTAGTTGTTCTGTTCCCTTGTCTCCTGATTTCAGGTGAGCATCTAACCAACTGAATACAGATTTATGCTGAGAAGCATCTTGTTACCCCTTTATAGATAATGCCCTAAATGGAAGGTGGAGAACACTGAAAAATAAAGCATTGGTTGGCATGTCCTTAGGAGCAGGTACCAAGAAACTGGGATGGAGCCATCTGCACTGTTTTCATCTAAATTGCCTCCTATTTCCCCCATTCTGAGGAGCTTGAAGTTTTCACTTTCTAGCAACTAAACCCTATTTGTTCCCTGAGTTGTGAGGGATGTAAACACAAAGGGATTCATTGATTAAATAAGAGGCTTATGAATACTTAGTGTTTTTTTTTTTAATGCAGAATTTCAAAGTGCAGCTGAGGAGCAGCCATTTTCCTCTCCCCTCACAATGAGATCTCTGTGTGTAAGTGACCCAAGTCCTGCGGTTAAGTCCAGCTCTCAGATTAGCACAGAAAACACGTACAGATGCAACTTTCAACCTGCCCCCTCCCAATGATGATAAAAAGAGTTACCCAAAAAGTGTGTCTCTGGTATGGAAGAAAAGGATGTCGAGATGCAGTCCTGAGCACCATGTGCCAAAAGTCAGAGCCACATCTCCACTCAAATGGGAATGACATCCATGTGGTGTCTGTTGCTACCATCCTAGAGATCGGAGTTCAACCAATCGGAGGCTTGGTTCAGACAGCTAATGTAGCATGTCCACCAGTGATAGTGAACACTGTTCATCACACTGCTGGGGAGGGATCGCAGGCAATTCTCTTCCAAGACACATCACTGCTACTAGCTAATGGGCATGTTCACTATCATCAGGAAGGGAAGCTTGCAGCCCAAATGCCCCTCAGCCTGATGGAGACTTGCAAAGCCAGTGTCACTGTTTTGAGAGTTACAAAAGGTATATACAGCTGATAATGTTGGGACTTTTACTATGGAACAAGAAAGGTGCCTGAGACATTAACCTAAACAACTATGTAACCCCTTGCTATTTAATGTATGGTCTCTGGCTGGCAGCATTAGCATCACCTGGGAACATTTTAGAAACACAAGTGCTTGGGCCCATCCCAGACCTGCTGACTTCTCAGGTGATTTGTATGGCAATTAAAATCTAAGAAGCACTGGTCTGCTCCTTTAGCTCCTGAAAGAAGGCTTGTCACTTAACCAGAGTTAAGTTGTTGGATCCAGCAAACAAAAACGTAGGACACTCAGTTAAATTTGAACATCAGATAAATAATATTTAATATAGGTCTTTCCCACACAGTAATGGCACCTTGCATTTTATTTGGCAAACTTCCAGTTGCTTGGACTCAATGGTTGATACTACAAAGATACTTATATCTGTTTTCCTTTGGGACCACAAAGACATGTACTCCAAGGCATTCCACATAGATAGCTAGTCTGGTACAGACTGGGTCCTGGGTCCCAAGCCCTACACAGGCCCTTGAGGTCAAGCAGTCATTCTAGGCTCACTCAAGCCTCACAAACACCTACTAGTTAGCCCTAATGTTAGCCCTAATGTCATCTCCAATACTTCCTATCTTTGGAGTTGTGCTATGCCTTAGCCAAATGTGGCTAAAGAAATTGCATCCCTTCCAGTTCTGCCTAACTCTTTTATTACCCGGGTTCTCAGTCACTCGTTGAGCTTCTGTACTCCTTACAACGTGTGGCTTGGTCCAGACCAATATTACAGTATCAAGACCACTGCATTGTTTGGAGACTTATACATTAACTGCAGAGATTTCACAGTTTCTATGTTTTCAGTCATTTCATATTAATAGAATGTTAGAATCATCTTAGTTCTGCAAAGCTAGCTGTCCTAGTTCCCAATTGGCTAGTGTTACAGACCTGTTCAAAATAGAAACTTAAAGAAGACTGTTCCATCTGTGAAATGCCTGAAGCTTCCTATCTGGGTACACACACACACACACACACACACACACACACACACACACATTCTGTCTTGTGAACATGCTTTTTGGTGTGCTCGGTGCAGATAGGAAGTAGCATATAGACCATTCAAGTCTGTGGATAAGAAAAGAAACACTCTCCAAGTTGGCTACACCTGACAAAGCCACTTCAGTAGGCAGTCAGTGACTGTGCTATTTCCTAGAGCATAAAGTCAGATATTCGTGCTTCATTTCTTCATCCATTCAGCTAGGCAGTTCCAAATATCTTTTGGAAGGAGATGATATGCCTCCCTCCCCCAAATATACCTTCCCATATGCCAGATTCCCAGATGGCTCAGTGATAAAGATTCTATCTGCCAAGCAAGAGACTTGGGTTCGATTCCTGGGTTAGGAAGATCCCTTGGAGAAAAGAATGGCAACCCACTCCAGTATTCTTGCCTGGAGAATTCCATGGACAGAGGAGCCTGGGGGGTTACAATCCATGGGGTCCCAAAGTCAGAAACGACTTAGTGAGTAAACAACAACATTGTTTATATACAATTTCAGAGAACTCTGAAGTCTGTCCAGGAGGTCTGTGGTGTCCAGGTCAAAACATTTGTTCTACATGATGGACAGGGACTGTGGTTCCTAGGAAACACTAGTATCATTTCATTTATCATAGTAATATAATAATTCCATATGTTTGTATAATGCTTGATGGTGAAAACACTTTCAGATCCATTATCTCAGTGCCATGACAAATCTTTGGGGTAGATATTTTCATCACTCTTATACAGATATATTAATGGCATATACCTATGTTACGTGACTTATCCATTATATTATTAGTTTACTATTCCATAAACTTAGGTCAAGAAATGAAACTTTAGTCAAACCAATTATTTGACATTGTGTGGCTCAGAAAATCCATATTATCTGAATTAAGACTTTAAAAATTAAATGTCAAACAGATGTAGGCACATAAACACTATCATAGAAGAGCAGTGGCAAGAGATGTATTGGATAACCGGTTGCTTTTCTAGGACACAGTCCCATACTATGCTCCATTCCTCAGGTCCTTATCAGTTTTCTCACTTGTGACTCTAGTGGAAAGAGTTTTGGAGATGGAAGGACTCAGATTCAAATCCCACCTGAGCTAAGTGAAATCAGGCAAGTCACTTAAACTCTCTGGGCTTGGGTTATTTAAAATGAAGGTTATAATAGCAGCAGCCACAAAGGGTTATTGAGAGGATTAGATGAAATTATGTATATAAAGCACTCAGTGAGGGTGTGAGTGAGCAGCAGGTATTCAAGAATTGATAACCACCTGTGCCCCAACAAAAGAACTGGTGCATCTCTTCATGAAGTACTCTGCTCCCCAAATGCCTCAAATATAGAAAAATACTATCTCACTCAGTTTTCAAACAGTATGAGCTATTTAAAAGAATTGAAATCATTCAGAGTATGTTCTCTCACTGCAATGGGATCTAACTAGAAATCAATAACAGAAAGATAACTGAAAATCTCTAAACATTAGGAAATTAAACAACACACTTAATCCATGGATCAAAGAAGAAGTCTCAAATGTTTTCAAATATAGAGAACTGAATGAAAATGAAAATACACCTGTCAAAATCTGTGGGATTCAGCCACAGCAGTGTGAAAAGGGAAATTTATAGCACTAAATGCTAACATTAGGAAAGAAGAAAAATCTAAAATAAATAATCTAATTTTCTATCTCAAGAAATTAGAAACAGGAAAGCAAAATAAATCCAAAGCAAGGAGAATGAAAGAAGGAAATGATAAAGGTGTAAGCAGAAATCAATAAAACTGAAAAAAAGAAAAGCAGTAGAGAAAAAAATCAATGAAACAAAGCACTGGTTCCTTGAAGAAAATCAATGGAAGACTGACAACGACAAAAAGAAAGAAGACACAAATAAACAACACCAAGCATGAAGCAGTGGATATTACTTGCAGAGCACGCATCCATTAGAGGAAAAGTAAGAGAACACTACAAGCAACTTGAGGCTCATAAATCTCACAACTTAGAAGAAATAGAAACAATTCCTTGAAAACCACAAACTACCAAAACTCAACCAAGTTGAGACAGGCACCCCAAAAGGTCTTATACCATTAAAGAAATTGAATTTGTAATTAAAACTCCTCCCAAAAGAAAATATCCAGGCTCAGATGGCTTCACTGGAGAATTCTACCAAACATTTATAGAATTAACACCAGTCTTGTGTAAATTCTTTCAGAAAATACAAGAGGAAACTCTTCCTGACTCATTTTCTGGGGGAAGTAGTACCTTGATACCACACCTGACACAGTATAAAAAAATAATAATAATGAAAGACAAAAAAAACAAAAAACAAAAAGGAAACTGCAGAATCTTAAGAACTTTGAACTTAAATACTCAAGGACTTTGATTAAAATCCTCAAAAAATTAGCCACTCAAATACAACAATGCATAAAAAGAATTATAAACAATGACCAAGTGGGATTTATTTAGCTAAGGCTGGTATAATATTCAAAAATCATTAAATTAAAAACCAATCAATGTAACCTTCATATCAACAGGTAAAAGAAGAAAAATCATATGATTATGTTCATTCAGAAAAAGTATTAACAAAACTCAACAACCATTCATAATTTAAAACACAAAAACTCTCAGAAAATTAAGAATAAAAGAAACATACCTAACCTTGATAAACAGCTTCTACAAAAACTACACCTAACATCATTCATAATGGTGAAAACCTGAATTCTTTACCCCTAAAATCCAAAACAAAGCAATGATGGCAGCTTTCACTATTCTTATTCAACATAGTACTGGAAGTTCTAGCCCTGAAACAGGAAAGAAAAAGCAATACATGGCCTATGGATTGGAAAGGAAGAAATAAAACCATCCCTATTTGCTGACAAAATGACTGTAGAATTAGAAAATCCCAAGGAATTCACAGGAAAACTCCTACTTACAAAAGAATTCATCAAGGTCTTAGGATACAAGATAAATACATAAATATCTATTGCATTCCTTATGCTAACAATGAACATCTGGCAATCAAAATAAAGCCACTGTAATTTACAATCACTTTAAGGAAAATGAAATAGGTTCAAACCTAGCAAAACATGTACAGGACTTATGTGCTTAGAATCACCAAACATTGATGAAAGAAATTAAAGAACAACTAAATAAATTGAAGAATGTATTGTGTTCACTGACTGAACTCATCATACTCAAGTTGTCAATTCTTCCCCAACTGATCTATAGGTTTAATGCAATTCCTATCAAAATGCCAGCAAAATTTTAGATATAGACAAGTTAATTCCAAAATTTATATAGAAAGTTATAGACCCTAAAGTAGTTAAAACAATATTGAAGAAAAAGAAGAAAAAAATGGGAGGAATCATGCCACTTGATATTACGGGTTACTCTACCTATAGTGCTCAAGACAGTGTGGTACTGACTGAAAGACATAGATCAGTAGAATGGAAAAGAGAACTCAGGAATAGATTCACACCAATATGCCCAACTGATATTTCTCAAAGGTGCAAAAGCAGTTCAATGGATGTATTGATAATACGGTCTTTTCAACAAGTGATGCTGGAGCACCTAGACATTTGTAGGCAAAAGAATGAACCTTGACCTGAGTCTCATACCTTATACAAAAACTAACTCAAAACGGATCACAGACTTAAATGTAAAATACATGACTTTCAGGAAAAAAAACACATGGGAAAAATCTTTGAGATCAGGGGGTTTTATATTTGACACGAAACACAAACCATAAAAGAATAAAAATGAAAAACTGGACTTTGTTGGGATTAAAGATACCTTGCTCTCAAGGTATCTCAAGCAGCTCCGGCTGCTAAGTTGCTTCAGTCATGTCCGACTCTGTGCGACCCCATAGATGGCAGCCCACCAGACTCCCCCGTCCCTGGGATTCTCCAGGCAAGAACACTGGAGTGGGTTGCCATTTCCTTCTCCAATGCCTGAAAGTGAAAAATAAAAGTGAAGTCACTCATTCATGTCTGACTCTTAGGGACCCCATGGACCGCAGCCTACCAGGCTCCTCCGTCCATGGGATTTTCCAGGCAAGAGTACTGGAGTGGGGTGCCATTGCCTTCTCCGGTCAAAATGATACGAGCTAGGTTAAAACATGATTCTCATATTAAAAAATAAGCAGAATGTGAATGTGATCAAATGTTTCCAGATGCAGTGAATAGAAACTTTGGTTTAGTTTCTGTGGAGTGATAAGTCCACCGGCCAACTTTCCTCTGAGGCTAAGTGTGCAGGAGATGTGCTATTGTAGGGCCTGAGTCACCTCCAGGGCGTGCATTTCCTGTGGCTGTGACTTTTCTAAAGGGTAAGTCAGCTGGAAACAACATATAATGAACATGCACATAGAGTGCCTGTCTTCGCAAAAGAAATACATTTGGGTAAAAGTAAGTAAAGGAGTTTATAGCAGCCTCACTTTTCACAATACTGACCATAGAGCTGGTTGCAATTTTAAAAACACATATAAAAATGTTCCTGGGTATTTAAAACCCACTGATATAAAGAAAGAGCTGGCTTCAATTTCAACTGCACAGAAATCTCCCGTTGCACTCAAGAAGGAGAGCAACACAGTGGCCCAATTTGAAACCCAAGGCTGGCCTTTTTATGATAGACAAAGTTGATTGCAGTGAACATTCTTGGCACCAGCTCAAAAAGTTTTGAGTTTCTAGATCCTGAAAGGGAAATTCTCTTAGGAGAATTTCAGCCTTTTGGATCACTGATGGGATGGGGGTGGGGTGCAGTGGGGGACACTAAGGGGAGACGAGCTGCTGCCTATGGAGTTGGTCATAACTAGCACTGATTAAATCTCTGATAGTAGGTGTGTTGACTAGTTTTCTTAAGAGTAAACACACGATGATAAGTTGAAACTCAGAGAAGGGAACTCACACCTAGTGAGTGCTTATTAAATGTACTGGGCACTCTGCTATGCACTTTATTCCTCAGAACAACACTGTAAGATAGATACTATGATCAGTGTCGTTTTACAGATGAAGAAGCAGAGACTTAGAAGGGTGAAGACACTTGCTGTCTCTTATGTCAGTCCTATATAGCCCTGCCTCAGGTTCTCTCTCATTCTGTGTGTGTGTGTGTGTGTGTGTGTGTGTGTGTGTGTGAGTGTGTGATGCAGCCTGCAACACAAATACCCCTAGATACAAATATTCCCCAAGAATCAACATATTATGGTTGAAAAAAAGGCTGAGCAGCTATGAAGCATCCACCAAGGGCAACAGCTAGACCTGGTGGTGGTCCCGGGAGGCCCAGTGATAGGGCTTGTCGGAGCAGGGAAAGCAGTGTGAGATTGGCATGGTGTCAAGGGTGAGGGAAAGGAGGACAGAACCCAAACCCTAACTGGCATTTTTGGCGCCCGGGACAAGCAGCGGGAAACTCGCCTTCTCTTCAATGGAAGCTGCTCTTGGCAGGGGGAGGGGTAGCCTGTGCACAAAAGGTCCCCTGGTGGTGCGCTCCCAGCCCTTGACCTCAGGCCTCTTGCTCCATCCATCTCTGCGACTGCCAAGGGGGCTGGCCTGGGGCCAGGGCGAGGCTTCCAACAGAGACCAGAGAGGTGGTGGGAGAAAAATGTGGTGCCCTCTAAATTTCTGTGCCCTCGTGACCCTGCCCTAGCCAGGGCTCTGGAAAGAACAGAACAGAATGTTGAGCTAGGAAGGGAGGTGAGGGGAGTCAGAGGGGAACTGACTGCAACAATAGGGAGAGGTCAGGGGGCCATCAGTCACGGCGAAAGATGGAAAGTTTTGGTAACTGGAAGGCATTTCAGAGTTCAAGATCTGAGAGGGGCAGCAGGGATAGCAGTGGCTGATGAAGTTGACCAAAGGCTCCAATCACAAGGTCAAGGGGGTCAATGAAATGGGAGAGCTAGTATTTGATGCCACAAGCTTTGACTGAGCACCTATTATGTGTCAGACTCTGGGTTAGGCCCTTGGGATACGGAAGTGAACAAGACACTGGTTTTCATCGTTCTCATTCTTCTTCAGTTTTGGGGCACTGATGGGGAGATGGGTGAATGACAAGCAGACAAATACAATGTATGTGGAGGTTCTCTAGGGCCTATGAGATGCCCAAGACATGGCTCTTGTGCTTGAGAAACTTTTGGTTTACAGAGATCTGCTTTACTTCCAAGAGGAAAGATAATGTAAGGACACTAGTACAAGCAAGTATATTTGGAACATGGAAGAAGAAAAGATTCACTCCAGTTTCTGAGGAAGAGGGCGGGAAAAGAAAAATCAAGAAGGGTTTTATGAAGGCATGACACGTGACTATAAACAGGGTGTTTATTTATTTTTTCAATTTACTTTTTTTTCAAATTTATTTAATTGGAGGCTAATTACTTTACAATATTGTAGTGGTTTTACCATACATTGACATGAATTAGCCATGGATTTACATGTGTTCCCCATCCTGAGCCCCCTTCTCACCTCACTCCCCATCCCATCTCTCAGGGTCATCCCAGTGCACCAGCCCTGAGCACCCTGTCTCATGCATCGAACCTGGACTGGCAATCCATTTCCCATATGATAATATACATGTTTCAGTGCTATTCTCTCAAATCATCCCACCCTCGCCTTCTCCTACAGAGTCCAAAAGACTGTTCTATACATCTGTGTCTCTTTAGCTGTCTCACACATATAGGGTCATCATTACCATCTTTCTAAATTCCATATATATATGCGTTAGTATACTGTATTGGTGTTTTTCTTTCTGGTTTACTTCACTCTGTATAATAGGCTCCAGTTTCATCCACCTCATTAGAACTGATTCAAATGTATTCTTTTTAATGGCTGAATAATATTCTAAAGCAGGGTGTTTAAAGATGGACGTGGGATGAGGAGAGAATTGTAGGCTGGAGGAACAATGTGAGTACACATGGAAACAGAAAATCAGAGAATATATCTGGGGAATGGGGGAGTAACTGGGTGTGTCTAGGAGTGAAGCTGGTAATGGTGTTAGCGATGTGAGAAGGTGTGGTAAGAAAGTGGGAGAGTTGAGCATTGATAGTGACTAGAAATGTGACTAGAAGGGTCCCTTGTGATCAGAGGATACAGTCTTGAATTAGTCTTCAGAGTTCAGTCAGGATCCTTTAAGCAATAAACACACAAACAGGATTTTTCTTTTTTAAAGAAGAAAATGACATGATTTCTCTTCCTTGTGGTTTAAAAGGAATTTCCTGGCGCAAGGTCTAGATAATGGCAGTGGGAGAGGAGAGAAAGAAAGATCTGTTTAGAGGCTTTATAGAGGCTCAAGTGCAAGCTGAGGTCCAGACATAGGACAATGGGAGTGGAAAAGGAACAGAATCAGTGGATACTGAGGTGGGGCTCTCAGGACTCATCAACCCAATCACCATGGGAGGAACCAGAGAAGACAGATCCATGCCACACCCTTCTTTCCAGCTCAACATTTCATCTTATTGACTTTGGAGTTAAAAGAGAAGCCACCTTCCTCATTTAAATACATAAGAAAGCAGAGAGATAAAGAGGTGCAGTAAGACTGAAAACCATCAACTTAGCCCAAACATCATTCCAGGGAGTCTAATATATGGCTTAGTGATTATAGTTAATGATGCTGATTGTATATTTGAAAGCTAAGAGAGTAGATCTTAAAAGATCTCATCACTTCTCTGTGATTTATGTCGGAGAGTGTTTTGCCTATATTTTCCTCTAGGAGTTTTATAGTTTCTGGTCTTACGTTTAGATCTTTAATCCATTTTGAGTTTATTTTTGTGTATGGTGTTAGAAAGTGTTCTAGTTTCATTCGTTTACAAGTGGTTGACCAGTTTTCCCAGCACCACTTGTTAAAGAGGTTGTCTTTTTTCCATTGTATATTCTTGCCTCCTTTGTCGAAGATAAGGTGTCCATAGGTACGTGGATTTATCTCTGGGTTTTCTATTTTGTTCCATTGATCTATATTTCTGTCTTTGTGCCAGTACCATACTGTCTTGATGACTGTGGCTCTGTAGTAGAGCCTGAAGTCAGGCAGATGTATAGAACAGACTTTTGGACTCTATGGGAGAAGGCGAGGGTGGGATGATCTGAAAGAACAGCATCAAAACGTGTATATTATCAAGTGTGAAACAGATCGCCAGTCCAGGCTGGATGCATGAGACAAGTGCTCAGGGCTGGTGCACTGGGATGACCCAGAGGGATGGGATGAAGAGGGAGGTGGGAGGGGGGTTCAGGATGAGGAACACATGTAAATCCATGGCTGATTCATGTCAATGTATGGCAAAAACCACTACAATATTGTAAAGTAATTAGCCTCCAACTAATAAAAATAATTGGGGAAAAAAAAAGATCTCATCACAAGGAAAAAATTTTATAAGCATGTATGGTAAAGAACAACTTACGGTGGATCATTTTGCAATATACACATATATTGAAATCACGTTCTACATTTGAAACTAATATAATTTATATGTCAATAATTTCTCAATAAAATATCACAAAATAACAATGACATACTAATACTTGATATATACACTTGACGTAGCTTGTTCTTTGTGCTAACTCTCAGGGAGGTGTTTGATATGCAATATCTCACTTAATGGTCTTCCCTAGTGGCTCAGTGGTAAAGAATCCACGTGAAATGCAGGAGACCCAGGCTCAACTCCTGGGTCAGGAATATCTCCTGGAGGAGGGCATGGCAACCCACTCCAGTATTCTTGCCTGCAGAATTCCATGGTCAGAAGAGCCTGGCAGGCTATATATAGTCCATGGGGTCACAAAGAGTCCGACACCCATTCACACATCTCACTTAATCCTTCTAACAATTTCATGTGGCAGATACTATTGTTTCCACTTCCCAAGGAGAAAACAGGCTCAGCGAGGTTTAGATCACACAGCGAGTATGTGGCTATTGCAGATTAGAACTCAGAGTGATGTGCTATGCCACCAAGATAGGCTTTGGAAACAAGCCTATTGAGCTATGTCGTCAGAAACAAGGACCCATCTCCAAAGCAGAAGAGGACAAGCAACTCTCTGAGTTAGCCAGAGCTTTTTTCTACACCGCCTGAGCCACAGTTCCCAGAGATGGGCACCGAATGAATAGAGATCCTGTTAGAAATAGTAAGAACTTAAAGTATTCAGATCCCAAGTAAAAGTACAAAAAGCAAGAGCTTCCTTATCTATCAGAAGTATCCTCTTAGAAAATAATAGAAATGAATCCCATTCACAGCAGTGACAATAAATTTAGAACATCTAAGAATAATTTTAAGAAATGTATGTCTGAGATGGGCTATATGAAGAAAATTATAATTCAAGCAAAGTAGTGCACAGCTGTAAAGAAGACCAGAAATGCTGGAATTACACAAACTAATCTTAATAATCAACAGGGAAAATTATGATGGTTCTGTGACCTTTCAAATTTTTTTGTCAAAAGACTAAAAATTATCTCAATGTCCTTTCCCTTATACATATACAAGAGAATGAAAAAATATAAAATTATTATTTATTGAATACACTCATTTACATTAGAAACATTGAAAATTAAAGTGTTGTGTCAGACTTCCCTGGTGATACAGGGCATGGGAATCCGCCTGCCAGTGTGGGGGACTCAGGTTTGATCTCTGGTCCTGGAAGATCCCACGTGCCATTGAGTAACTAAGCCCATGCACCACAACTACTGAGTCCATTTGCTGCAACTACTGAACCCATTTGCTGCAACTACTAAAGCCAGTGTGCCTAGAGCCCATGTTCCACAACAAGAGAAGCCACTGCAATGATAAGCCCGTGCACCACAACTAGAAAGAAGCCTCTGCTCGCTGCAATTAGAGAAAACCTGTGTGCACCAATGAAGAAACAATGCAGCCAAAAAAAAAAAAAAACGTGCTTGTATGACTTTGTAAAAAATATCCATGTTGGTTTTAACAGTGCTTGCCTTCTTCTCCTCATAAGACTTACAATACATGCAAGCATATTTTCTATGCATTGACAAATTATCATACTCCTTTTAAAGTGCTGGATCAGCTTTCAAAATTTTTTTCCTTTGCATTTTCAATGTCATGAAATATCTCCAAGAGTCCCTACACTGGGTAGGTTTTTGCTGGCATTGCTGTCTCTGGGATATCTTCGTCCTTTTCATCAGAACAACTTTTCATAACGACATTTAGGTCAATAATTTCACCCTCACTAAATTCCTTTGACCACATTTCTAGGATGTCTAGAATTGCAGCAGTGACAAAATTCCCACAGTTAGCTACTTCTTTCTCCTTTTTTGTAAGTTGAACATGTACATCATAATAATATAAATTACACACATCATGAAATGATTACTATAATAAGTTTAGTGAACAACATCATCTCATATATATGACATTAAAGAAACAGAAAAAAAAATGTTTCCCTTGTGATGAGAACTAAGAATTTACTGTCTTAACAACTTTCACAGATAACATACAGAAGTGTTCATTACATTCATCATGTTGTACATTACATCCCTAGTACTTCTATTCTAACTGGAAGTTTATACTTTTGATTGCCTTCATCCAATTTCCCATCTCCACATCTGGTAACCCCAAATACTATTTCTTTTTCTAAAACAGTGTTTATTTTTGAAGTTCAGTTCAGTTCAGTTCAGTCTCTCAGTTGTGTTCGACTCTTTGCAACTCCATGAACTGCAGCCCGTCAGGCCTCCCTGTCCATCACCAACTTCCCGAGTTTACTCAAACTCATGTCCATTGAGTCGGTAATGCCATTCAACCGTCTCATTCTCTGTCTTCCCCTTCTCCTCCTGCCTTCAATCTTTCCCAGCATCAGGGTCTTTTCAAATGATCTCTGGAGTCAGTAAGGTAAGGTTCCAAGCTCCAGTTCTGCTCCTTTTTAGATGCGTGACTTTGAGCTGGTTACTTAATCTCTCTGAGCCTCAGTTTCCTCCCCTGTCTTGTAGGATTGTTGCAAGGATGCAGTGAGATCAGCCATATAAAGCAGTGAGTCCAGTGCCTTTCAGAGAGGAACTAACCTGCACTGCATTGTGCTGCATCATTATTCATGGTGAGAGTACCAAAAGAAATTTGATGTGAGTTCCTTGTCTGGAACAGTCTTGATTGTTTAATGGAGAAAGTCTACCACTAGAGCCTGTATTTGGGATCCTCCATATTCTGTTTTTCCTCTTCTTCCCTCTTGTACACTCCATGCAATCCCATTCACAGATCCTTCCTTCATACTCAGATATAAAGGGTCAACATCAAAGGACATTTCTCTCACTGGGTTTTGTATTTTCCGAGGGAGCAAACTCCTAAGCTGGAAGAAGGAAGCCCTACTGGTACAGCCATGCTAAACAGCAGTGTTTTTTGGTCTCAGCAGTCTTAAAATTTGGGGCTGGATAATTATGGTGGGGGGCTTTCCTGTGCACAGTAGCGTGTTTAATAGCATCTCTGGCTTCAACCCATTGGATAACAGTAGCAGAACAAGCCCCTTCTTAGTTATGATGACTAAAAATATCTCTAGGCATTGACAATTGTCCCCTGGGAAGAAAAGTTACCCATAATTAAGAATTCTTGGATGGGGATTCTGTGGAGGAGGTGAGGTCTTTTCAGTTCAGTTCAGTTCAGTTCAGTCGCTCAGTTGTGTTCGCCTCTTTGGGACCCCATGGACTGCAGCACACCAGGACTCTGTGTCCATCACCAACTCCCAGAGTTTACTCAAACTCATGTCCATTGAGTCGGTGATGCCATCCAATCATCTCATCTTCTGTCATCCCCTTCTCCTCCAGCCTTCAACCTTTCCCAGCATCAGGGTCTTTTCAAACGAGTCAGTTCTTCGCATGAGGTGGCCAAAGTATTGGAGTTTCAGCTTCAGCATCAGTCCTTCCAATGAATATTCAGGACTGATCTCCTTTAGGATGGACTGGTTGGATCTCCTTGCAGTCCAGGGGACTCTCAAGAGTCTTCTCCAGCACCACAGTTCAACAGCATCAATTCTTTGGTGCTCAGCTTTCTTTATAGTCCAACTCTCACATCCATACATGACCACTGGAAAAACCATAGCTCTGACTAGACGGACTTTTGTTGGCAAAGTAATGCCTCTGCTTTTTAATATGCTATCTAGGTTGGTCAAAACTTTTCTTCCAAGGAGCAAGCATCTTTTAATTTCATGGCTGCAATCACCATCTGCAGTGATTTTGGAGCCCCTAAAAGTAAAGTCTGTCACTGTTTCCATTGTTTCCCCATCTATTTGCCATGAAGTGATGGGACCAGATGCCATGATCTTAGTTTTCTGAATGTTGAGTTTTAAGCCAACTTGTCACTTTCCTCTTTCACTTTCGTCATATTTGAAATATTATTGACCTATTCCATGGTTAGCTATTTCTTTAACTTCATTTATATTTAATTCCAACTTCACTTCTAGCAATACCACTTTTTGTTCCTTTGCTACACTTTCATCTTTGTTGGCCAATTCACTCTTTGGATTATCTGTTTCTGTTACATGTTATGGAGTTTATCACTGAGAGACAAATGGGCAGCACAACTACACATTTTGTACAGTGGCTGATCACCAAGAGATGTTAAAAGAAGTGATGTGTTTGTTCACTAGTCACTTGATATTTCCATAATTTATGTAGTAAATTTGTGGATGAAAGAGATAGCATCAAAATTTGTACTTTATTTAATTACTCATAGTTATAAGAATTATTCATAATATACCATGGTGACTGAAATTCCAACTGTGTCATTGGAGGAATGGCATTATCTACTAAATCACAGTAACAGAAACTCATGAATATTGGAACCAGGCAAAGAGAGGACTGCCCATACTTTATGCAGGGCCCTAACATACTTTAATTAATAGAAAGATATCAAACTTAACTTTTACTTAGTAGTTACTATGTTTCTTGTGTTGTTCTAAGTTCCTCTTTACATGGATTAACGTACTTAATCTATACACAAATCCTATGAAGTAGGTATTATTAGTATTTCCATTTAACAGATAGAGAAACAGTGGCAGAGAAGGATTAAGTAACTTTCTAAAAGTCACACAGCTAGGAAGTACCAATGCCAGAAACTGAACTCAAGCACTCTCAAGGCTGAGCGCTTTGCCAAAACTGTGTGCTGCCTCATAGGTAATTTCGTTAACTCTGGTAAAATAAGGTTGGATCCTTTCTTCGTATTTTCCACCAAAATAAAATTTTGTGATTTAGAGAGATAATGGAGAAAAGGAAAGCATAAATGCATAGATTAAAATAAAGCGGAAATTTAAAATATCTTGGTCCTGGAGAAACACTTTATAAACATAAAATCAATAGGAAAAAAAAGAGAGAGAAACATGATAGAGTCAACCATATTCAAACTTCAAACTGAAAACTTTTGTAGCTGAAACCTGCAACGAACAAAATTAAAAGACCAACCAAAAACGAAGATTTTTGTTTTGAAACAATATAGCGAAGTGTTGATAGGTATTCTGATTTTGTAAAAGTGAAAGTTGCGTCTGACTCTTTGCGACCCCATGGACTGCATACTGGAGTGTGTAGCTTTTCCCTTCTCCAGGGAATCTTCCCAACCCAGGGATAGAACCCAGGTTTCCCACATTGCAGGGAGATTCTTTACCAGCTGAGCCACTAGGGAAGCCCAAGATTACTGGAGAGGATAGCCTAACCCTTTTCCAGCGGATCTTCCTGACCCAGGAATCGAACCAGGGTCTCCTGCATTGCAGGCAGATTCTTTACCAACTGAGCTACTAGGGAAGCTCCCTGATTATGTAAGGAGATTGTAAAAAAAAAAAAAAAAAAAAGTAGGGAAAACATCCAACCCACTAGAAAAAACATGGAAAAGACCATACATATAGATAACTTATGAGCACCTACTGTATAGCACAGGGAACTCTCTTCAGTACTCTGTGGAGACCTAGATGGGAAGAAAACCTAAAAAAAGAGGGGGTATATGTATAACTGGTTCACTTTGCTATACAACAGAAATTAACACAATATTTTGTGTTAAATATTTTGAGTAAAGCAACTATACTCCAATAAAAATTAACTTTAAATAAGACCATAAATAGATGATACACAAATGAAATATAAAACCTAATTGAGATATTTAAAATGCTAAACACTATATGTAATAATAGGAATGCAAATTAAAATAATATATGTTTTTGGCTTAGTAATTAGAAAGACTTGTGTGCATGTTTTATTACAACGTCCACATTTGGTGAAGATGGAATGAAACAGTGACCCTTTAGCCTACTGGGAATATACATTGATACATTTTTCCAGGGAAGCCATCTATCGAGTATTTTTGATTCACAATTTTACTTGCTAATGTATCTTCTGGGAATTCTTCCTAAGAATACTAGTGCTGCTTATAATGTTGACAAACCACTCACAACAGGACTGCTCACTAAGACAAACAGAGGTAAACAAAACATGCCACGGCCTTTCAGTTGTGCCGGTTAATAGTGGTGTTTTCCAAGAATATCTCTGGGAATGGGGAAGGGCTCAAGTACATTAAGCAAAAATCAAAGCAAGGCCATTCAAATTTAGTCAGTATGATCCCAATTTTTCGGATAAAAGTAAATACTTGCATAGAAAAAAAAAAACAGATGGAAATATAACTAAATGTTATCCCTGGTGATAGGAGGACAGGTTACTTTCATCTTCTTTTTAACTTTCAGCACTTACCAACTTGTTTACCACAGACATGTATCATGTTCATAATCTAAAAGAATCATGGACAGAATTCCAATGTTTTTGTTGGCATCCATCCATCCACCCCTCCACTACCTACTCATTCCATTTCTCTTCTCTTTCTTTCAAAAATACCTGTATTCCTGCTCGTGTCCTAGGTTTCCTTCCACTGCTGCAAGGTCAATTACAGTTGACCTTTGAATAGCATGGGTTTGAACTGTGCAGGTCCACATATACACTTTTCTATGAATACATCCTACAGTACCACACAGTGCACGGTTTGTTGACGCCATAGATGTGAAACCACAGACAGGAGGGTCCACTGTAAAGTTATATGTGGATTTTTGACTGCGCAGGGGTCAGCACACCTAACCTCCGGACTTGTTCAAGGGTCAACAGTAATTATCTCCTTTGAAAGCTCTGTTTCTCTCCCTTCTCATGGGCTCTTTTATCTCTGCCCTTACACATGATCACATGCTTACTGGCTCCATCACTTTCACTGAAACTTGCAATCCTGCCACTCCTGCCCTCCTTCCATCAAGTGCATCTTCCAAGTGTGGTCTACATTTCCTTCCTCTGCCTCTTCACCAGCTACTCCTTAAACCTTCACAATCTGCCTTGGAAATCAACCCTGCCACCACTTCCAATTGCCTACTCCAAGTGCTTCCTGCCAGTCCTTAACATCTCCATCCTGCAGGTAATATGTGCCAGGGCCCATCAAGCTCTATCATGAAACCATAGCTGCGGTAATAGACATTGCCCCGTCCTACTTCCAGCTTCCCTCCCTCATCTCTCCCAACACCTTTATCTTTTTCCGGCCCTCCTTCCTCCATCTCTCTCAGACCTCACCTCTCTTCTAAATTCACATCTCAAATCTCCAAGTCCCCACCCAACTTTGACATCCCTATGCCTAGCCTGGGACACCTGTGCACTTCTTACCTCCCCAAACCTACTCTTCTTACAGACTTGTCTGTTTCTATACATAATACCACCTATGTGTGTGTGTGTGTCTGCACTTGGTCACTCAGTCATGTCCAACACTTTGTGACCCCATGGAGCTCTCCAGGCTCCTCTGTCCATGGAATTTCCCTGGCAAGAATACTGGAGTGGGTTGCTGTTTCCTTCTCCAGGGGATCTTCCTGACCCTGGGATCACACTCACATCTCCTGAGTCTCCTGCACTGCAGGCAGATTCTTTACCCACTGAGCCACTGGTTAAAGACAGTACCACTTAAGTTCCACCTAATACTCAGGTGACTTTGAGAAGTAGATTGTCTTTTCCATACCCATTGCCAAAGCTTCAGCTCAGACTCTTGTCATTTTTTTTTTTTTTTTTGGCCTGAAGAGATGAAGAAGGCTGCACTGTACATCTTTGCATAGGATTGATCTTTTGGTGGGATGAGCCTCCTCCTTGGCTATAGGAAACAGGAGTGGGAAGTTTCCCTTTAACCACAGCAAGTCCCTTATTAACAAAGCAGCACAGATATCATAGAACTCTTGAAGGGTATATCATCTTACTTTAGTTTTATTTAAAAGACAGCACACACAGTTTCCAGAAGCCTATCGTTAGCCAGAGGAAATTTGAGGAAATGGATTGCTAGGGGTCAGAATAATTGTGGCACAGAGGCAGAGAATTTCAATTTCATAATTCATGAGGTGACCCAGAGATGGGTTATACTGCAACGAGTAAAAGAACATCAGGAGAGCGTCCCATTTTAGCTATCACGTCTTGCTAACTAGGAGTTAAGCTTTGAAAGCATTGTTATTAATTTTAAATTGTGGCTGAGCACTGGGTCTTGGTTGCAGTGCTTGGGCTTCTTTTGTTTCTCTACAGCACATGGGCTAGGTAGTTGTGGTGCATGGGCTTGGTTGCCCCACGGCATGTGGGATCTTAGTTCCCTGACCAGGGATCGAACCTGAGTCCCCTGCATTGGGCACTGGAAGGTGGATTCTTAACTACTGGGCCATCAAGAAAGTCCATGAAAAGCATTATGTAAGGTTGATGCACCCTCTGACTTTTAATGGTCTCAGGCAAAAGCATAGTCTTAGTGCTCTAGTGAAGATTCCACTTCGCAGCAATTGGAATGTTGTTCCTTAACAAGGGGGCTTGCCTTGCACCCATACTGACAGCCACAGTCACCAGCCATAGACCTAACAATGATAATGCCCTTGTTTAGGGCTCCACAGAAAAGAAGTTGCAGGGGAAAATTCTTAGATTTTTCTTAAAGGAGAACACACACATATGTGAAGTTTCTGTTTGGTGCAGTCTTTACATTTCCCCCTTTTTACATGTCTCACTCCTCTCCCCACATCTTTTATCCCCTGCCTCTCTCTCTTTCTACCCTTCTAACTTGTACCAACAACTCTGTATGTGTCATTTCACATTTTTCTTCATGACCAAATAATTATATACACATTACACACAATTATATACACATTATACACATTACATACATATTTTATAAAAATGATTTCTTTAACACATATTTCTTTATCTTATTTTCATATTAAACAATTTTTCATGGAAATCCTTCCAAATCCCCTGGTAGATTTCCCTTTCATTCTTTTTGACTTCTGCATAATACTCCACTGCCTTGATGTGCTACCAATTTATTCAAATATCCTCCCATTTACAGCATTCTGTTTGTTTTCATTTCTGTATGTGTGTGTGTGTGCTGCAATATACATGCTTGTATATAGACTCTTGTATATTGCACTTTTATTTCCATGGGACATATTCTCAGGAGCAGGATTGCACCTTGAAGGATCGTTCAATATCTGTTCAGGAAAAGGTAGTATCACTCACTTTTTAAAAAATTTGCCTGTTTGTTGGTATAATCTATAATCACTTTATTACTTTAGTTTGAGCCTCCTTGACCACTACTGAATTTGAGCATCTTGTCATTAGTTTGCTTAGCCTTTTGCATTCCCATTCTGTGAGTGTGTCTCTTCACATTCTTTGCTGATTTTTCTTGTAGGGTATTTGTCTATTTAATTTGCAAGAGTTCTTTGTGTATTTCACGTATACCTTCTGTCTGTCCTTTGCATTATAAACAATTTCCAAGTCTATTATTTATCTGTGGACTTTGTTTATGGTTTCTCTTGCCATAAAGAAGTTTTTAATTCATATAATGTCCAGTAAGCCCCTCTTTTTTTTTTTTTTTTTTTTTATAGAATCTGAGAGCATTCAGTCTGGTCCCCTGTCTTATATGTGTAGTCTTCAGGAATTTCCTATAAGATGTTTACTATTTTGTTTATATTTAAGTCTTCATCATAATTTATTTTAGTATATGATGCAAGATAGTGTCCATGCAATGCAATTTTCCTCTTTAAAGATGTTAGATGTATTAGCATTTATTAAACCATCTTTTTCCTCAATAAGTAAAATTATCATTTTGTAGTACCAGATATCCACTTTAAAAAGTCACTGCACTCTAATTAAATCAACATACTATAAGCATTGGACTAGACAAATTAGATAAATGGTACAGAAAAGAGAATCATGTACTTGCTGCATTGAAAGAACAATTTTTCTCTCCGTCCTTTGAGACCCTCAAAGAAGAACATGGGTAACTTCAAAAGGATATTGTGAGGGTAACACACTACTATATATAAAATAGAGAATCAACAAGGATCTACTGTATACATATAGCACAGGGAACTCTACTCAATACTCTGTAATAACTTATATGGGAAAAGAATCTGAAAAAGAATGGATACACGTATCTGCATAACTGAATCACTTTGCTGTACTACTGAAACTAATGCTGCGACTGCTGCTTAGTCTCTCAGTCATGGCCAACTCTTTGCGACCCCATGGACTGCAGCCCACCACGTTCCTCTGTCCATGGGATTCTCCAGGCAAGAGTACTGGAGTGGGTTACCATGCCCTCACTCCAGGGGATCTTCCTGACTCAGGGATTGAACCCACGTCTCTTACCTCTCCTGCATTGGCAGGCTGATTCTTTACCACTAGCAACACCTGGGAAATCAACTATGCTCCAATATAAAATAAAAATTAAATTAAAAAAAGGATATTGTGAGGATACAGGAAATAAGGCATGGAAAGCACTTGGCACAGTGCCTGGCACATAGCACACCTATTAATAAAAGGTAGCTGCCGTTTCATCTGCTCTCTTGACGCTTATCTTTCTGTCATGTATGTGCTGCGTAAGCCTTTTCTGACCCTACTGTGAGCTCCTGGAGGGCAGTAACAGTCGTACCTAGATGGCCCTTAATAAAGGGTTAACCAGAACTCATCCTTATAGACAATAGCCATGTGCTTTGGTAGTTCTAAGTTGTTTTACTTTGCAGAATCTAGGCTGAGTCTTCGGTCTTCCAGGATGGACCCCTACTACTGACTGCAAGGGGCTGGTCCTGTGTGTCTCTCCTTTGCCAGGACACAGCTGTTATTCACTTATTATCCTGCACTGGGCACTTTCATGGGTATATTCGCCTCTGCTCTGTCTCTCTTAATGCTTAGCAGTCGTCGGCACAGTATTGGGCACATAGCGAATTATTCTAAGTAACTTTTCTTTATTACATCAGTCTATTACTGGAATAGTAGTATTTATGAGTTATTTCAAGATTACTTTTAAATAGGTTAGTATTTTTAATTATTAATTTTATCACAAAATTTGAAAAATATCTATCCTGTACCACCGGTTGAACAAAAGAAACGTGAACTCCTCTAAATTAGTTGAAAAACTTCATCTTACATAGAAAAGTAAAACTTTAATTCATTTGAACTCTAATAATTAAGTCTTTGATGAATCAATTTCTCTCTGTTCTAAACTTTGGAGGTGAGGGGGAAGTAGAAAAGAGCGAACATCAAAAACCTCAAGGTCACGTCAAGAATTCCTTTAGAAGTAGGGCTTCCAGATATAATATAGAATTTCCAGCCAATTGGAATGACAGATACACATTGAGTATTTTTAGTTTAAGTATATCCCCAATATTGTATGAAACATACTTAAATAGTTTATTTTTCCAAAACTTATATTAAACTAAGTGCCTTGTGTTTTTATATGCTAAATCTGGTGACCCTATTTAAAAATGTATGTTTAACATGTCACTTGGGGAATCAAGCCAAAACCTTAAGGACTTCCTGTATACACAGTCGGTGTTCAATAAATGTTTGTTGAACTGATTACATAACGGTGATTATTAATAGTTACTTTTTGGTCACTGAGTTGTTTAAATGCATGAATAAGGGCCAATGTAAACTTAGAAAGAATTTTGACAATAAGGCAGCTACAAAAAGGGAGATTTTGATTAACCCTTTAGTAACCAAACTGGGAGAGCACAGCATGGTGCTGCTGAAAGAAGGCGCTTAAAAATTATCCTGACTTACGTACAAAAGGTTTCTAATTTTTTGGCTTGGTGCTTGAATATTACCACTTGCATGTATGTGCGTCTGTCTGTGTGTGCGTGCGTGTACCCGTGTGTGGGGGGGATGGTTAGAGGCAGAGGGCAGGAGAGGCAAGACAAGAAATGTAAGGCCAATGAATGGAACACAAAACACTTGAAAACTTTTCTTCCTGCTCCATTTCATGGAGAGTTAATGGCTTTTTTAAAGTACTTTCAAAATCAGAATTAGTCAGCGCAGAGTAGCAGGCACAAATATGGCCTCTAGTGTTCTATTAATGATGGGATCAAACGAAGAAGCTCTTCTACATGCTCTTTATGAAAGAGCAGGAGAACCAATGTGATGTTTAGTTTCTTGGAGGAAACCGAAAAAAAAAAAAATAATCCCATATTACCACAATACAGCATGAGTTCAATGCAAATGGAAAAGACTGGTGGCTTATTAATAGGCTCTCCCTGTAGCAAGCTGGCCTTCCCGGCTTCAGTTTGAAATTGATTATTTTAATACAGAATTCCTGAATGAAAGAGGTTCTTGGCCTTTTCCTGGGCTGTTGAATAATGTATGTGGGAGAAAGCAAATAGCAGCAGAGGGTCTCAGCTGCGGGAACAATGGCGCACACCCAGAGCTGAGGGGGCACGTTAGTTTATCATCGCCTTGTCAATCCTCCTAGCCTGGGAATCGCAGGGCAGCCTGGAAAGCAGCAGCTGCCCGACGTGTGGTGAACTGACCGGGGCACTTTAAAGAGACGACTCCATTTACCCATCTGAAAACAAGATATTGATTTTC
>NC_057419.1:109853584-110107478 GCF_019320065.1 Cervus canadensis
TAGAGCCCCCCCAAAATAAAGTCTGTCACTGTTTCCATTGTTTCCCCATCTATTTGCCATGAAGTGATGGGACCAGATGCCATGATCTTAGTTTTTTGAATGTTGAGTTTTAAGCCAACTTTTTCACTCTCCTCTTTCACTTTCATCAAGAGGCTCTTTAGTTCTTCTTCACTTTCTGCCATAAGGGTGGTGTCATCTGCATATCTGAGGTTATTAATATTTCTCCCAGCAATCTTGATTCCAGCTTGTACTTCTTCCAGCCCAGCGTTTCTCATGATGTACTCTGCATATAAGTTAAATAAGTAGGGTGACAATACACAGCCTTGACGTACTCCTTTTCCTATTTGGAACCAGTCTGTTGTTCCATGTCCAGTTCTAACTGTTGTTTCCTGACCTGCATACAGATTTCTCAAGAGGCAGGTCAGGTGGTCTGGTATTCCCATCTCTTTCAGAATTGTCCACAGTTTTTTTGTGATCCACACAGTCAAATGCATAGTCAATAAAGCAGAAATAGATGTTTTTCTGGAACTCTCTTGCTTTTTTGATGATTCAGCAGATGATCTCTGGTTCTTCTGCCTTTTCTAAATCCAGCTTGAATATCCAGCTTCACATACTATTGAAGCCTGGCTTGGAAAACTTTGAGCATTACTTTACTAGCGTGTGAGATGAGTGCAATTGTGCGGTAGTTTGAGCTTCCTTGGCATGGCCTTTTAGAATATCTTATAAAATCATACCAGGGGTCATAAGTGTAAATGCTTTCAGGGGCCAAGCAGAGATGGAAAAAAATCAAGGGAGTAAAATACAATAAGGAACGGTGGTGCTTGTGGCAAAGTGAGGAGTGTATGACATATCTAAAGGCATTCAGAAGGCACAAGAAGCTCTCTGTGAGCCAGACGAAGTGCAAGTGAGGGTTACAGTCAGCTCTCAGTTTGAAGTTCCAAATGCACGCTGTCTCTCAAGATGGCTTGTGTGCTCTTCTTTGGGGCTGTTTACTCCCCACCTCAGATTCTGCTCTTTCCCTCCTCCCTTTCCTGCCTTCAAAATAGGGATGTCCCTATGTCGTCAAGGCATATTGTATGCATGTTAAGTCGCTTCAGTCATGTCCAACACTTTGCAATTGTAGCCCACCAGGCTCCTCTGTCCATGGGATTCTCCAGGCAAGAATACTGGAGTGGGGTGCCATGACCTCCTCCAGGGGATCTTCCTGACCCAGGGATTGAACCTGCATCTTCTGCAACTCCTGCATTGGCAGGCGGATGTTTTACTGCTGAGCTGCCAGGGAAGCCCCAAGGTATATGAAGTCATCCCAAAGCATAAAAATAATTTTAAATTCCACTAAAACTTTGGAACGGACAAATTCCACACACTAGTCAGTCATTTGAAACTGCCAGTATGTTAAGTGGAAAGGACAATACCATGCAAGAATCATAAGGGCAGAAAAGAAAATTCCCCAAAGGACACCAGAAAAAGAAGAGATCAAAATGTGAATGGGGATTGTGTCTGAGTGGATTTTTCCTTCCCTGTTTTTGCTTTCCCACATGAAACAAAAAGTTACAGTTATACTTGGAAAAGTCAACCCTTGAGAGGAGGGCTCGAGGCCATGAGGGGCTTGTCCAGGTGGGGAAGGTGTCATGAAAAGAAATCACAGATCCAGATTCCCGTGGCTAAGCTAGCCCTCCCCATCCCCGCGCTGTTGGAGGTGTCCTGTCTGCTGAATAAACAGGGAACCTGGAGTTCCCTGCGTGTGGTTATTAACATTCATCATAATTGGAACACTAATCTCTGCCCACCGTGTTCTGTTCTCCAGTTGCTTTCTTCTGCTTTTTAATGACGTGCTTTTGCCTTTTCCCATGTACTCCGCATTATACACACGCTGTACTGCTCTACATTCCCTCGATTTATGCGTGTCTCTAGCAGATGGTTGGGCCAGTCCACCTCCGGTGCTTGTTTAGCATAACAGAGAGCTCAACCACTGGGGCCGCTCACAGGGTTCAGCTTGCATTTCTGGATCCTGGTGGGGTAAACACAGAGGGTTAAGGCCAGCACTTGCCATCTCTGACCTACCTTCACAGCAATTAGGGATGGGTTTTCCTTTTTGCTTTTCAAGCATGGCTTTTCCTCTCCCCCTTTATTCCTTCCCCACTCGTCCTTTCCCTTGGGCTTCCCTAGATTTCTATAAGACTTCCCACGGTGGCAATGGGGACAAGAAATTTTCCAGAAAAAAAAAAGTGCCACCTTGAAAATCCAGGATTGGGAGTCCCGGCCTAATCTCAATTTTTGGTAACTGATTCTTGGTGAAAATTGGAGGGTCACCCCTCACTGACCCAGTCCTTTGGATCAGCAGGAAAGTATGCTTTACTTTGGAAAGTATGCTTTTGAAAAGATACACTATAAAGGCTTAGAACTGTTCTGGGCTAGCCTGGTCTTTTTAAAATTCACAAACAGAAGCAAAAGTTCTGATCAAATTTTTATGGTTTAGTATGAAAAACAGTTCAAACAAAAAAGTAGAAGAAGGAATATGAATGAATGCCCATATAAACATTGCTCAGATGCAACAGGTATCACCACATGGCCAATTTTGTTTCATTTAAACTATCCATTGCCCTCCCATTTATATCTCAAAAAGATAATAAATTTTAAAAATATATAAACACAATACTATTATCTCAGATAAAAATTAATAATTTCTTAACATAAATTATCGAGTCAGTATGCGGTTGCTTTGTTCAGATGATGGTGACCAGCATTTGACAGCATCTCAGTCTAAACTTTTTAAAATCAAAATTAAAATTTGATTGGGTAATCTGGCTTCATATTGCAAGATTATTTTGGCATCTATCTGAGCTATCTGTAGCCTGGACAGTTTTTCAGTTTAAATTCAGTTTAAATAGTTTTTCACTTTAAATTCAACCAAAGTCTTGGTAGGCAAAGTCAAATAATCTAAGCTCTCTTCTCTTTACCATTCTTAAGCTAAAGACTTGTAATACTTTAAAGGCTGGAAATAATAATATATAATAAAAGTGACTAACTGCCAGTGACAACCAATGAAAATGACTTCTTAAGAACAAGTTATCAGCATGAGTATGTATGTTCCTTTTTAAATCACAATTATAGAGTCTACAGAATATTTGAAGCTCATTCAATGTGCAAAATTCTAGGTGTATTAGTATGGGGCTTCACATATAAAACCAATATAAAATATGTAAAAAAAAATGTACCCTGAGTTAGAGAAGAATTTTTGCAAAAAAAAAATAATAATTTTAGCAGTGAAAGCTTATACAAGTTAATACCTAAAATAACTCGTATCACTTCAAAGGATAGTCTTTAGGTCTTCTTGGAAATGTCCCGGTTTAAGTAAGAGGGCTCTGAATCTCTATTTCCTAGGCTTCTTGCAGCATTGTCTTATCCGTCATGATACCTTTCTTCTGTCTGGCTCCCTTTTTATTATTTCCCTGTTCAGCAAGTGTAAGGGCTGTATCTCAGTCAGTCCTTGGCTTCCTTACATTTCCGTCCACCAGGGGTCGCTGTGAAGCCAGTTTCAAACGTGGCCTTCCCTCTAAGACCATCTGCGCTGTCTTTCCCTTTAATCCGCATTCCTTACCTTCATCTCCAAAACTCATATCTTGTTCCTGGCTGTGGAACTCAAATTGTTGATTCTTCAGTCGTGTCCATCTCTTACTGAGTCCGTGGACTGTAGCCCACCATGCTTCTCTATCCACGGAATTCTCCAGACAAGAATACTGCAGTGGGTAGTCATTCCTTTCTCTAGGGGATCTTCCAGACCCAGGGATCCAACTCAAGTCTCCTGCATTGCAGGCAGATTCTTTACCATCTGAGCCACCACGGGAGCCCTGCGGTCACAGACAGTCGGACGCGACTGAGTGACTAACACAACAATAACTTAATTATATTTTGCTCCTTTCATTCAGTAAAGTGCTATCTAAAAATCTATCACCTTAAAAAAGTGCTAAAAGATCAGATTTCAAACACTTCTCATATATATTTCTACATGAAATTCGATAAATATGGAAGTTAACACATTGTAAATCAACTTTACTTCAATAAAATTTTTGAAAATTAAACAATTTTAAAATTTAAAAAAATTAAGAAATCATATAAACAATGAAATATTACTCAGCTACAAAAGGAATACATTTGAGTCAGTTCTAATGAGGTGGATGAACCTACAGCTTATTATACAGAGTGAAGTAAGTCAAAAAGAGAAAGACAAATACCGTATAGTAACACAAATATGTGGAATCTAGAAAGATGGTACCTACAATCGTATGTGCAGGGCAGCAAAGGAGACACAGACGCAAAGAACAGACTTTTGGACTCAGTGAGAGAAGGAGAGGGTGGGATGATTTGAGAGAACAGCACTGAAACATATGCATTGCCATGTGTAAAAGAGATAGCCAGTGTGAGTTTGCTGTATGAAGCAGGGCCAGGGCACCCAAAGCAGGTGCTCTGTGGCAACCTGGAGGGATGGGGTGGGGTGGGGGCTGGGAGGGGGGTTCAGGAGGGAAGGGACACAAGTATACCTATGGCCGATTCATGTTGATGTATGACAAGAACCATCACAATATTGTAAAGTATTTATTCTCCAATTAAAATAAATACATAAATCTTTAAAAAAAAATAAATTATATAAGCATATAGCTGAAAGGATACTTACAAATCCTCTCTTCTACCTCCTTTGGGGAGAAGGGGCTGTGAAGAGCTGAAGGAATGTTCATTCAGCAAGAAGACCACGTTTTACCGGGCTACCAGGGTTGAGGACCCTAGCTCGCGGTGGCATGTGCCTGGTTGGCAGATCTTTAAGTGGCCACAGAGAAGTCATACACCAGATGAGGGATATTTAAAAGTCTCCAGTTTTATCGACTCTCAAAATCCTCAGGTCCCTGCCACATCGTGAAATTCCTAAGAATTGGAAGCAACAAAGGAAGGGAACTAGAAGTAGGAAGAAAGCTTTCTGAGAGCTTCAGTCAAATATCTCTTAAAGGCAACCTATATACACCCCTCAATTATTCCTCTGCTGTTGCAACCTTATTAAACAAGGGGTAATCATGATTAATTAATTTTGCAATTATTTATATAATGCATAGTAAGGGCCTTCTTTGAAATAAGCAAGGGCTAATAATAGCTTACATCTAAGAACTTTGAGGTAGTGCTACTTGAGAATAGTTCTACTTAGAATTATTCCCTGATGTGCCTGAATCAAAATAGTACATTGAAAAGACAGCTGAAGGAGATGAAGAAATAAATTGCCATGAATTTGTTGTATATAAATATTTTACTATAAAAAATAAGGTATAGGAACCATATAGTCACTTTTCTCTAAACAGTAGAAATTTGCTGATAATAAAAAAAAATTTGTAGATATTCTCCATCATCAAACTATTTCCTTAGTCACCAATTTTTCTAGCAAAATGAACTACTTTTTAAATCATATTAAAATTATCAAAAGGCTGGGAATGTAAGCTGATACAGCCACTGTGGAAAACAGTAAGGAGGTTCCTCAGAAAACTAAAAATAGAATTACCATATGATCCAGCAATCTCATTCTTGGTCATATATCTGGACAAGATTAAAATTGCAAATGATACATATATCCCTATGTTCACAGCAGCATTATTCACAATAGCCAAGACATGGAAATAAATCTAAATGTCCATCAACAGAGGAATGGATAAAGATGGAATAATGATGGAATACTACTCAGTCATAAAAATAATGAAGTAATGTCATTTGCAACAACATGGATGCAACTAGAGATTATCACACTAAGTGAAATAAGTTAGAAAGAGAAAGGCAAATGCCATATGATATCGCTTATATTTAGAATCTAAAATATGAAACAAATAAACCTATCTACGAAACAGACTGATGGACATGGAGAACAAATTGGTGGTTGCCAAGGGAGAGGGGATTGAGGGGTGGGGGTTAGCAGATGTAAGCTTTTATATATAGAATGGATAAACAACAAGGTCTCACAGTATAGCACAGAAAACTATATCCAATTCAGTTCAGTTCAGTCACTCAGTCGTGTCCGACTCTTTGCGATTCCATGAACCGCAGGACGCCAGGCCTCCCTGTCCATCACCAAATCCTGGAGTCCACCCAAACCCATGTCCAATGAGTCTGTGATGCCATCCAACCATCTCATCCTCTGTCATCCCCTTCTCCTCCTGCCCCCAATCCCTCCCAGCATCAGGGTCTTTTCCAATGAGTCAACTCTTCGCATCAGGTGGCCAAAGTATTGGAGTTTCAGCTTCAGCATCAGTCCTTCCAATGAACACCCAAGACTGATCTCCTTTAGGATGGACTGCTTGGATCTCCTTGCAGTCCAAGGGACTCTCAAGAGTCTCTCCAACACCACAGTTCAAAAGCATCAGTTCTTTGATGCTCAGCTTTTTTTATGGTCCAACTCTCACATCCATACATGACTAGTGGAAAAACCATAGCTTTGACTAGACAGACCTTTGCTGGCATAGCAGAAACAAAGAGAGAATAGCAAACACAATCACCTTTCAAGATAGTGACCTTACGCACTCATGATGTGTGGCCTGATGCAGTTTAACTGTGTACAGTCAGATTAGTCACTCCTTTTCCAGTGGGGATGGGGTGTGAAAGGACACTTCCTCCCTAACAATCCCCTATTATTTTTTCATTATCTGGCCTTAGCTATTTTTAAGGCGACAGCAGACTTCACCAAGTATATTGGTTCCGAGGGCTGCCATGATAAAGTGCTGCAAGGTGGCTGGCTGAAACATCAGTTGTTTTCTTTTTTTTAATTTTTGGTGGCATCATGTGGGATCTTAGGTCCCCAGCCAGGGATCTAACCCACATTTGAACCACTTGTCCACCAGGGGAATCCTTGAGACATCACAGATTTATTCTCTCACAGTTCCAGAGGCTAGATGTCTGAGATGGGGGTGTCAGTAGGGCCATGCCCTCCTCTGAAGGCACCAGGGATGGATCTTTGCCAGCCCTCTCTCCTCAATTCTGATAGTTCCCTAGCCCTGGGTGGTACAGCTCTCATCTTCACGTGGCATTCTATTTTCTTGTCTGGGTCCAACTTTCCCCTTTTTATAACAGCACCAGTAATATTGGATCAGGGGCCCACTCTAGTACGATGGGTCCTCATCTGACACCTGCAGTGACCCTATTTCCAAGTGTCACGTTCTGGGGATTAGGAATTTGGGAGAGGGGCACAGTTCAACACCTAATACCAAGGTTTTTCATTACTTGTAATCCACATATCCCTTACAGCATCCAGAATTTGTTTCTCCTCTTATTATGAGTACTTCTTAGAAAAGTGTTTCAGTGTGGATGTTTGTGTGGCAGACCTTCTGAGGCCTTATATGCCTGAATAAAACTTCATCTATATTATTTGTGCTACAGCAGAAGTGTACAACAAAATATGAGCTTTAGGGAAAGAAACTAAACCACAAAATCTGGCATATATAGAGGACCCATGGGATGTTATGGTCATGAAAAAATATTTTTTTCCCTCTAGTCCAACATCCAGTACCTAGTTAATGAATAGGGGAGGGGTTCTTTGGGAGGCTGCCTACAGCATAAAAGTGGTTGAAAGCTCTAGAACATCATAAATCTGTATCAGACTTGCATGATTTCTTGCATATAACAGTAATTAAAGAAGAGATGTAGCTTGAATTAGTGTTTAGTAGCCAAGACTGGTGTTCTGACAATCCATGAGTCTAGCAATTGATATACGGCTCCTGAAATAGCTTACCCCACACCATTTTAATTTTTTAAGTGACTTGCAGTGTGTTTTTATTTTTTCCTGTAAGTAACCTCAAGAGATCAGCGTATAAAACTTTATTTTCCTGCTGGGACTCTCACTGCCTGTAGAAAGCCGGGACTGGGAGCCTGGGTGGCCCGGGACCTCTGGTGGTGGCAGCTGCAGAAATCTGATGATGCAGATCGCCATAGCAGTTGTGAGACAATTTCAATAAGAACTGGCTGATACCCTAAAAATGCAGTCTACATCAGAGGCTTCACTGGAGGCCATGTCACGTTATCATGCTACCTTAGAAGATGAGGTATAGGACTGAAAGAAGAAGTTACATCAACTCACAATCAGATTGATGATCTTATGGCAGAGCTGGAAATCTTCAGAATGTCTGCACCTGAATACAAAACATCAAGTTCTTTGGCAGGAATTATTATTATTATTATTTAGCAATCTGTAAGGACATTTTTTATTTATTTTTTTTTCTTCCTTTTTTTCGAATTATTGTCTATGAAAATACAAGCAGCATCTCAAGGAAACTTAGAGCAGTTACGAGAGAAGAATAACGCTTCAATAAGAAGTCAGATGGAACTCAGAATTAAAGACTTGGAATCTGAACTCGCCAAGGTGAAAACATTTCAAGAAGATTCTAATACAGGAGAGTTGGAAAAATATAAGCCACTTTACCTAGTAAGAGCTAGAATTTAGAAAGTCATTGGCAAATAAACTAGACAAGACTAATGAGAGGCTGGCAGAGATCAGCAGCAATCTTGTGGTGGAGAAACAGCAGAACAGACCTTGAATCAGCACTCTTACCATGAGGCCAATCCTGGAGCCTGTTTGTGTTGGAAATATCAATAGTAGTTTAATGCTCAATAGAAATATTACTCCAAGAGCAAATGTAGTGTTTTCTACCTCAATTCCACACTCTTCAAATAACAGCATGGAGACATACTTGACCAAGATGCAGCGGAAGTTGCAAAAGAATATAACTAGAGAACTAGAAAAACCTGCTGCTGAATTTGAATCTGGATCCTAAAGAGTGTTTCCTCTAGGATCTACAGAGGAGTCAAATCTATATGAGGACCTACTTTTGAAAATATCACAAGAATATGTGCAGATTTTGAAGAAAAAAATATGATCTGAAAGATAAATAGCAAATGTTTCCCTACTGCACTATTTTCATGACATTTTAGTTGTTTCCCATTAAACATGATGAGAAAATCTTTTTTAAAAAAAGCATTTACATTTGACAATTTCACTTTGTCTTCACTGTTTGTTCAGTGAAACTAAAGTTTATAAAAAGAGACTTGTTTACATAACAGTGATATAGTCCTTTTTTGAGCAAATATCAAGAGTTGACTACCTTCATACCTTCATTGTTACTAATTTATAATATCTTCCATTAGTCCTTTGGTACTTTAGAATTTTATTTCATTTTGCTGTGGATACTTTTTGTTTATACTAACATGTGGAAATTGAAGGTAAGTAGCCCAGTCACATTCTTTTTTTTTAATTGAAGTATACTTGATTTACAACTTTGTATTAGTTTCAAGTGTACAGCAAATTCACTGATATATTTAATATATATATTTTCAGATTCTTTTCCATTATTGGTTCTTAAAAGATATTGGATTTAATTCCCTGTGCTCTACTGTAACACTTATACCATCTATTTTATGTATAGTAGTTTGTATCCGTTAATCCCAAACTCCTGATTATCCACCCCCTTTCCTTTCCCCTAGGTAACCATAAATTTGTTTTGAGCATCTGTGAGTCTGTTTCTCTTTTGTAAATAAGTTCATTTGTATCAGTTTTTTAGATTCCCCATATAGGTGATATCATACGATATTGTCTTACTCTTTCTTAGTTCGCTTAGTATGATAACCTGTAGGTCCGTCCATGTTGCTGTCAGATAGCATTATTCCATTCTTTTCTATGCCAGAGTAATATTCCTTTTAATATATATATATACCACTTCTTCTTAAGCCAGTCATCTGTTGATGGGCACTTGGATTGTTTCCATATCTTGGCTATTGTAAATAGTGCCGTTATGAACATTGGGGTGTCAGTCACGTTCTATTGTTCTGATTCGCAGCCACACAATTGGACATTTTTACTTATTTATTTGGTTGTACCTGGTCTCAGTTGTGGCACGTGGGATCTTGGTGGCACGTGGGATCTTCATTGCATGTGCAGGATCCTTAGTTGCGGCATGTGAACTCTTTTTTTTTTTTTAATTTTTATTTTTTTTATTAGTTGGAGGCTAATTACTTCACAACATTTCAGTGGGTTTTGTCATACATTGATATGAATCAGCCATAGAGTCACACGTATTCCCCATTCTGATCCCCCCTCCCACCTCCCTCTCCACCCGATTCCTCTGGGGCATGTGAACGCTTAGTTGCCACATGTGGGATCTAGTTCCCCGACCAGGGATCAAACCCAGGGTCCCTGCATTGTGAGTGCAGAGTCTTAGCCACTGGACTACCAAGAGAGTCCCACAATTGGGACATTGATTTTCTTATTTTGCAAACTGGCAGAGAAGGTGTAGGTATGATAGATACAGCCCATTCAGTCTTTTCAGGACTAATGATTCCAGCCATTCATTAGCATAAGCCTTTGTTTCTTCTTTTCCTCTTTGTGATTTCCTGCCTTTTGGTAAATAAAAATTTTTAATTGTAGTATAGTTGATTTGCAATGTGTTACTTACAGCTGTACAGCAAAGTGATTCAGTTTTACACACACACACACATATATATATGCATTCTTTTTTAATATATTCTTTTCCTTTGTGGTTTACCATAGGTTGGAAAGATATACCCATTTAAACGCAGAGTTCCAAAGAATAGCAAGGAGAGATAAGAAAGCCTTCCTCAGTGATCAATGCAAAGAAATAGAGGAAAACAACAGAATGGGAAAGACTAGAGATCTCTTCAAGAAAATTAGAGATACTAAGGGAATATTTCATGCAAAGATGGGCTCAATAAAGGACAGAAATGGTATGGACCTAACAGAAGCAGAAGATATTAAGAAGAGAGGGCAAAAATACACAGAAGAACTGTACAAAAAAGATCTTCATGACCCAGATAATCACAATGGTGTGATCACTCACCTAGAGCCAGACATCCTAGAATGTGAAGTCAGGTGGGCCTTAGGAAGCATCACTACGAACAAAGCTAGTGGAGGTGATGGAATTCCAGTTGAGCTTTTTCAAATCCTGAAAGATGATGCTGTGAAAGTGCTGTACCCAATATGCCAGCAAATTTGGAAAACTCAGCAGTGGTCACAGGACTGGAAAAGTCAGTTTTCACTGCAATCCCAAAGAAAGGAAATGCCAAACAATGCTTGAACTACCTCACAATTGCACTCTTCTCACATGCTAGTAAAGTAATGCTCAAAATTCTCCAAGCCAGGCTTCACCAATATTTGAACCATGAACTTCCAGATGTTCAAGCTGGGTTTAGAAAAGGCAGAGGAACAAGAGATCAAATTGCCAACATCTACTGGATCATCAAAAAAACAAGAGTTCCAGAAAAACATCTATTTCTGCTATATTGACTATGCCAAAGCCTTTGACTGTGTGGATCACAATAAACTGTGGAAAATTCTGAAAGAGATGGGAATACCAGACCACCTCACCTGCCTCTTGAGAAACCTGTATGCAGGTCAGGAAGCAACAGTTAGAACTGGACATGGAACAACAGACTGGTTCCAAATAGGAAAAGGAGTACATCAAGGCTGTATATTGTCACCCTGCTTATTTAACTTATATGCAGAGTACATCATGAGAAACGCTGGGCTAGAAGAAGCACAAGCTGGAATCAGCATTCCCAGGAGAAATATTAATAACCTCAGATATGCAGATGATACCACCCTTATGGCAGAAAGTGAAGACGAACTAAAGAGCCTCTTGATGAAAGTGAAAGAGGAGAGTGAAAAAATTGGCTTAAAGCTCAACATTCAGAAAACTAAGATCATGGCATCTGGTCCCATCACTTCATGGCAAATAGATGGGGAAACAGTGGAAACAGTGTCAGACTTTATGTTTCTGGGCTCCAAAATCACTACAGATGGTGATTGCAGTCATGGAATTAAAAGACGCTTACTCCTTGGAAGGAAAGTGATGACCAACCTAGACAGCATATTAAAAAGCAGAGACATTACTTTGTCAACAAAGGCCCATCTAGTCAAGGCTATAGTTTTTCCAGTGGTCATGTATGGATGTGAGAGTTGGACTGTGATGAAAGCTGAGCGCCGAAGAATTGATGCTTTTGAACTGTGGTGTTGGAGAAGACTCTTAAGAGTCCCTTGGACTGCAAGGAGATCAAACCAGTCAATCCTAAAGGAAATCAACCATGATTATTCACTGGAAGGGCTGATGTTGGAGCTGAAGCCCCAATACTTTGGCCATGTGCTGCGAAGAGCTGACTCATTTGAAAAGACCCTGATGCTGGGAAAGATTGAAGGCAAGAGGAGGAGGGAATGACAGAGGATGAGATGGTTGGATGGCATCACCGACTCGATGGACATGAGTTTGAGCAAGCTCCAAGAGATGGTGAAGGACAGGGAAGCCTGGCATGCTGCATTCCAGGGGTTTGCAAAGAGTTGGACACGACTGAGCAATTGAACAAGAACAATGCCCTCTTTACCACCTTGGCATGTGATGCAGTCCTGGGGTTCACATCCATTTTCCTCATTGGGTAAGTGAACTGGATCCTGATTTAAAACTCTAGTCATCTCTCTCTTTCCCTCTCCTCTCTTGTCTTTCTCTCTGCACATGAATATGCAGGTTGGTCTCAGGATTATAATTTGAGTGGGAAGTCAGAAGCCCCCTTCTTTTTTTTTTTTTTTTTTATTAGTTGGAGGCTAATTACTTCACAACATTTCAGTGGGTTTTGTCATACATTGACATGAACCAGTCATAGATCTACACGTATTCCCCATCCCGATCCCCCCTCCCACCTCCCTCTCCACCCGATTCCTCTGGGTCTTCCCAGTGCACCAGGCCCGAGCACCTGTCTCATGCATCCCACCCGGGCTGGTGATCTGTTTCACCATAGATAGTATACATGCTGTTCTTTTGAAATATCCCACCCTCACCTTCTCCCACAGAGTTCAAAAGTCTGTTCTGTATTTCTGTGTCTCTTTTTCTGTTTTGCATATAGGGTTATCGTTACCATCTTTCTAAATTCCATATATATGTGTTAGTATGCTGTAATGTTCTTTATCTTTCTGGCTTACTTCACTCTGTATAAGGGGCTCCAGTTTCACCCATCTCATTAGGACTGGTTCAAATGAATTCTTTTTAACGGCTGAGTAATATTCCATGGTGTATATGTACCACAGCTTCCTTATCCATTCATCTGCTGATGAGAAGCCCCCTTCTTAAGTCACAAGTCTAAGCTGCTTCCACAATCTACCTCTTAACAGCACTGTATGTTGGGTTATTGGGTCTTGGCCAACAATTCATGAATAAATCGGTCCTTTGTAATTAGTACTTTGGTTTTGATTTGAGTATTGAAGAGGAATGGGTAGTCCCCCAAACCCTAAACAAATCCGACTCAAGAAAGTAGAGATGATAGCCTCTTCAACTTCTTTTGAAGAAATTCTTCCAGGAAAGATATTTTTTGAAATTGGGGCATTTGTGATATACTCATCATGCTCCAAACATTCCACTGAGTGACATCAAATTACTATGAGTCAGACTCTGCCCCTCAACAGCTTCTATTCTTTGGAAGAGACAATCCACCCACTCCACCAAAAAATCTGTCCTAAAATCAATCTAGAAGGAAAAACCAAGTCTTCAAAAATAGAGCCAATAATAGTAAACCATGCAATATTCTAAATGTGGATTATTGCTATGGCCATACTGATTCTCTGCTAGTCAAGAGTATATTTCAGTTTTGGATTTTTACTCACCCTCTATGGATAGCACCTAACGATTTATTAGAAAACATTTCACTGCATCAGCCCAAGGGGTGAGTCCAAGAGAGGACTCAGGGACAAGGTTGCTAAATTTACCAAGTAAAACACAGGATGTCCATTCGCATTTGAATTTCTCATAAACAATGAATAATTTGGGGGGCATACATATGTCAAAGAATATTCACAGTTGATCTGAAATTCAACTATAATTGAGCCTCCTGTATTTTGCATCCCCGATGACTCAGGGGGTAAAGAATCCACCTGCCAAGACAGGTTCAATCTCTGAGTCAGGAAGATTCCCTAGATAAGGAAATGGCAACTCACTCCAGTATTCTTGCATGGAAAATTCCATGGACAGAGAAGCCTAGCTGGCTACAGTCCATAAGGTGGTAAGAGTCGGACACAACTCAGCGACTGAGTACACGCCACTCCTGTATTTCATCTGGCAACTGTACTGAAGGAAGACAAAAAGGAGAATATAGTAAACAGATTATTAGATAGTCAATTTGCCCACCAAGATGCAACTAATTCAGCTTTCACTTGGATGTTCATAGCTCTGGGAGGGACAGTTCTTCACACAATGAGAGTCCTCTCTCTTAAACCTGATTGAACCAAAAGTAGACAACTGACATCCTAGAAACACAAATTAATTGGCTGTCAGAGTTTGTCCCTTGAAAATTTTTAGTAAAAGACAACAGAGACTCTAGTGAGAGAACTATGTAGATGCTTGAATTAAATAGCAGGAAGAAGGACTTTCCTGGTGGTCCAGTGGCTAAGACTTCGCAATGGCGATGCAGGGGGCCCAGGTTTGATCCCTGCTCAGGGAGCTAGATCCCACATGCTGCAACTAAGATCTGGCACAGCCAAATACATAAGTTTTTTCAAAAATTAAAAAATATATATAACAGGAAGAGTCAGACTGGGAAGGCAGTTAGGTAGAAAGTTGAAATGAGAGTCAAAAGAAAGAAAATAGAAGCATAGAAGAGAGACACTATGCCATCACTGAGAGAAAGAACAAGCAACCTGTTTCTGCTTGCCAATTCGAAATTCAATCACTGTACTTCATAGACCAGATAGCTGTAATATTGGTTGTCATAGTCTTATAATAAATTTCCCCTTCTAAAACTAGCATGAATGAGTTTCTACTCATTGACATCACTGATCCTTGACTAAGAAACAATATGACCTCTCAAGGAGAGAAAAAGAAAGACAAACGGCTTTCATCTCAGGTGACCCATGTCATCTATTTACATAGCTGTGTACAGAGCTGGACTGCAAAAGGTTATGAAATTACTCCAAATTCAGTGACAGAGATACCAAGATGGACTGGCACTGCCTGCTGTGAAAGTGGGAGTGGGGAATGGCAATATATATGTCCTATGTTTGCCATCCCAATAGTTGAGGAAGAAATTGAGATAAGCATAGGTCTTTTTCTAAAAGATAGCAAAGATCATTGTGGAAATACATTATGGAAATATGAGGTACACAACATATATACAGTTTGATCACCTCTCATCACAGCACTCTGCTAAACTTGTGGCTTTTCCTATCTCTTCCTTATGTTTCAGTCAGTACAGTCACTCAGTCATGACCAACTCTTTGCAAACCCATGGATTCCAGCACACCAGGCCTCCCTGTCCATCACCAACTCCTGGAGTTTCTTCAAACTCAATCCATCAAGTCAGTGATGCCATCCAACCATCTCATCCTCAGTAGTCCCCTTCTCCTCCCACCTTCAATCTTTCCCATCATCAGGGTCTTTTCCAATGATTCAGTTCTTCGCATCACATGGCCAAAGTATTGGAGCTTCAGGTTCAGCATCAGTCCTTCCAATGAATATTCAGGGTTGATTTCCTTTAGGATAGACTGGTTTGATCTGCTTGCACTCCAAGGGACTCTCAAGAGTCTTCTCCAACACCACAGTTCAAAAGCATCAATTCTTTATCGCTCAGCCTTCTTTATGATCCAACTCTCACATCCATACATGATGATTGGAAAACTCATAGCTTTGACTAGACAGACCTTTGTCGTCAAAGTAATGTCTCTGCTTTTTAATAAGCTGTCTAGTTTGGTCATAGGTTTTCTTCCAATGAGCAAGCATCTTTTAATTTCATGGTTGCAGTCACCATCTGCAGTGATTTTGGAGTCCAAGAAAATAAAGTCTGTCACTGTTTCTAATGTTTTCCCATCTATTTGCCATGAAGTGATGGGACCCGATGCCATGACCTTAGTTTTCTGAATGTTGAGTTTTAAGCTAGATTTTACACTTTCCTCTTTCACTTTAATCAAGAGGATCTTTAGTTATTTGCTTTCTACCAAAAGGGTGGTGTCATTTGCATATCAGAGATTATTGGTATTTCTCCCAGCAATTTTAATTCCGGCTTGTGCTTCATCCAGCTCAGCATTTCACATTTCATAGCATTCACATTTCATAGCAGCATTCACATTTCATAGCAGTTAAATAAGCATGGTGACAATATACAGCCTTGACATGCCAGTCCGTTGTTCCATGTCTGGTTCTAACTCTTGCTTCTTGACCTGCATACAGATTTCTCAAGAGGCATGTAAGGTGGTCTGGTATTCCCAGGTTTTGAAGAATTTTCCACAGTTTGTTGCGATCCACACAGTCAAGGCTTTGGCATAGTCAATGAAGAAGAAGTAGATGTTTTTCTGGAACTCTCTTGATTTTTCAATGATCCAGTGGATGTTGGCAATTTGGTCTCTGATTCCTCTGCCTTTTATAAATCCAGCTTGAACATCTGGAAGTTCTCAGTTCACGTACTGTTGAAACCTTGCTTGGAGAATTTTTTTTTTTTTTTTTTAGTTTCCTTCTGTTTTATTTTTTTTCCCAATTATTTTTATTAGTTGGAGGATAATTACAATATTGTAGTGGTTTTTGCCATACGTTGACATGAATCAGTCATGGATTTATACGTGTTCCCCATCCTGAACCCCCCTCCCACCTCCCTCCCAATCCCATTCCTCTGGGTCATCGCTATGTACATGCCCCGAGCACTTGTCTCACGCATCCAACTTGGACTGGAAATCTGTTTCACACTTGATAATATACATGTTTCGATGCTGTTCTCTCAGAATATCCCACCCTCGCTTTCTGCCATAGAGTCCAAAAGTCTGTTCTATACATCTGTGTCTCTTTTTCTGTCTTGCATATAGGGTTATCATTACCATCTTTCTAAATTCCACATACAAGCATTAGTATACTGTATTGGTGTTTATCTATCTGGCTTACTTCACTCTGTATAATGGGTTCCAGTTTTATCCATCTCATTAGAACTGATTCAAATGAATTCTTTTTAATGGCTGAGTAATATTCCATTGTGTATATGTACCACAGCTTCCTTATCCATTCGTCTGCTGATGAACATCTAGGTTGCTTCCATGTCCTGGCTATTATAAACAGTGCTGCAATGAACATTGGGGTGCATGTGTCTCTTTCAGTTCTGGTTTCCTCAGTGTGTATACCCAGAAGTGGTATTGCTGGGTCATATGGCAGTTCTATTTCCAGTTTTTTAAGAAATCTCCACACTGTTCTCCATAGTGGCTGTACTATGTTTGCATTCCCACCAACACTGTAAGAGGGTTCCCTTTTCTCCACACCCTCTCCAGCATTTATTGCTTGTAGACTTTTGGAGAGCAGCCATCCTGACTGGCGTGTAATGGTACCTCATTGTGGTTTTGATTTGCATTTCCCTGATAATAAGTGATGTTGAGCATCTTTTCATGTGTTTGTTAGCCATCTGTATGTCTTCTTTGGAGAAATGTCTGTTTAGTTCTTTGGCCCATTTTTTGATTAGGTCATTTATTTTTCTGGAATTGAGCTTCAGGAGTTGCTTGTATATTTTTGAGATTAATCCTTTGTCTGTTTCTTCATTTGCTATTATTTTCTCCCATTCTGAAGGCTGTCTTTTACCTTGCTTATAGTTTCCTTTGTTGTGCAAAAGCTTTTAAGTTTCATTAGATCCCATTTGCTTATTTTTGCTTTTATTTCCAATATTCTGGGAGGTGGGTCATAGAGGGTCTTGCTGTGATTTATGTCGGAGAGTGCTTTGCCTATGTTCTCCTCTAGGAGTTTTATAATTTCTGGTCTTAATTTAGATCTTTAATCTATTTTGAGTTTATTTTTGTGTATGGTATTAGAAAGTGTTCTAGTTTCATTTTTTACAAGTGGTTGACCAGTTTTCCCAGCACCACTTGTGAAAGAGGTTGTCTTTTTGCCATTGCATATTCTTGCCTCCTTTGTTGAAGATAAGGTGTCCATGGGTACGTGGATTTATTTCTGGGTTTTCTATTTTGTTCCATTGATCTATATTTCTGTCTTTGTGCCAGTACATACTGTCTTGATGACTGTGGCTTTGTAGTAGAGCCTGAAGTCAGGCAGGTTGATTCCTCCAGTTCCATTCTTCTTTCTCAAGATTACTTTGGCTATTCGAGGTTTTTTGTATTTCCATACAAATTGTGAAATTCTTTGGTCTAGTTCTGTGAAAAATACCGTTGGTAGCTTGATAGGGATTCATTGAATCTATAGATTGCTTTGGGTAGAATAGCCATTTTGACAATATTGATTCTTCCATTCCATGAACACGGTATATTTCTCCATCTGTTTCTGTCCTCTTTGATTTCTTTCATCAGTGTTTTATAGTTTTCTATGTATAGGTCTTTTGTTTCTTTAGGTAGATATACTCCTAAGTATTTTATTCTTTTTGTTGTAATGGTGAATGGTATTGTTCCCTTAATTTCTCTTTATTTTTTCTCATTGTTAGTGTATAGGAATGCAAGGGATTTCTGTGTGTTAATTTTATATCCTGCAACTTTGCTATATTCATTGATTAGCTCTAGTAATTTTCTGGTAGAGTCTTTAGGGTTTTCTATGTAGAGGATCATGTCATCTGCAAACAGTGAGAGTTTCACTTCTTCTTTTCCTATCTGGATTCCTTTTACTTCTTTTTCTGCTCTGATTGCTGTGGCTAACACTTCCAAAACTATGTTGAATAGTTGTGGTGAGAGTGGGCACCCTTGTCTTGTTCCTGATTTTAGGGGAAATGTTTTCAATTTTTTACCATTGCGGATAATGTTTGCTGCAGGTTTGTCATATATAGCTTTTATTATGTTGAGGTATGTTCCTTCTACTCCTGCTTTCTGGAGAGTTTTCTTTTTTTTTTTTTTTTAATCATAAATGGATGTTGAATTTTGTCAAAGGCTTTTTCTACATCTATTGAGATAATCATATGGTTTTTATCTTTCAATTTGTTAATGTGGTGTATTACATTGATTGATTTGCAGATATTAAAGAATCCTTGCATTCCTGGGATAAAGCCCACTTGGTCATGGTGTATGATTTTTTTAATATGTTGTTGGATTCTGTTTGCTAGAATTTTGTTAAGGATTTTTCCATCTATGTTCATCAGTGATATTGGCCTGTAGTTTTCTTTTTTTGTGGCATCTTTGTCTGGTTTTGGAATTAGGGTGAAAGTGGCTTCATAGAATGAGTTTGGAAGTTTACCTTCTTCTGCAATTTTCTGGAAGAGTTTGAGTAGGATAGGTGTTAGCTCTTCTCTAAATTTTTGGTAGAATTCAGCTGTGAAGCCGTCTGGTCCTGGGCTTTTGTTTGCTGGAAGATTTCTGATTACAGTTTCGACTTCCGTGCTTGTGATGAGTCTGTTAAGATCTTCTGTTTCTTGCTGGTTCTGTTTCAGAAAGTTATACTTTTCTAAGAATTTGTCCATTTCTTCCAAGTTGTCCATTTTATTAGCATAGAGCTTCCGGTAGCAGTCTCTTATGATCCTTTGTATTTCAGTGTTGTCTGTTGTGATCTCTCCATTTTCATTTCTAATTTTGTTAATTTGGTTCCTCTCCCTTTGTTTCTTAATGAGTCTTGCTAACGGTTTGTCAATTTTGTTTATCTTTTCAAAAAACTAGCTTTTAGCTTTGTTGATTTTTGCTATGGTCTCTTTTGTTTCTTTTGCATTTATTTCTGCCCTAATTTTTAAGATTTCTTTCCTTCTGCTAACCCTGGGGTTCTTCATTTCTTCCTTCTCTAGTTGCTTTAGGTGTAGAGTTAGGTTATTTATTTGGCTTTTTTCTTGTTTCTTGATGTAAGCCTGTAATGCTATGAACCTTCCCCTTATCACTGCTTTTACAGTGTCCCATAGGTTTTGGGTTGTTGTGTTTTCATTTTCATTCATTTCTATGCATATTTTGATTTCTTTTTTGATTTCTTCTATGATTTGTTGGTTATTCAGAAGCGTGTTATTTAGCCTCCAGGTGTTTGAATTTTTAACAATTTTTTTCCTGTAATTGAGATCCAATCTTACTGCATGTGGCCAGAAAAGATGACTGGAACGATTTCAATTGTTTTGAATTTACCAAGGCTAGATTTATGGCCCAGGATGTGATCTATCCTGGAGAAGGTTCCGTGTGCACTTGAGAAAAAGGTGAAATTGCTTGTTTTGGGGTGAAATGACCTATAGATATCAATTAGGTCTAGCTAGTCCATCGTGTCATTTAAAGTTTGTGTTTCCTTGTTAATTTTCTGTTTAGTTGACCTATCCATAGGTGTGAGTGGGGTATTAAAGTCTCCCACTATTATTGTGTTATTGTTAATTTCCCCTTTCATACTCATTAGCATTTGCCTTACATATTGCACTGCTCCTATATTGGGTGCATGTATATTTATAATTGTTATATCTTCTTCTTGGATTGATCCTTTGATCATTATGTAGTGTCCTTTGTCTCTTTTCACAGCCTTTATTTTACAGTCTATTTTATCTGATATGAGTATTGCGACTCCTGCTTTCTTTTGGTCTCCGTTTGTGTGAAATAATTTTTTCCAACCCTTCACTTTCAGTCTGTATGTGTTCCTTGTTTTGAGGTGGGTCTCTTGTAGACAGCACATATAGATACGGGTCTTGCTTTTGTATCCATTCAGCCAGTCTTTGTATTTTGGTTGGGGCATTCAACCCATTTACATTTAAGGTAATTATTGATAGGTATGGTCCCATTGCCATTTACTTTGTTGTCTTGGGTTTGCGTTCATACAACCTTTCTGTGTTTCCTGTCTAGAGATGATCCTTTAGCATTTGTTGAAGAGCTGGTTTGGTGGTGCTGAATTCTCTCAGCTTTTGCTTGTCTGTAAAGCTTTTGAATTCTCCTTCATATCTGAATGAGGTCCTTGCTGGGTACAGTAATATGGGTTGTAGGTTATTCTCTTTCATTCCTTTAAGTATGTCCTGCCATTTCCTTCTGGCCTGAAGAGTTTCTATTGATAGATCAGCTGTTATCCTTATGGGAATCCCTTTGTGTGTTATTTGTTGTTTCTCCCTTGCTGCTTTTAGTATTTGTTCTTTGTGTTTGATCTTTGTTAATTTGATTAATGTGTCTTGGGGTGTTTCACCTTGGGTTTATCCTGTTTGGGACTCTCTGGGTTTCTTGGACTTGTGTAACTATTTCCTTCCCCATTTTAGGGAAGTTTTCAGCTATTATCTCCTCGAGTATTTTCTCATGGCCTTTCTTTTTGTCTTCTTCTTCTGGGACTCCTATGATTCGAATGTTGGGGCGTTTCACATTGTCCCAGAGGTCCCTGAGGTTGTCCTCATTTCTTTTGATCCTTTTTTCTTTTTTCCTCTCTGCTTCATTTATTTCCACCATTTTATCTTCCACCTCACTTATCCTATCTTCTGCCTCTGTTAGTCTACTGTTGGTTGCCTCCAGAGTGCTTTTGATCTCATTTATTGCATTATTCATTTTTAATTGACCCTTTTTTATTTCTTCTAGGCCTTGTTAAACATTTCTTGCATCTTCTCAATCCTTGTTTCCAGGTTATTTATCTGTAACTCCATTTTGTTTTCAAGATTTTGGATCATTTTTATTATCATTATTCTAAATTCTTTTTCAGGTAGATTCCCTATCTCCTCCTCTTTTGTTTGGCTTGGTGGGCATTTATCCTGTTCCTTTACCTGCTGGGTATTTCTCTGCCTTTTCATCTTATTTAGATTGCTGTGTTTGGAGTGGCCTTTCTGTATTCTGGTGGTCTGTGGTTCCTTTTTATTGTGGAGGTTTCTCCCAGTCGGTGGGGTTGGACAATAGGCTTGTCAAGGTTTCCTGGTTAGGGAAGCTTGCGTCAGTGTTCTGGTGCATGGAACTGAATTTCTTTTCTCTGGAGTGCAATGGAGTGTCCAGTAGTTAGTTTTGAGATGGGTCTATGTGTTTGATGTGACTTTGGGCAGCCTGTATGTTGATGCTCAGGGCTATGTTCCTGCATTGCTGGACAATTTGCGTGGTATGTCTTGCTCTGGAACTTATTGGCTCTAGGGTGGTGGTTGGTTTCAGTGTAGGTATGGAGGCTTTTGGTTGATCTCTTATTATTTAATGTTCCCTTTAGTCAGGAGTTCTCTGGTGTTCTCAGGTTTTGGGCTTAAGTCTCCTGCCTCTGGATTTCAGTCTTATTCTTCCAGTAGCCTCAAGATTTCTCCAACTATACAGTACTGATAATAAAACTTCTAGGTTAATAGTGAAAAGATTCTCCACAGTGAGGGACACCCAGAGAGGTTCACAGAGTTACATGAAGAAGAGGAGAGGGAGGAGGGAGATAGAGATGAGCAGGAGGAGAAAAAGGGGGACTCAAGAGGAGAGAGACATATCTACACAGTACTGTGTTCCCTAAGTGTTCTCCATAGCCCAGAACACCCACAGTGATTCACAGAATTGGATTGAGAAGAGAAGGGGGAGGGAGGAAATATAGGTGATCTGGGGGAGAAAAAGGAGAGTCAAAAGGGGGAGAGAGTAATCATCACACTGCTGAGTAAAAATGGGTACTGAATATTGGATTCTTAAATGTCCAAAATTGATATCAAATACTGAAAAACAAAGATTAAAAGTCTAGAGTAGAGGTTATACTCTTTAAAATACAATATTAAAAACAAAATCAAAAACACAAAAAATTTAAGAAATATATATGAAGTTTGCTTTAAAAGTAGGGCCTTTTTTTTTGCAAGGTTATAGTGAAGTGAAAATGAAAATTAAGGAGTAATAGAGGAGTAATAGAGGACTTTAAAAGAAAATAAAAGAAAAAAATTTTTTGTTAAAAAAATAGTAAAAATATATGAAAATGAAAATTAAGGAGTAATAGAGGATTTTAAAAGAAAAGAAAATGAAAATGAAGGAGTAATAGAGGAGTAATAGGGAATTTTAAAAGAAAATAAAAGAGAAAAAAGGAAAAGAAAACAGAAAAAAAATTTTTTAATTAAAAAAATAGTAAAAATATATCTAGGAATTTCTCTGGACCTGTTGTGGGCAGTGTGGGTTTGGTTCAGTTTCAGATAGCTCCTTGTTCCAGCTAACACTTCTCGATATCTATAGGCCCCTTTCGGTGTAGTTGGTGTTAACTACAGGGATTTTAATCTATTGCACCGATCACTTCTGATGTGGTTCCCTTTGTTTATTTGGCTTCTGTTTGCTGGTCTTTTCAGTGTCTAATTTCCGCCCTGACACAAGCGGGTGGAGGTGGTCTCTTGTTTAGGTTCGCTTGTTCAGTCGTGCTGTGGGGAGGGAGCGGCGCTGCAGACAAATGTCACTGGTGTGTGTGGGGAGCACTCGCAGTGTTCCGGCCACACTGGGTTTGCCCCTGTTCGTGGCGTGTGTGCTTTCCCCGTCTACGCTGTTCAGGCTCCAGGCTGCTGTATAGGGAGCAGGCCCTGAGTTGCATGCGGTTCCCGTTTTCGGGTACTCCACAAAAGCACAGACTCAGCTGGGCCTGCGTTTTGTGCCTTCCCCGGCCTGAGCAGCTCAGGCACCCAGGAGTTTGATGAGCGCATTGTCCCCGGATGCAGTGCACCTTATCCCCTCCGCGGTCCCAGCCTCAGTTTCCACGCACGAGGCGGTCGGGTGCGCCTTGTGTCTGTTCTGGGGAACTGGTCTCTAGCCGCGACCCTCCCAGCGGATGTCAACCATCCAGAATCTCAGGAAGTCTTTGGTTAGAAACTGGAAGCCTCTTTGCAGTTTGGTAGGGGATGCCTTCTCTGGGGCTGAGTTTGCCCCTATCCCCTCCCCCCTGCCTCCTGCCTCTGGAGGGGGATGGGCCGGTCCGCAGCTGGCTAGCTCTTCTCTGGAATTGCTCAGTACTTCCTTTGTTCTGCAAACGGGCAGGCAGTGTGTTAGTGCTTTTCACCGGTTAATTTTCTCTCTCTCTCTTGCTATCCCACAGTTTAAGTTGCTATCTCATGTTAACTCCCTCCAATTGCCCTCAGGGCTTTCAGGCCTGGTCCTTACCCTAAGCAATGCTGCCCGCTCCTCTCAGTTCAGCTCCCACTTGCTAGTGGCGGATGCGAGCATCTGGGGTACTTTTCTGCTGGGAGTTGCTTTTAGGCATGTAATCTGTGGGTTTTATTTATTTTTCCTCCCAGTTAGGTTGCCCACCAAGATTCGAAAATTTCCCCCAGACCCGCCAGTGAGAGGGTTTCCTGGTGTTTGGAAACTTCCTCTATTACGACTCCCTTCCCGGGACAGGTCTCCATCCCGAGCTCTTTTGTCTCTCTTTTCATCTTTTATATTTTGTCCTACCTCCTTCCGAAGACAACGGGCTTCTTTTCTGGGTGCCTGATGTCCTCTGCTAGCAATCAGAAGTTGTTTTGTGGAGTTTGCTCTGCGTTCAAATGTTCTTTTGATGAATTTGTAGGGGAGAAAGTGGTCTCCCCGTCCTATTCCTTCACCATCTTAAGCTCCTCCCCCTCACTTGGAGAATTTTGATCATTACTTTGTTAGCATGTGAGATGAGTGCAATTGTGTGGTAGTTTGAAAATTCTTTGGCATTGCCTTTCTTTGGGATTGCAATGAAAACTGATCTTTTCCAGTCCTGTGGCCACTACTAAGTTTTGCAAATTTGCTGGCATATTGAGTGCAGAACTTTCACAGCATCATCTTTCAGGATTTGAAAAAGCTCAACTGGAATTCCATCACCTCCACTAGCTTTGTTTGTAATGGTGCTCCCTAAGGCCCACTGGACTTCACACTTTAGGATGTCTGGCTCTAGGTGAGTGATCACACCATCGTGGTTATTTGGGTCATGAAGATCTTTTTTCTAAAGTTCTTCTGTGTATTCTTGCCCCCTCTCCTTAATGTCTTCTGCTTCTGTTAGGTCCGTACCATTTCTGTCCTTTATTGTGCTCATCCTTGCATGAAAAGTTCCCTTTGTATCTCTAATTTTCTTGAAGAGATCTGTAGTCTTTCCCATTCTATTGTTTTCCTCTCTTTCTTTGCACTGATCACTGAGGAAAACTTACTTCTCTCTCCTTGCTATTGTTTGGAACTCTGCATTCAAATGGGTATATCTTTCCTTTTCGCCTTTGCCGTTTGTTTCTCTTCTTTTCACAGCTATTTCTGAGGCCTCCTCAGACAACCATTTTGCCTTTTTGCATTTCTTTTTCTTGGGGATGGCCTTGATCACCGCTTCCCGTACAATGTCATGAACCTCCGTTCGTAGTTCTTCAGGCACTCTATCACATCTAATCCCTTGAGTCTATTTCTCACTTCCACTGTATAATCAAAAGGGATTTGATTTAGGTCATACCTGAATGGTCTAGTGGTTTTCCCTACTTTCTTCAATTTAAGTCTGGATTTGGCAATAAGGAGTTCATGATCTGAGCCACAGTCAGTTTCCGGTCTTGTTTCTGCTGACTATATAGAGCTTCTCCATCTTTGGCTGCAAAGAATATCGTCAATCTGATTTCAGTATTGACCATCTGATGATGTCCATGTATAGAGTCTTCTCTTCTGTTGTTGGAAGAGAGTGTTTGCCATGACCAGTGCATTCTCTTGGCAAAACTCTTAGCCTCTGCCCTGCATCATTCTGTACTCCAAGGCCAAATTTGCTTGTTACTCCTGGTATTTCTTGACTTCCTACTTCTGCATTCCAGTCCCCTATAATGAAAAGGACATCTTATTTGACTGTTAGTTCTAGAAGGTCTTGTAGGTCTTCAAGAACCGTTCAACTTCAGCTTCTTCAGCATTACTAGTCAGGGCATAGACTTGGATTACTGTGATATTGAATGGTTTGACTTGGAAACGAACAGAGATCATTCTGTCGTTTTTCAGATTGCACCCAAGTACTGCATTTTGGACTCTTTCATTGACTATGACGTCTATTCCATTTCTTCTAAATGATTCTTGCCCACAGTAGTAGATATAATGGTCATCTGAATTAAATTTGCCTATTCCAGTCCATTTTAGTTCGCTGATTCCTAAAATGTCGATGTTCACTCTGCCATCTCCTGTTTGACCACTTCCAATTTACCTTGATTCATGGACCTAACATTCCAGGTTCCTATGCAATATTGTTCTTTACAGCATCAGACTTTACTTTCACCACCAGACACAGACACAACTGGGTGCTGTTTCTGCTTTACCCCATCTCTTCATTCCTTCTGGAGAAATTTCTCTGCCCTTCTCCAGTAGCATATTTGACACCTACTGACCTGGGGAGTTCATCTTTCAGTGTCATATATTTTTGCCTTTCATACTGTTCATGGGATTCTCAAGGCAAGAATACTGAAGTCGTTTGCCATTCCCTTCTCCAGAAGACCCCATTTTGTCAGAACTCTCCACCATGACCCATCTTTCTTGGGTTGCCCTACATGGCATGTCTCACAGTTTCATTGAGTTAGTGAAGGCTGTGGTCCATGTTATCAATTTGGTTAGTTTTCTGTGATTATGGTTTTCAGTCTGTCTGCCCTCTGATGGATAAAGATAAGAGGCTTGTGGAAGCGTCTTGATGGAAGGAACTGGCTATGGGGAATCTGAGTCTTGTTCTGATGGGTGGGGCCATGATCAGTAAATCTTTAACCCAATTTTCTGTTGATGGGTGGGCCTGTGTTCCCTTCCTGTGGTTTGGCCTAGGCCAAACTATGGTAAGGGTAATGTCAGTAATGGCAACCTCCTTCCAAAGGACTTATGGCACATGGCTCACAGGACTGTTTTATTCAGTGCCCCTGACCCCACAGCAGGCCCTGCTGGAGACTCCTGGACACTCACAGGCAAGTATGGCTCAGTCTCTTGTGGGGTCACTGCTCCTTATTCCTGAGTCCTGGTGAACACAAGGTTTTGTTTGTGCCCTGCAAGAGTCTGTTTCCCCAGTCCTGTGGATGTTCTGTAATCAAATCCCACTGGCCTTCAAAGTCAAATTCCTTGGGAGTTCTCAGTCCCTTTGCCAGATCCCCAGGGCAGGGGATCTGTTTTGTGGCCCTAGAACTTTTGCAACAGTGTGAGAACTTCTTTGATATAATTGTTCTCCAGTGTGTAGGTTGTCTGCTCGGTGGCTCTATGCTGGGGCTAATGATGACCTCCTCCAAGAGGTTTTATGCCACATGCCACGCCTCCCACGTCTGCTGCAGCCAGAGCCCCTGTCCCCAAGGGAGGCCACTGCTGACCCATGCCTCTGCAGGAGATATTCAAACACTCAAAGGCAGGTCTGGCTCACTCTCTTGTGGGGTCTCTGGGTCCTGGTGCATACAAGGTTTTCTTTAATCCCTATTTATACTTAAATGATCCTTAATTTCTTTCTATGGAAGGTCACCAATAGACACGAAAATGAATCAATTATTTTCCTGGCCAGGTACACTGGGACACTGTTGGTATTTAAACAGCTCATGGAAAAATATGTCAAGGCTATAAATAAGTTCTCTGTACACTTGAGATTGTGAATACTGTTTATGATCTGTGCCAAGAAGAAAAACTGATTAGGAAAATTCCCATATATTCCTGAAGCAGCTGTGATTTAAACCAAAGAAGATACTGACTTTTCCCATGAAGTAATATTAACAACTAATATTATACCAATTGTCAAAAAGTGCAGTGGTCCAATAAAAAGGAACCACAGACCTCCAGAATATAGAAAGCCCAGTCCAGACACAGCAATCTAAACAAGATGAAAAGGCAAAGAAATACCCAACAGGTAAAGGAACATGAAAAATGCCCACCAAGTCAAACAAATGAGGAGGAGATAGGGAATCTACCTGAAAAAGAATTTAGAATAATGATAATAAAAATGATCCAAAATCTTGAAAACAAAATGGAGTTACAGATAAATAGCCTGGAGACAAAGATTGAGAAGATGCAAGAAATGTTTAATAAGTACCTAGAAGAAATAAAAAAGAGTCAATAAAAATGAATAATGCAATAAATGAGATCAAAAACACTCTGGAGGGAACCAAGAGTAGAATAACAGAGACAGAAGATAGGATAAGTGAGGTAGAAGATAAAATGGAGGAAATAAATGAAGCAGAGAGGAAAAAAGAATCAAAAGAAATGAGGACAACCTCAGGGACCTCTGGGACAATGTGAAACACCCCAACATTCGAATCATAGGAGTCCCAGAAGAAGAAGACAAAAAGAAAGGCCATGAGAAAATACTCGAGGAGATAATAGCTGAAAACTTCCCTAAAATGGAGAAGGAAATAGCCACCCAAGTCCAAGAAACCCAGAGAGTCCCAAACAGGATAAACCCAAGGTGAAACACCCCAAGACACATATTAATCAAATTAACAAAGATCAAACACAAAGAACAAATACTAAAAGCAGCAAGGGAGAAACAACAAATAACACACAAAGGGATTCCCATAAGGATAACAGCTGATCTATCAATAGAAACCCTCCAGGCCAGAAGGGAATGGCAGGACATACTTAAAGTAATGAAAGAGAATAACCTACAACCCATATTACTGTACCCAGCAAGGACCTCATTCAGATATGAAGGAGAATTCAAAAGCTTTACAGACAAGCAAAAGCTGAGAGAATTCAGCACCACCAAACTAGCTCTTCAACAAATGCTAAAGGATCTTCTCTAGACAGGAAATGCAGAAAGGTTGTATAAATGTGAACCCAAAACAACAAAGTAAATGGCAATGGGACCACACCTATCAATAATTACCTTAAATGTAAATGGGTTGAATGCCCCAACCAAAATACAAAGATTGGCTGAATGGATACAAAAACAAGACCCCTATACATGCTGTCTACAAGAGACCCACCTCAAGAGACAGATACAGACTAAAAGTGAAGGGCTGGAAAAAACTATTTCACACAAACGGAGACCAAAAGAAAGCAGGAGTCGCAATACTCATATCAGATAAAATAGACTTTCAAATAAAGGATCTGAAAAGAGACAAAGAAGGACACTACATAATGATCAAAGGATCAATCCAAGAAGAAGATATAACAATTATAAATATACATGCACCCAACATAGGAGCACCACAATACGTACGGCAAACGCTAACGAGTATGAAAGAGGAAATTAATAGTAACACAATAATAGTGGGAGTCTTTAATACCACACTCACAACTATGGATAGATCAACTAAACAGAAAATTAACAAGGAAACACAAACATTAAATGACACAATGGACCAGCTAGACCTAATTGATATCTATAGGACATTTCACCCCAAAACAATCAACTTCACCTTTTTCTCAAGTGCACACGGATCCTTCTCCAGAATAGATCACATCCTGGGCCGTAAATCTGGTCTTGGAAAATTCAAAAAAATTGAAATCATTCCAGTCATCTTTTCTGATCACAGTGCAATAAGATTAGATCTCAATTACAGGGGAAAAAATTGTTAAAAATTCAAACATATGGAGGCTAAATAACATGCTTCTGAATAACCAACAAATCATAGAAGAAATCAAAAAAAGAAATCAAAATATGCATAGAAATGAATGAAAATGAAAACACAACAGCCCAAAACCTATGGGACACTGTAAAAGCAGTGCTAAGGGGAAGGTTCATAGCATTACAGGCTTACATCAAGAAACAAGAAAAAAGCCAAATAAATAACCTAACTCTACACCTAAAGCAATTAGAGAAGGAAGAAATGAAGAACCCCAGGGTTAGCAGAAGGAAAGAAATCTTAAAAATTAGGGCAGAAATAAATGCAAAAGAAACTAAAGAGACCATAGCAAAAATCAATAAAGCTAAAAGCTGGTTTTTTGAAAAGATAAACAAAATTGACAAACCGTTAGCAAGACTCATTAAGAAACAAAGGGAGAGGAACCAAATTAACAAAATTAGAAATGAAAATGGAGAGATCACAACAGACAACACTGAAATACAAAGGATCATAAGAGACTGCTACCGGAAGCTCTATGCTAATAAAATGGACAACTTGGAAGAAATGGACAAATTCTTAGAAAAGTATAACTTTCTGAAACAGAACCAGCAAGAAACAGAAGATCTTAACAGACTCATCACAAGCACGGAAGTCGAAACTGTAATCAGAAATCTTCCAGCAAACAAAAGCCCAGGACCAGATGGCTTCACAGCTGAATTCTACCAAAAATTTAGAGAAGAGCTAACACCTATCCTACTCAAACTCTTCCAGAAAATTGCAGAAGAAGGTAAACTTCCAAACTCATTCTATGAGGCCACCATCACCCTAATTCCAAAACCAGACAAAGATGCCACAAAAAAGAAAACTACAGGCCAATATCACTGATGAACATAGATGCAAAAATCCTTAACAAAATTCTAGCAAACAGAATCCAACAACATATTAAAAAAATCATACACCATGACCAAGTGGGCTTTATCCCAGGAATGCAAGGATTCCTTACTATCTGCAAATCAATCATGTAATACACCACATTAACAAATTGAAAGATAAAAGCCATATGATTATCTCAATAGATGCAGAGAAAGCCTTTGACAAAATTCAACATCCCTTATGAATAAAAAAAAAAAAAGAAAACTCTCCAGAAAGCAGGAGTAGAAGGAACATACCTCAACATAATAAAAGCTATATATGACAAACCCGCAGCAAACATTATCCGCAATGGTGAAAAATTGAAAGCATTTCCCCTGAAATCAGGAACAAGACAAGGGTGCCCACTCTCACCACTACTATTCAACATAGTGTTGGAAGTTTTGGCCACAGCAATCAGAGCAGAAAAAGAAGTAAAAGGAATCCAGATAGGAAAAGAAGAAGTGAAACTCTCGCTGTTCGCAGATGACATGATCCTCTACATAGAAAACCCTAAAGACTCTACCAGAAAATTACTAGAGCTAATCAATGAATATAGTAAAGTTGCAGGATATAAAATTAACACAGAGAAATCCCTTGCATTTCTATACACTAACAATGAGAAAACAGAAAGAGAAATTAAGGAAACAATACCATTCACCATTGCAACAAAAAGAACAAAATACTTAGGAGTATATCTACCTAAAGAAACAAAAGACCTATACATAGAAAACTATAAAACACTGATGAAAGAAATCAAAGAGGACACAAACAGATGGAGAAACATACCGTGTTCATTGATTGGAAGAATCAATATTGTCAAAATGGCTATTCTACCCAAAGCAGTCTATAGATTCAATGCAATCCCTATCAAGCTACCAACTGTATTTTTCACAGAACTAGACCAAAGAATTTCACAATTTGTATGGAAATACAAAAAACCTCGAATAGCCAAAGTAATCTTGAGAAAGAAGAATGGAACTGAGGAATCAACCTGCCTGACTTCAGACTCTACTACAAAGCCACAGTCATCAAGACAGTATGGTACTGGCACAAAGACAGAAATATAGATCAATGGAACAGAATAGAAAGCCCAGAGATAAATCCACGAACCTATGGACACTTATCTTTGACAAAGGAGGCAAGGATATACAATGGAAAAAAGACAACCTCTTTAACAAGTGGTGCTGGGAAAACTGGTCAACCACTTGTAAAAGAATGAAACTAGAACACTTTCTAACACCATACACAAAAATAAACTCAAAATGGATTAAAGATCTAAATTAAGACCAGAAACTATAAAACTCCTAGAGGAGAACATAGGCAAAACACTCTCTGACATAAATCACAGCAAGATCCTCTATGACCCACCTCCCAGAATATTGGAAATAAAGGCAAAACTAAACAAATTGGACCCAATGAAACTTAAAAGCTTTTGCACTACAAAGGAAACTATAAGTAAGGTGAAAAGACAGCCCTCAGATTGGCAGAAAATAATAGCAAATGAAGCAACAGACAAAGGATTAATCTCAAAAATATACAAGCAACTCCTGAAGCTCAATTCCAGAAAAATAAATGACCCAATCAAAAAATGGGCCAAAGAACTAAACAGACATTTCTCCAAAGAAGACATACAGATGGCTAACAAACACATGAAAAGATGCTCAACATCACTCATTATCAGAGAAGTGCAAATCAAAACCACAATGAGGTACCATTACACGCCAGTCAGGATGGCTGCTATCCAAAAGTCTACAAGCAATAAATGCTGGAGAGGGTGTGGAGAAAAGGGAACCCTCTTAAACTGTTGGTGGGAATGCAAACTGGTACAGCCACTATGGAGAACAGTGTGGAGATTCCTTAAAAAAACTGGAACTAGAACTGCCATATGACCCAGCAATCCCACTGCTGGGCATACACACTGAGGAAACCAGATCTGAAAGAGACACGTGCACCCCAATGTTCATCGCAGCACTGTTTATAATAGCCAGGACGTGGAAGCAACCTAGATGCCCATCAGCAGATGAATGGATAAGGAAGCTGTGGTACATATACACCATGGAATATTACTCAGCTGTCAAAAAGAATTCATTTGAATCAGTCCTAATGAGATGGATGAAACTGGAGCCCCTTATACAGAGTGAAGTAAGCCAGAAAGATAAAGAACATTACAGCATACTAACACATATATATGGAATTTAGAAAGATGGTAACGATAACCCTATATGCAAAACAGAAAAAGAGACACAGAAGTACAGAACAGACCTTTGAACTCTGTGGGAGAATGTGAGGGTGGGATGTTGCGAAAGAACAGCATGTATATTATCTATAGTGAAACAGATTACCAGCCCAGGTGGGATGCATGAGACAAATGCTCGGGCCTGGTGCACTGGGAAGACCCAGCAGAATCGGGTGGAGAGGGAGGTGGGAGGGGGGATCAGGATGGGGAATATGTGTAACTCTATGGCTGATTCATATCAATGTATGACAAAACCCACTGAAATGTTGTGAAGTAATTAGCCTCCAACTAATAAAAAATTTTTTTAAAAAATTATAAAAAAATAAAGAGCAAAGACATTACTTTGCCAACAACAACAAAAAAATAAATAAATAAAAGAAATGCCGAAGAAAAGAAAAAAAAAAGTGCAGTGGTCTTACATCCCTTTATTAAATATAAAGTTGATGATATCAGGAACTTTATACGTATTACAAATATGTATACTATCCAGGAAGCACTGTTGCTAAAGTGAAGTGAATCCAGGCAATGGTCGAGAGTTCTGTGCTTCAGGGAACACCAGCTTTCTGGTAAACTGAACATAACTGGCGGAGGCAGCCCAAAGGAGATAAGGCAGGTAATGATCTCATAAGTATGCAATAAGAAAAACTGTTCCCTACTGAAGTGTACATAATTGGTTCATAAACTGTACCCTTTTGTGATGTTTCTATTCCTTTAATAGTTTCATCTGGGTGATAACAATGTTGCGATGGGGAGGAGAGTGTGTTTGCTGGAGACCCATAGTGATTAGATCTGGCTAAAACCTCCTGTGGAAGCCTGAGGGTCACTGGAAGCTTGTCTGCCCTGTGGTAACATAAAATAGCCATTAGTGATAGGAGATTGCCCAGCAGTCACGGAATGACAGAGAAATAGCCTGATTATTAAATACGGCCTAGAACTGAGCAGGAGTTGAGACATCACCTCTGATAGTATTAGTACTGGTCTGCAGGGGAGGAGCTAATGAATTTCTAGTGAGGTATGACAAGAGGATTGTTTCTTTAAAGTTCCATTCTATCCAGTTGCCTAGGTGATTCTGGACAATCTGTACACACAGATAGCACAGAGAAGGAAGCAAGCTCCAATCTGAGTGCTAACAAAATAAGTAAGTACAGTATTTATGTGATGGGTTTGGTCTTTTCTTCACTGCTGGGTGTTACTCTGTTATCCAGGATTGATTAGGAAGAGTCTCATAAATCACAGGTGTGGTTAGAGTCTTAGGGAGGATGGAGGAAGGAGGAGGTGTTGGATGTTGAAAGGTAGGCTGATTAGGGCAGAAAGGAAACTTGGCCTTCCCCACAACTGTAAAAGAGAAGGTATGGGACTTCCCTGGTGACTCAGTGGTAAAGAATTCGCCTGCAAATGCAGGGGACATGGTTTCGATCCCTGGTCCAGGAAGGTCCCACGTGCTGTGGGGGAAACTAAGCCCACAAGCCCCAACTACTGAGCCCACACTTAAGAGCCTGTGCTCTGCAACAAGAGAAGTCATGGCAATGGGAAGGCCATGTACCACAACAAAGAAGTTGATGGTCATAAGGTGTGATTTGAAGGGCAGGAGGTGAGTGAACACACAGGTAGTTTCCTTATTGACACTTCAATCCCACCATCAGAGACTCATCACTTTGGCTCAGCGTTGCTCATTCCCTGCAGTTCTTTGTGACTATCTCAACATTTTTTAAAGTCCCCAAATTCTCAAATTGAAGAGATTTACCAGATCTCATTCCCCTACTTATAAAGGGGGACTTTGGAAGAACATTGGGCTTTTGAAGCAGAGGCTAGGAAGAGGTAGTAAGGCAGTACTGAAAAGAGGGAGGGGGAGGTCTAGTAGACACCTGGTGGGATGTCTGCTTTGTTCACTCAACTAATCTCCTGTTTTACTGGGAGGTCTTTCGAGAATCTCCTGGCTTGCTGATAGTTTCTAGTGGAGACTGAATGGCTGGCCCGGAGAAGGCAATGGCAACCCACTCCAGTACTCTTGCCTGGAAAATCCCAGGGACAGAGGAGCCTGGTAGGCTGCAGCCCATGGAGTCTCCAAGAGTCGGACATGACTGAGCGACTTCACTTTTACTTTTTACTCTCATGCATTGGAGAAGGAACTGGCAACCCACTCCAGTGTTCCTGCATGGAGAATCCAAGGGATGGCGGAGCCTGGTGGGCTGCTGTCTATGGGGTCACACAGAGTCGGACACGACTAAAGCGACTTAGCAGCAGCAAGAGCAGAATGGCTGGCCAAGTGAGAATGGCTGCCCATCACAAACACTGTTATCTCATCTCCCTGGCCATAAAGTCTGGGGTGCCCAGAAGTATTTCCTCATCTTGTGGAAGGTGTCCATGTGGGATAGAGCCTGAGCAGGCTCTGAAGACATGCTAGTTTCCTGAGCAGGTGGCCTAGACTCCCTTGTCACCTCTTCCTGCCACACTGCGGCCCCTCCTCAATCCATACCTGTGGCCTCATGGTAAGTTACCTATGACCAAATGATTTAAGATCAAAAAGAGATATATGAGCCTGGTTTACACAAAAGTTTGCATAGATAAGATGGTACCATCTGAAAGTGGAGGACTGCAATGCTACAACCCCACTATTGGATACCCTGCAGAGACACTAGGGAAGGGAAATCTTCTCAGTGGACAGCACTTTGAATAACACATCTGGTTGTCCACTGTAGCCTGAGGTACAGATCTACTCCAATTCACAGGCAATCCAATGGGTTGTCCAGGGACTTAGAACAAGTTCCTAACAGCAATCTAAATATTGTTACTTGAAAAACCTGAAATTTTATCTACTTAAAAACAACATATAAAACTCAGAAGTAACTCAATAGAACATCCAATCCTCTCATTTTCCCCCAGGGAGAATAAGGTCCAGAGACTGTACGTGATTGGAGCCAAAGGAACTCCAGATAACAGACAGAATTGACTCCTCCTGGATCTCAGTTTAGGGCTCTCTCCACAATAGCACATCCATAATCACTCATTCCTTTGTCAACATTCCTTTAGTTTCAACAATGTGTTATGCTCTTTCCCAGAAAACAGGCATAGAGATAATAAGGCATGGTCCCTGCCCTCAAGAAGCCCTTGTGTTTTCTGTGTTTTGTGCATGCTGGTGTATTATGTGTGGCGATGAGAAAGAAGTGAAACCATAAGGGCAAATACTTTTTCAAGTAGGGCAGACTAAATCCTGGTGGAAGAGGGTCAAATGGAATTACAAATGCTAGAAAGTGAGCCACTAAGAACTATATGACTTAAAATAAAACAGACACCAACAGAGATACTAATTAATTCAAGGTTGGATTTGATTGTTAAGGGAAGTTTGCCTCACTATCACTGCTGGGAAGAGAGCCATTTCTAATGGATTTTGATGGCATCATGCCTGAGCCCGAGTACCTGAATGTTGGCCTGGGTGAAATAAAATTTGAATTAGTTGATCAGGAAGACTGAAGGATGGCACAATCTGCTATTACTTTAAATAACAGAAAGTGACTGAAATAGGGCCATTGAGGATCCAAAGAGTTTACTAACTTTCAGATCTGAGTTTCAAATTCTATTATTTGATTCCTTAGGAAGCTCCGTTCCCTCCCCCAGTTGACTTTTCTCACAATAACTAGACAAGACAGACTGCTCACTCCTCTCCATCCGCTTCATCTAAAACTGTTTGACTGGATCTCTTGCCTCTCAGCCTTCTCCCCTGTCTTAGAAGAGACACCTGAGAGCCCCCCATTCTCCAGTCCATCTTCTCTTACCCCATTTCATAACCAGCTTCCTCAATCATCTTTTCTTTCTGAAATCTTTAGCTCCTCTTTCTACAGACTCTTTCCCCTCTATGCTTTTATATTTTATTAATTTAAATTTATTTTTATTCAGAGGATAATTGCTTTACTTGGGTGCAATCTGAAAAACGACAGAATGATCTCTGTTCGTTTCCAAGGCAAACCATTCAATATCACAGTAATCCAAGTCTATGCCCTGACTAGTAATGCTGAAGAAGCTGAAGTTGAACGGTTCTTGAAGACCTACAAGACCTTCTAGAACTAACAGTCAAATAAGATGTCCTTTTCATTATAGGGGACTGGAATGCAGAAGTAGGAAGTCAAGAAATACCAGGAGTAACAAGCAAATTTGGCCTTGGAGTACAGAATGATGCAGGGCAGAGGCTAAGAGTTTTGCCAAGAGAATGCACTGGTCATGGCAAACACTCTCTTCCAACAACAGAAGAGAAGACTCTATACATGGACATCATCAGATGGTCAATACTGAAATCAGATTGACGATATTCTTTGCAGCCAAAGATGGAGAAGCTCTATATAGTCAGCAGAAACAAGACCGGAAACTGACTGTGGCTCAGATCATGAACTCCTTATTGCCAAATCCAGACTTAAATTGAAGAAAGTAGGGAAAACCACTAGACCATTCAGGTATGACCTAAATCAAATCCCTTTTGATTATACAGTGGAAGTGAGAAATAGACTCAAGGGATTAGATGTGATAGAGTGCCTGAAGAACTACGAACGGAGGTTCATGACATTGTACGGGAAGCGGTGATCAAGGCCATCCCCAAGAAAAAGAAATGCAAAAAGGCAAAATGGTTGTCTGAGGAGGCCTCAGAAATAGCTGTGAAAAGAAGAGAAACAAACGGCAAAGGCGAAAAGGAAAGATATACCCATTTGAATGCAGAGTTCCAAACAATAGCAAGGAGAGAGAAGTAAGTTTTCCTCAGTGATCAGTGCAAAGAAAGAAAGGAAAACAATAGAATGGGAAAGACTACAGATCTCTTCAAGAAAATTAGAGATACAAAGGGAACTTTTCATGCAAGGATGAGCACAATAAAGGACAGAAATGGTACGGACCTAACAGAAGCAGAAGACATTAAGGAGAGGGGGCAAGAATACACAGAAGAACTTTAGAAAAAAGATCTTCATGACCCAAATAACCACGATGGTGTGATCACTCACCTAGAGCCAGACATCCTAAAGTGTGAAGTCCAGTGGGCCTTAGGGAGCACCATTACAAACAAAGCTAGTGGAGGTGATGGAATTCCAGTTGAGCTTTTTCAAATCCTGAAAGATGATGCTGTGAAAGTTCTGCACTCAATATGCCAGCAAATTTGCAAAACTTAGTAGTGGCCACAGGACTGGAAAAGATCAGTTTTCATTGCAATTCCAAAGAAAGGCAATGCCAAAGAATGTTCAAAACTACCACACAATTGCACTCATCTCACATGCTAACAAAGTAATGATCAAAATTCTCCAAGAAAGATTTCAACAGTACATGAACTGAGAACTTCCAGATGTTCAAGCTCGATTTATAAAATGCAGAGGAACCAGAGATCAAATTGCCAACATCCGTCAGATCATTGAAAAAGCAAGAGAGTTCCAGAAAAACATCTACTTCTGCGTTATTGACTATGTGAAAGCCTTTGACTGTGTGGTCACTTCAAACTGGAAAATTCTGAAAGAGATAGGAATACCAGACCACCTGACTGCCTCCTGAGAAATCTGTATGCAGGTCAAGAAGCAACAGTTAGAACTGGACATGGAATAACAGACTGGTTACAAATCGGGAAAGGAGTATGTCAAGGCTATATATTGTCACCCTGCTTATTTAACTTATATGAAGAGTACATCATGAGAAACCCTGGGCTGGATGAAGCACAAGCTGGAATCAAGATTGCTGGGAGAAATATTAATAACCTCAGACATGCAGATGATACCACCCTTATGGCAAAAAGCAAACAAAAACTAAAGAGCCTCTTGATAAAAGTGAAAGAGGAGAGTGAAAAAGTTGGTTCAAAACTCAACATTCAGAAAACTAAGATCATGACATCTGGTCCCATCACTTCATGGCAAATAGATGGGGAAGCAATGGAAACATTGACAAACTTTATTTTGGGGGCTCCAAAATCACTGCAGATGGTGACTGCAGCCATGAAATTCAAAGACACTTGCTCCTTGGAAGAAAAGTTATGGCCAACCTAGATAGCATATGAAAAAGCAGAGACATTACTTTTCCAACAAAGGTCCATCTAGTCAAAGCTATGGTTTTTCCAGTAGTCATGTATGGATGCGAGAGTTGGACTATAAAGAAAGCTGAGCGCCAAAGAATTGATGCTTTTGAACTGTGGTGTTGGAGAAGACTGTTGAGAGTCCCTTGGACTCCAAGGAGATCCAACCAGTCCACCCTAAGGGAAATCAGTCCTGAATATTCATTGGAAGGACTGATGCTGAAGCTGAAACTCTAATACTTTGGCCACCTGATGCGAAGAGCTGACTCACTGCAAAAGACCCTGATGCTAGGAAAGACTGAAGGTGGGAAGAGAAGGGAACGACAGAGGATGAGATGGTTGGAGGGCATCACTGACTCAATGGTCATGAGTTTGAGCAAACTCTGGGAGTTGGTGACGGACAGGCAGGCCTGGCATGCTGTAGTCCATGGGGTCACAAAGAGTCGGACACGACTGAGCAACTGAACTGAAGTGAATTGCTTTACAATATTGTTTTGCTTTCTGCCATACATCAACATGAATCACCCATAGGTTTACGTAGCCCCCTCCCTCTGGAGACTCCCTCCCACCACCCACCCCATCCTACCTCTCTAGGTTGTCACAGAACACCAGATTTGAGCTCCTTGCATCATATAGCTATCTAATTTTAAATATAGTAATGTGTATTTTCAATGATACTCTCTCAATTCGTCCCACCCTCTCCTTCCCACCCTGTGTCCACAAAGTCTGTTCCCCTGTTTTTAAACATGTTTAGGTCTCCTTTAGTTTGCTGGGGGCGGGATGGGAAATGCTTAATCCTTTCGGTCCTCCTAACAATTGTATTCAATACAATCTTTTTTTCCTTCTTCTACCATTGAGCTTTGCAAATGAATGGGTTACATCTATAAACTCCTGCCATCTGGCTTCCAGCCCAACCACCACTGAAACTGCATTCTTAAAGCTCATGCAGGATTTCTGAAGCATTAAATGAAATAGCTCTCCTCAGTTCTGATTTCCCTTAACCAGGGGTAAACTTTTGAGGTTTAAAGCATCTTATACCAAGCTCTAAAACCACATTTTCAATGCATACTAGACATTTGTATTAGAGCATTCTATTGTTAGTTCAACACAGTTAAAACAACTCATAATTTTCTCTACTGACGTTCCCTCTGAATGATTTTCCATTGTGTGATTGATGATGAGCCCTGTAAGAGCAGGGATCACACCTTTCAGGTACACTACTATAGGTCCTGCACACTGCTTGGATGTAATCAACAGTCAATAAATATTTGTTGAAATGAACAAATGAATAAACATCATTCTTCCACTCACTGAGCCTTAATTCTTTAGAGTCATTTTGGATTCACCTCCCTGCTTTGCTCCATAAATTACATCAGTGATGAAACCTTGTCAATTATGCCTTCAAAATGTAGTGGTTACAGGTATGGATGTGGAGTCACATGGACTTGTTTGACTCTTTGCTCTGCAATTGTCAAGCTCTGACTTTGGGCATGTTCCCTAACCTCTCAGTTTTTTTATCTATAAAATGAGGATAGTAAGGGTACATTATGGGGTTAATGAGAATAAATGAGGTAATGTGTACAAAGTGCTTCACACAATGCCTGGCACACAGCAAGGGTTCAATAAATGACAGTTATTCAATTATCTTTCACTGCTCCCCTAGAGAGTTTGACTTACTGCTTCAAATCTTTGCTGTTTCTCTTGGCTTGAACGCTCTCCTTCCTTTCTGCCCATTCAAAATGCTATTTACTCTTCCTGTTAATTTTATTTTTTAAGGTAATACATATTCATAGTTAAAAACTTCAATAGATTAGTAAGACTTTTAAAGCAAAAGAGCAGACCCCTACTCCATCTTGCCTAACTTCTGATCTGTACTAGGAAAGCAACCACTTTCAATAATCTTAACTGTTTCCTCTAACATTTACTTCCATATTTCTAAATAATGTCCTTATACTGATGGTTCCTGATCTTTCCATTTTTAGATAAATACTTATTGCCTTATTATGGAAGATAAATATTTAGACCTCTTACAACACCATCCTTTCCAATTTGCTTTCCCTTCAGCCTACAAAAAAAATTTTCTCAGAATCTTGAAGGCCAAACTATATCCCAGTGAATTCACTGTAGCTACTTGTGATTGCCTTTTCCCTTCCACTAAAATAAAATGCCCTATCCTTTTATCAGTTGGTTCTAGAACTGTGTATGCCTTTGATATCGTGACTCCTAGAATACACCTACTTCCCCTTTCTTAAAAGCCACACAATATTAGATCATCCACAATCCCCTTGGACTTCTGTTCTCCATGATTACTAACCTCATTTGTCAGTACAGTATCCTCAATGTAATTAATATGGGCTATTTGGAGCACTATAACAGGGAACCCTGATCTCATCTGACAAAGTGACATTTAAGCTGAGATCTGAAAGACAAATTGCAAAGGCTATGAAAGCATTCCTGCGGAGATGGTTGCAAGTGCAAAGGCTCTCAGGGGAAAAGGAACTTTGGGAATTCAAGGAATAAAAGGCGGCCAGTGGAGTGGATGGAGCTTGGTGTGTCAGGGGGAGAGAAGGTTCACCAGGAGCTAGAAAGGAAAACAGGGGTTAGAGAAGTCAGAGCCTTGTAGCTGAGGTCCAGGCAGGATCTGGGCCTTGTCCTGAAAGCAATGAGAAGCTACTGAAAAGTCATAAGCAGGGGAGTGATTTGATCTGATTTGCCTTCTGAAGATTTCTATGGTTGCAGGGTGGGGAATGAACTGGGGAGGGCCAAGAGTTAGATACGGGTAAAACTGGTTTAAAGGAAACGTTAAGGGCAGCTTTGTAATGGAGAACAAAATTTCAAATTGGCAAAAGGTAGTCTTATGAGGTACTTTTGAAAGCTCAGCAGAGACCTCGGAATTTTCTTCAACTTGCTGATGGCAGTGATAGGCATGCTCATATAACAGCTTTAATTTTTTTTCCTTTTTTTTATTATTAGATGGAGGAGGGGACTCCTCCCCCTCCTCCCCACCCTCCTGCTGAATCCCCGAATTGCTGACCAACCAATTGATCCCAGAAGCAGTTTGCTTCCCTCCTTCCCAAGCCTGGACAGCCTCCGGTCCCCACTGGACGGTCTACCCATTTGCCATGGTGAGATTTCTGAGGGGTTGAGGTGACCGAGGGGCTTGCACAGAAATATGGCAGCAGAATTGAAACGGTCAAGGAAGAACAGTTTCCCTTCCGTTTCTGAGGCAGTATGCATTAGCTCTAGTTAAGATGGTAAAAAGGACAGGAGACTGCTTCCTCTGAACTCCTACCTACAAGGAGCCTGGGGTTTGGGCTGCAGTCAGCTGAGGCACCATGAGAGTTGGTGTTATATACCATGGGATCTGACAGTTCAGACAGCAGGAAGTTAAGTTTTTGCAGTTCTGTTTATGGAACTGGCTGAATGAAAATGCTGGCTGATGGTCTGCTTTTCATAGCCATTGACAACAGCTTCCTACAACACCTGGGTTTTCTTTGGAAGCTGTGAAGAGGCACTGAAAAGAACTAAAATAATTTCTTCTTGTCTTTAAAAAAAAAACTTGCAAAGTAATCTGAATGTGTGTGAGAGTAACTCTAATTCAGGTTGCATTTGGGTATGGAAAGAAATTACCTTGCATAAATTGCAGGTTTTGCTGAGCATATTTGATTTATGTGGAATTGCATTTTTATAGTCAAGCAAATTAGTCTGGACCCATGAATATAGCTGTTGTGATGCAACAAACTAGGAAGATGAGGGAGAGACGGTGGAATTACAGTAACAAATGAAAATTCGACCAACAATATTTCTATATCTTGGGAGATCCTAAAAGCTTTGCTTTTAAGCTGGACAACATGGCAATGGTATGTGAGAAAATACTCACACAATGATGTGTGAGAGAACACCAAAAACCAATATCCAGTTCTCTAAATTTTTTTAAGTTGGTCTGTTTGAATCTATAAGCTAAGTACATTTTTTCAATTTATTTAACAAATTGCATATGGAAAGATATTACTTATTATTTACTAGTAAGCACTTGCATATCCAAATGTCTAAATTCATTTTCTATTACCTATTTTACTGATAACTATGTCTCTTATTGATAAGGATTCTAGACTTAGGCCTAGAACAATTGACAACAACCTCTTCGACCCACAAATTCCAGTCAGTATCTAGAACAGTGCCTGCCACATAGTAAATATTCAACAAACAATAAGTGAATTAAATTACGTTAGTCGTTCTCAACAAAAGTAGTCAGCAAAACTTTTTCTATTTGAAAATAAATCTTTGAAATATTAGAGAGCAAAATCTTAGATCCATTTTGCCAGTAAAACAAAATATCCTAATATCCGATTGGGCTTCCCAGGTGGTTCAGTGTTAAAGAATAAGCCTGCCAATGCAGGAGACACAGGTTAGATCCCTGGGTCGGAAGACCTCCTGGAGAAGGAAGTGGCAACCCACTCCAGTATTTTTGTCCAGGAAATCCCGTGGACAGAGGAACCTGGTGGGCTAAGGTCACAAAAGAGTCAGACACGACTGAGGGACTAAACAACAGCAGATTAATAGACATCTAACATACGCAAAGAGTCGGACACGACCGAGCGACTGAACTGAACATAAATCTTAAAAATCATTAGACGCGGCCTCAAGGGTGAGTAAAGGCAAGGAACTACAATAGAGAAAGAAGTGGAAACGGACGGGTTTACTTCTAGGCAACCAGGACATTTGGGAACCTACCTTATGTGCCCTGCACTTAAGGCAATGAGGACGGGCTACTAGTGGCTCACACTAAGTGCAGACTTCCCAGGTGCTTCTGAAGATCCTAATGGGTTTTAGAGTTCTTCCCGGGCCATGCCTGCCCACACATCCTGGGCGTCTGCCAAGAGAGTGTGTTCTTTTTCTTAGATCATCTGGCACGTCCTCCCCGACCCCTCCCTCCACCCTGGACTTTGCCCACGGGGCTCCTTCTAAAGCCTTCTCACATAGCAAGGTCCAGTTTAACCTCCAGTGCTTTCGAGAAAGCTTGCCAGAACCCCTTTTGAGGTGCGCCGGCGCTCTCAGCACTTGAAATCTCTCGTCTAGCAGCCAGGACTTTCTAACCTGCTGTTTTTACAGGTGGGTAGCCCCTTACTACAGTGGGGCACCCCTCCCCCCAACGCTGGGGAGGTCTTTTCAGAAGTCACGTTAACCAGCCCCTAACACAGCCGAGTACAAAGAAAATGCCCAGGAAAGATCTGTTGAAATGAATCTAAACCCCAGAGGGGAAAGAAGTGCTCATGGCCAGCAGTAAAGGCCCTTCACGACCCCAGGGGAGGCCCGCGGTGCAGCTGGCCCTGTCCCCAGCGCTTCGCTGGCTGGAGACGGTGGCGCGGTAGAGGCTCGTGGAAATGCCTCTGATCGCCTTCGACTAATTTCTTCTTTACTTTTGCAGAGGAATCTACATTCTGCTCCAGCAGCCTCGGGGCACGCTATAAAGGGCGGTGCAAACCGAGCGACGTGGGGATTGGGATGGCCAGTCTCATGGCAATTTTAGCTTCGGCTTTCCTATGTAATGTTTAAAGTTTCGCAAACTCCAATTCTAAACTAGGAGCCGAGGGGGTAGAGCGTTTCCTGGTGCACAATTTTTCGCGTCCCAGGGAAGGTTCCGGGCATTTGTGGCTTTGCCTCACAGATCCTTTTCACATTTCTCACCGCGGGGAATCTAAGAGCGCTAGTGGCCTTCACTTCCAGTCCGAGCCGAGAACCGCGGTTCAGCCCTGAGGTCTCAGCCGCTTCCTCCTTCAACCCTCTGGGCAAACCCAGAGCCGGCGAGTGGGGGAGCTCCCAGCCCGCGGTACTAGGCGGAATCGGGGGCACGGCGGGACTACAACTCCCAGGCTGCTCTGCGAGAAGCGAGGGGCGGGGGCGCGAGGGAGGGGCTTGCGGTAGAGGCGGGAGGGGGGGTGGGGGTGGCAGGGAAATCCCGCCCCGCTGCGCAGCAGCAGCGACACAAAGCCTGACTTTACAACCTCAGAGAGAAAGTGGAAGTGAGATGGTTTAGGTGGGGAGACAGGACAAGAGAAAAAACCTGAGAAGGGAAAGGCGCGTAGGTGGGAGCTGAGCGAAGCGAGGGTAGTGGGGAGACCCGCGCCTCGGCACCCTAGGAAGGGGGCTCTTATAACTAGTCCCCCCGCCCGCGCCCCGCCCCGCCCGCGCTGGGGTCTCCACAGCGCCCCGCCGGTCCCGGCTCCTCACGCAAAGCCCGGCTCCGCCCCGCGCGAAGCGGGGAGCCCGGCTGCCTGGCGGGTTCGGGGCGGGCTGGCAGGCTGCACCGTGGCTCCCCGGCCCGAGTGCGGGACGGCCGGCGCGGCTGCCGCGGACCGAGGAGGGGCTGTGAGCGAAGCGGAGCGGCGGCCGAATTAGGGCCGGGGCAGGGTAGGCTGCGGCTCCCGCACGAGCCAGGGGAGTAGTGTCGGGCTGAGGCGAGGTGAGGCGCGGGGCGCCTCGGGAGGGTCCCCCGTGGCCGCGAGCGGGGCGGGCGCACGCGGGCTGCCCGCGGAGAAGCGGGCGGTGGCTCCGCGGCAGGGAAGAGTGCAGACGGCGGGGTGCCGAGCCCGGCGCCGGTCGAGAGCTCTGGGCGCCCCCCTCCCGCAGGAGGAGCTTAGCGCTCCTCCGCCATCCCTCCCCCGCGCGTTCGGCTCGCTATCTCCGCGGGCTGCTGCGGGAGCGGCGGGGCCACCGCCCCCGGGGCGGGGCGGGGCGGGGCGTGAGGGGGGGCGCGGGGGGCGGGGGGAGTTCGGAGGGCCGGCGGTTGGCGGGGCCGCGAGCCTCGCCGACCGTTTCGCGCCGGCGGCCCACGCCGCAGTGTGTCGTGTGGACGGCACCTTCTCAGACAGCCCGGTAGAGTCCAGCTCGGCGCCCGGCAGCCTTCGACGCGATGTTCCGCCGGAGCTTTAATCGTTTTGTAAGTACACTCGCTGCGGCTCCTCGCGTGCCGGTTCGCTTGCTCGCCAGCCCCTTCGCCCGGTCCCCCTGAACAGTTTCCTGAGGGGAGGACTGCGTCTCTGGGAGACACCAGCAGCGCCCGCTCTTACATTTTCACTGAAACGACGCTGCCCGGGGCGGTCGGGGTGGGGCGGTCAGGTAGGGCTCTCGGAGCACCCCGCCACCCCACCCCGACCCCGGCCCATTTATCCGCAGCTGCCCTGGGCTGTTCCTTACAAACTCTGTCTTGGACGGCGGGGCGGGGGGGAGGGGCTCCCTCCGAGCTGGATGGTGGGGGACCCCCGGTGGGGACCGACCCAGGGGTCCCTCGGTGTGCCAGTTACTCGAAGATGGCGTTTTATTATCAGGGAGGTTGCTTTCTTTTGTTTCCTCTGCCACGAGCACATGGAGGTAAACCTGGACCTGTCACCGTGGTCCAAAAAAGCCCTGGGGGCTGAGGGGTGGGAGGCTGGGGCCGAGATCAGCCTGGCCCGGGGCTCGGCCGGCTGCTCACCCGAGGCCGAGCAAACTTTGGAGACCCAGACTGAGCCTTTCACCTTGAGGGTTTAATAAAAAGCGAGGGCGATCATCGGGGTGGGCTGAGTCGAGGTGGAGACGCGAGGAGGCGGCCCCGCCGCTGCCAAGCTAGCGCCGGGGCCGAAGCCTCGCCGAGCCCCGAACGCCCCAGACCTTGACCCGGGGGAGGAGGCGAGCTGCGGCTGGACTCCTCCGTCTGCGTCGACCCCCGTCCCCGATCCCCAGAAAAGGGAATTTTGTTGCCGAGGGAGTTTGGCATCCGGAAAACCGATTACTGACTTTTTCTTGAGTAACCTGTTCACTCCTAGAGGGTACGTGAAGAATGGAGTGAAACCGGGACCATCTACTTCTATGCTGCTATTAGTAGCAACTTCCTTAATTGCAAGATGAGGTGGCGGGAATAGGATTTTATTTCTGCCAGTAATGTGAAAGGAAGGATTCGTCAGTAAATGTGGATTTTTCTGGCCTTAGGAGAAATGGTTGAGTGCTGCGCGCGCCTACCAACCCCCCTTACAAGGTCTGTTTAAGAACTTGTCGGTTTGGCTGTTTTCCTGCGATTATTCGTAATCGAAGCACTGCTAGGATTTTTCACGCGTCGGATGAATTTGCTCTCGTTATTTTTTCTGCATTTGAAACTTTCACAAATGTACCCTGGCTAAACGAAGTAATTGTACGTCCCCTTCTAGGCTATTATTATCACAAGAGTGCTGTTAATGTTTTTCTAAAGGTTTACCTCACCAGAAGCATGTCTTATGAAATTGGAGCAGGTTTACCTGTGGCACAGCAATAGAGGTTGTGCATATCAGGATTTTGAAATCCGTAGGGATTGGCTTGTACTGTATGCTTTGCTAAAGCAAGTGACTAAAATTGGTTTCTCACATTTAGCCTGAGAAGGTAAAAGAGCATTGTGCTTCATAGTTCTGTTTCATGTAGATTCTTGTGATCCTGAGTGTTGTTTGGGGGTGTTAGGAAAGGAAAGGAAAGGTGACAAAGAGGACTAATTGTAATATTTGGGAAGAGGATAATCTTTTCACATGGCATTCTTATACTGGAAAACAACTGGACTGTGGTTTGTAATACATTCCTTAGCTCAACATTGAGATGATGACATTCCCTGCCCCCCCCCCTTTTTAAGGATTTGAACATTTGAAACCAAACAACCAGTCTGAAAGTATCAGTCTAGAAGTCCCCTTCATCTTTCTTTTGCTCAGAGTGGTCTGCGTTGTTTGAGTCTATTAAGGAATCAATGCTGGCCGGGGAAGGCAGGGCATGCAGTAGAATTTGCAGCAGTTGTTGAGGTGCCAGCCTGCAGGTTTTGAGGCTAGTACTTTACATCCCCATCCAAGATCTCTGCGGAGAATATGCTCACGCTGAAAGGAGCTTTGACCTCATTGTTTCGGCTGGAATACCTGACTGCTTACATTTTCCTGCACAACCATGACTCTGGTTAAGTCTCCAGAATTTCTACCAGTGCAGTGAACTGAAAGCTTCTCAGGAGTTGTGTCTGAGCCTTAGGCCTAGGGCAAGGAATTAATCTGCAAACCCTTGGACAGAATGTGAAATATACTATCAAACACTTACTGCTAAAGAATGACTTCAGAAATAATTGGGGGGGGGGCAGTTTTTAGCTCCCCTAGTCAGCAAGCAAAATGCTGTCCTCGTCTTTTCCTTGGTAGAGACTGAGTGGCACTCCCATTTACATCACTAGAGGGATACAACGAAAGATTTCAGTTGATCTTTGCCTTGCACAGCAATATAGATGTAGTCTAAGTTGTGTGCTTTTTTTATATTTTGGAGATGGGGCTATGAATTCCTTTCAAAATTAAGTGCTTTTTTGTGTACCTGTGTACATCTGAAATTGACTTTGAATGTGATATAAATTCCAGTGATGCTGATTGTAGTTCTTGGTCACTGAAAACTAGATACTACATGTTAGGACAGGGCTTTACATTTTAAGGGCTTCCCTGGTGGCTCAGCTGGTAAAGAATCGGCCTGCAGTGCAGGAGACCTGGGTTCGATCCCTGGGTTGGGAAGATTCCCTGGAGGAGGGAAAGGCTACCCAGTATTCTGGCCTGGAGAATTCCATGGACTGTGTAGTTGATGGGGTTGCAAAGACAGACACAACTGAGTGACTTTCACTTAAATTTTAAACCTAACATGGTAAGTAGTCTCATCTTTGATAGCTCAGTAGTGTTTGCCGAATCATTTTAAAAATACCATTTATTTCTCCAGGCCCAGGTTCTCCAGTTTTGAAAGAGAAAGTTCTTTAGCTTGAGCTAAAAGAAATAGTGATTCATTGTATTTTTTAAAGACATGGCCTTGATGTCTTTGCCATTAAAAAATTGTCTTATTTCCTTTCTGATGAATTATGACTTTCCTTCTGACAATTTTGTTGTAGAAAGAAATTGGTGGATTTGGTGTAGGATTTTCGGATTTAGGTATGTAGGGAATGTCTTAAAAGATTTAAGAGTTGAATGTCTGAGAGTATAATAAAAACTATATAGCCTGTTCCCACTCAACATCTCCAGTCTCCATAACTACAATAAATAATGGTAGCTTTCTCTGTACAATTACTTTCCTTTAAAAGAATGTTTAATTGGAAGTCTGGACTAATTGAGACTTAAGCATCAGGGACTTTTATTCTTTTACTCTTCAGTGACATTCCTAGTGATTACACTAGCATTTTCACATGAGTTGAAAGGTTTAATGAGAATCTAAACAAGAATTCCCCCCATTTGGCTTATTCACTTATTTCATGCTAACAATTCAAAACAAGACATTACTTGATAAAGTAGTTCAGGGGACTTGGCCAGGTGGATGTTATTTAACTAGCCTGTCAGAGAGTGATATTAAACAGGTGTGAATTTCTAGATCATTGACATATAAACGCTTAAGTTTCGAGTTGAAATACTGGGAAAAAAACTTCTCTCTCTGATTCTAGTAGCTCTCAAACTGTTTTGGCTCCATAAAGCATGCAGCATATAATAAAATCATCACAGAGAAAATGTTGTATCTGTTGAAGACACCCAGAACTGGAACGAAGTTGACTGCATAAGGTATTTTAAGGAAAATTCAAAGTAAGATAAAAAAATATTCAAAATAATGAAATAGGTAGCTAATGTATTCCTTTGAGTCTGATCTCTGGTGGCCTTTGTCTGCAGTGGCTTGAAGCAGGATTTCCATTCTGGGCCAGAGATTGAAGGCAGGTGGCAACAATGAGAGCACTGAATCCTGGCCACTAGACCACCAGGGCCAGTGGCCTGTGACAAGACCCTGGCCCTTTGGCTTTGTAGAAATGAATTGCCACAAAGAGATGGAAAGTAGTGAAATAAGTAAAGTGTTTCTTAGGAGGAAAAAGTGTACGTGTGGATAGACATACATGGGTGGGCTCAGAGAGAGTTGTGTCCTCGTGGTAATTTGAATGGGGTATTTATTCCGGGTTTCCTTTGCCTCATAATCTTGCTCTGCCTGGCTCTGAGTTTGCAGTTTGGTTTCTCTCAGGATCTTCCCATGTGTGCACCCACTTCTCTTAGCCAAGATGGAGTCTAGTGAAGAGGCCTCTGGGTAGGTTGACATTGCCTACTGTGGGCTGCATCCCTTCCCTTTTGACATCCGAGGAGGCTTTCTGCGCCTGTGTAGTCGGGAAGGCCTCCTTGACCTCGAGAATGAGGAATGTGTGGCCTCTTTATCTCTTATCTGGGCAGCTCCTCTGCTCTTGGCTGTTATCTTTGTTTTGGAGTATCTGTCCACAGGGGACAAACTCCAGCTGCTCAGCTTGGGGCCTATCTGTCTGCTGCCTCAAGTCCAAGGCAAGACCAATTTAGTGAAGTAATATATGGAGACAATGAATAAAATTCAGGTAATTTGGGGGTCTTTTTGGAGCAAGGTTTTTTGTTTTCTCTTTGAATTAATGTTATCAGAGTAATTATACTTTTTTTTCTTGTTTCACTTCACTGAAATCCTTGCCCTGACATTGCTGAGCATGGAAAATATTGATGAGTCTTATTATGTTTAGAAATTTAACTGAATGTATGTAGTGCAATATTTTTGCATTTACACCAACATTACAAATGGCCTGTTCATCTTTGCTCCTACCAGGTAGTTCATACATGGCTGGATTTTTTAAAAATTTATTTATTTATTTATTTTGGCTGCACTGGGCATCAGTTGTGGCACATGGGATCCAGTTCCCAGGCTAGAGATCAAACCCGGGCGCCCTGCTTTGGGAGCTTAAAGTCCCAGCCACAGGACCACCCAGGAAGTCCCAATTTGTCCCTATTAAAAGCAACCTTTTATTATATTGTAATTTCTTTGGGGGCGGGGTTCCTTTTCCTGGCATAAAGAACTTTCCCCAGCAGGGAGCAAATCCGCACTTCCTACAGTGGAACCGCAGTTTTAACCACTGGACCAGGGAAGCCCCTGTCATTTCCTTTTAATTTCTGTGGCACTTTACATTAGTCTTTCTCCACTGGGAGAGAATCAACTCCTAATGCCCTAGAGAATCCATTTTATGTTATACTTATCTCCTGTGCATGCATCTGTAGATGAGGAATTCCAGTTGAAAAAGGCTGCCCTAGTCGTTGAAAGCTGCTGGGGGTAGGGACAGTTGGCACAGTGCCTGGTGCATAGTAGGTGTTTGATAAATATTTGAATGAAAAATTTTTATGTTTCACATAAATAATAGCTTCTGCTCATAGAGAGTGACATTTATAGTAAATTCTTCCTTATGAAAAATGGTTAAAAATGAGGAGTTCTAGTTAATTGGGTGTGATACTGTTGCAGGAAGGGAGACCCCTTCCAGGGCCCGAAACTGGGCTCTTGTCTAACACTCGGAAATGAATTATCCAAGGAGACACATGTGCTGACAAAGCAAGAGATTTCACTGGGAAAGGGCACCCGGGCAGAGAGCAGTAGGGTCAGGGAACCCAAGAGAACAGCTCTGCCACATGGCTTGCAGTCTCGGGTTTTATGGTGATGGGATTAGCTTCTGGGTTGTCTTTAGCCAATCATTCTGACTCAGAGTCCTTCCTGGTGGTGCACGCCTTGTTCAGCCAAGACAGATGCCAAAGAGAAGGATTCTGGGAGGTGGTCGGACATGTGGTGTCTCCTTTTGACCTTTCCCGAACTCTTCCAGTTGGTGGAGGCTTATTAGTTCCGTGTTCCTTTCCAGGACCTCCTGTCGTAAAACAACTTATGCAAATAGTTACTATAGTGCCTGGCCAGGTAGAAGGTTTCAATCAGTGTGCTTCCTCTAACAATACTGTGATGTATAATAACAAATATATGTGTATTTGGTCTTTGTCCCTGTTTCTGGCCCAGAGCTCCTAAAACCCTTAGCATTTCCGACTTTGAGAGCAATAAAGGTGTTTTTTATAATGTTAATGAGGTGAATTGGGAAAGCATCTCTGGTTGGCGGCTGGTCACCAGGGAAACCAACCCTTTGATTAGAGGGTTGGGACTTTGAGTTCCACACCCCTGATTTCTGGGGATTGGAGAGGGCTTGGTGATTGAGTTCAATCACCAGTGACCAATAGGTTAGTCAGTCATGCCTGTTAATGAAGCCTGTATGAAGCTTCCAAGTTGGAGATTTTCGAAGAGCGGGCCATGCTCCTAGAGAGAGCACAGAAGCTCTGTGCCCTTTCCCCATTCCTTGTCCTATGCATCTCCTCCATTTGGCTGATCCTTGTATAGTAATCCAGTGATCTAGGAAGTAAAATGTTTCTCTGAGTTCTGTAAGCCACTCTAGCAAATTAATGAAACCAAAGATGGAGATTGTGGGAACCTCTGATTTATAGCCAGTCACTCAGAAGTTCTGGCAACAACCTGGACTTGAGGCTGGTGTCTGAAACCCAAGGTGGAGGTTGTTGGGAAGCCCAGTTTGTAGCCACTTGGTCAGAAACACAGCTGATAACCTGGACCTGCTGCTGATGTATGAAGTGGCTGGCTGGGGGAGTCTTGCAGGACTGAGCGCCTAACCTGGGGTATCTGATGCTACCTCTGGTCAGAAATAAGTTGAATTATGGGACACTCAGGTGATGTCTGAGAATTGCTTGTTGATGTGGGGACACCCCTCCATATTGGAACTATGATCAGAACCTAAACATAGGTGTGTACTGATTACCAATTTTTAAACTATTAGAATAAATATATCTAATGACAAAGCTATACTGACCATAGTGTAATCTCTTAGATGATTACACCATTTTATGATCTTGCAGAGCATTATTTCATTCAACAAATACTCACTGAACATCTGTTATGTTCTGGGCACTATAGTAGGCCCTGGGACACATTGGTGAGCAAGACAAACTCCCTGTCTTCATGAGCGTTAATAGTCATTATGTACATGGCTGTAGATTTAGAGGACGTGGTGACTGCTCTGTAACACATTTGTGACAAACCATGCAACTTGCTTTTTTGTGAATAAGTTACTGTTATATACTTACTTGTTTGTCTTTCTACCAGAAATAGAGTGAACAATTTAGATTATTTTCTGGTTGTTTGGATTTCAGATAAAAAGGAATTTGTTGCATTTGACACCTTCAGTATGACCTAGACATGGCAAAGGGCTCTTTTGCAAATAGATGTTAGTCTGATTCTCTGTAAAGTGGGACACCTATTTAGGAATGAATCACTACTACTTGAAGTAAATATTAAATAACCTGAAAACAAGTTTTGTCTTTTTTTTAAATCCTGATCTGGGTTTGACTGATTCAGCAACATAAAACTCGGAATGTCTTCTGAACACCTTCTATAAGGGTTTACTGTTTGCTCCTTCTGTTTATGATTATTGTGCATAATTCAGCCCTTTAGTGGGTGATACTGAGTGCCTATAAATTAGGTAGTTTCCAGTGCTCTTAATGAGCTTTTAGCAGAAGTGAGATTTGAGCAGGTAAAGCTGGCCAATTTCACATTGGTACAACTGTCCAGGTGAGCTTTGTTTCCTCACGTAGGCTGCCAGTTGACCAGCGACTGTGCAGTGGGTTCGAAAGGTAAAGTATAGCCAGTGGCCCCTGTGCTGTGCTTAGTCACTCAGTCATGTCTGATTCTTTGTGACCCCATGGACTGTAGCCCAGGCTGTTCTTTCCCTGGAGATTCTCTAGGCAAGAATACTGGAGTGGGTTGCCATGCCCTCCTCCAGAGGATCTTCCCAACCCAGAAATCCAGCCGGGGTCTCCTGCATTGCAGGTGGATTCTTTACCAGCTGAGCTACCAGTGGCCCCTGGAGAACCATAACTAACATCCCTGCCTCTGGATGATGTGCAGAGAACTAGCCCATGAGTGAATTCAAATACTGGTTTGTTGAGTGATAGGGAAAAATCATTAAGGTTGACTGCTTGTCTAACATGGTTGATAAGTTCTCCCAAAGAGGTGGGATCATGGGACACAAATGAAAAACACTTTTTTTCCCCCTCAAGGTGGTGGAGTTTCCTGTATATCTGTAGTGCTTTATATGGAATAATCTTTTGCATCTGGAATTCTTCAGATTGGAAGGAATTTTCTGGTTGGGCAGAGTGAGGTTCTAGGCTTCCATAAGTGAAGTAGGTGCTATTTTCAAGTTTGTTTCCATTCACTTAACACTAACCTTCCTGGCCTGGGATAAGGGTAGGTCAGTGGTGACTGTAAAACAAACATTAGCATGACTGCAGCATATGTTAACACTACTGCAGTTTAGTGATGAATGAGTACTCAACACTGCAGATAGGGGCGTGGGGTGCCCTGTGCCAGTACATTGGCAGGCAGCCCCACACTTACTGTGGTGTGTGGAGGGATTGCTGGTTTGGCTGACTTACTGATTATTTGAGGTTTATAGATAATATTGGACTGTGGATATCCAGATTCGGGAGGTTAATATGTATTTGTGAAATACAGATTGTCATCAATTTTTGGCCCTATATTTAATAGAATGTGGGAGGATTGGTGAAGACTACCCTGTTCAAGCAGATACCGTGTATTTTTTTAGACTCCTCCATTATATGTTGTCATAAAGTAGTGTGGCTATATTTTTCTAGTCTCTTTTTCATGTAGATATTGAAAAAATCAGCAGTTTTCTTGATAATGATTATGCCTTTAGCATAGCATCAAGTAAACAGTAGATGCTCAATAAATACTTTCTGAATTGATAGCATAGTCTGATTCAGTAATAGAAGTTGAAAAATGACCAGCTACTGAGAAGCTTATGCGTTTCAGACTGGGCTACCAATGAGTGCATGGCACTAAAAATAACATCCTTTCAGTTACAAAATACTACACTATATTTATTCTAAATGAGAAAAAAAAAACTATACTTTCCTACCCACTTAAAAAGTAAGGAAAAGGTTTAGCATTTACTTGACGCTAGTTTCTCGATCAGCGAAAAAGATTATCTTTAGTGCCTTCCCCTTTGTTGGCCAGTCACAGAAAACTATAACCCATATCCTGTTCTCAACTTCTAAAATTATAAGCAAATTCATGTTCTTTTTGTTAAATCCCATGCATAAGCTTATATTTTCTGTTGCCACCAGCGCATCAAATCTTTTTGAAAACCAAAGCTGCAGAATTCACTCCCCCCAAGAGCATTATTTGGATTCAGGATTCCACTTGGTATTTGGTGCTGGGTGGATACCTGCAGTGAGAAGGCAGAGCAACCAGAGGAATTGTGGAGTTTGAGGGAAGCAGTTTTGTTGAGAAAAGAGCCTGAACCTTGTTTAAAAGGGTTAGTGTAAGTCCTGGTTTTGCCATTTACATCCTAGCTTGGGAATCGGGTACTGTAGTTCCTGTACATCAAAGTGTTCCTGAAGTGTGGTCTTTAGACTACCTGCAGAAGAATCATCTGGGAAGCTTATTAGAAATAGAAACTCTTGAGCCTCAAACCTACTGAATCCAAGTCTCAGGTGATAGGTGCCAGAAAACTGCATTTTTAGCAGGCACTCCAGGTAGTTCCTCAGTTCACAAAAATTGGAGAACATTCATATTCAATAACCTGGAGAAGGGATGGCTACCCACTCCAGTATTCTGGCCTGGAGAATTCCATGGGCTGTATAGTACATGGGGTCGCAAAGAGTCAGACACGACTGAGCGACTTTCACACATATATTGGATAAACACTGAAATGTTTATTTTCTGTGTACACTCTGTTCCTGTTTCTGAAGTCTCCTTTCTTCACCTATAGAATGAACATCACACCTACTTGGCATAATTGTTGAAGTTTGGTAGGCTATTCAGCACATACCAATTGTGCCAGAGGTCCCCAGAACCACACCCAAGTTCAATGGCTTACTGGCCAAACTCAGAAGACTCAGCATATAGTTGTCCTCACAGCTCTGATTTATTACAGAGAAAGGCTCCAAAGCAAAGTCAGCAAAGGGAAAAGGCTCAAGAGGCCACGTCTGCAGGAACCCAGGCACAGCTCCCAACAGTCCTCTCCCAGTGGAGTCACACAGGTTGTGCTTAATTCCTCCAGCAATGTGTTGTCTCCAAAGGGAGCTTCTTAGAGACTCAGTGCCCAGAGTTTTTACTGGGAGCTGGTCACATAGACACACACCCTCTGCCTGGTACATGCAGAATTTCAGACTCCCAGAGGGAAAACAGGTATTTAGCATAAACCATAACGTTGTGCCAATAGTTGAGGCACAGTGAGCTATTCTTACCACTTAGGTTGGTGGGAACCTTCCCCAAGTCCAATTCCCCAGACACCAGCTGTGTCTATACCAACCTTGTAAGCAGACACTTTTAAGAATAGCAGTCAGACCTGCTCTGTTAACTTTTTCACTGTTAGGAAATCCTGGTATTTTTCAGAGAAGGGAAATGACTGACCCTTTGTCATTAAGCTAATCAAGCAGCAGAACTGAGTCTGTCTGAAACTCCCAGCAATCACCACCTTGTTCTCATTGCTGTACACATCGTGCTCCTGGATGATAGGTCATTGCTTTGCAGATCGTTGAATGCATTCACTGTCGCAGCAGAAGAGCAGCCTGCCGGTGATAAATTGATGCACCCAGTGGGGGAGCCAGGAAGTATTGATGTTTCTGCCAGTTTAGCGTCAACACTTGCTGGTTTCCTCTCTGGAGCATCACTAAATTCGTGGATTTTCAGTTTTTCTGACTTTTGTCACTGCCGCAACTCCTCCATGTTCCATCCATTTACCCATAGTCCCAGCCAACACTCATTAGCATCATTACTTCATCCCATTCTGTGATGGTTAGCTGTTAGCTCATAGGCAGCCAATTTTAAAAATCCTTTTGGGTAACACAGGTCCAAAGAGCAGGCATAGTGAAGAGTATTTGGTGAAGGATAATTATATAGGAAAGGCTGCCAAAAGGAAGACTAAATTCTTGGGCTAATGAATGAATTTTATGGAAATGTTTATAAGTAGTACTTCAGAATTTTTGAGTTCTGTGATCATGGAAAACCTCAGTGATATCTCTGGTTATTCTTAGTTTCAATCTTTTTTTTTTTAACCTGTTATCTAAAAGGAAAATTAAGAATTCTGTTATGATTTGGGGCAAAGAATAAATCAGGAAATCATACTGGAAGATGCAGTAATCCTGCAGCTCAACGGGGAGCAGGAGCCAGGAGGGAGCTGTCACAAATAAGTAACAGCTGGGTACAGCAGATTATGTAAGTTACACCTGTTGTGTAAGCAGTGGGGATGTTCTTGAAGCTTCACAATTAATGTAGCTTGCAGTAATATAGATTAAGGGATCTGTAATGTAGTGCACAATTTACTTTGGCTTCTTTTCTGAAAACATCCATATGAATCAAAAGCTTCCTTTGAACACCCGTGCCCTACTGTAGAGGTATGTAAGGCACAGCCTTGCTCTCCAGTAGGTTGCAGTCTATTAGAGACAGAAGACCACGCATAAGAGCAACCTCCCCAGGCAGCAGGTAATCAGTGCTATCCTCCTGAAGGTACACACAGGAAGTGCTGCCGGCATTCAGACCAGTGCACCAACTCCCTTGGGAGCAGTGCCAGGAGACACTCTTTTCTGAAATCCATTCTTCCAATGATGGTGGTCCTCAATATTCTGATTTGATACAGAAACTGGGATGGAAAAAGCATTTGGGGTAGTATTTCATGACCCTGCTTCATAATAACATTATATGACTGGTTATTTGGTTTTCCTGCTTACATAATAAGTGCACACTTCCAGAAACTTTTACTACATGGGGACAATATGGTAGTTTATTATCTTGAGTACTATTGGTCATTTAAAAAAGCTGGGGATCCAGCATTTGTCCAGGAGCACCTTCCTTATAGTAACACTTCTGTTTCACTGTCATTAAACAGCATAGCTCTTTTTTTTTTTTTTAATTTAGCTGCACCAGGCCGTAGTTGCAGTATGTGGGCTCTAGTTCCCTGATCAGGGATGAAACCTGGGCCCCCTGCATTGGGAACTTGGAGTGTCAGCCACTGGACCACCAGGGAAGTCCCAACATGGTTCTTAATAGACATTCAGAGCTGACCTTCATTGTACCTTTGTTGTTGTTTAGTCACTAAGTCATGTCCGACTCTTCTGTGACTCCATGGACTGTAGCCCGCCAGGCTCCTCTGTCCATGGGATTTTCCCAGGCAGGAATACTGGAGTGGGTTGCCATTTCCTTCTCCAGGGCATTTTTCTGACCTTCATTGTACCTTACCAGAACATGAATTGCGTCTTATTCCCACATAGTTCATCACCACAGGCTGTTGATGCTACTTGTGCTTTATCACCATGACTGCCACTATAGTCCAAGTCATTAGCATCTCTTCTCTTTCACATTTGTTCCTCCTTCAATCTTCCCTCTTTCAACAGATGGCACCATCTTCTACCTAGTAGCTCAAGCTAGAACCCTAGCAATCATCCTTATTAACGTCTTTCCCTTTATCACCTACATCTGTTCTCAGCAAATCCAATAGGTTCTAATTCAGAAAGAGTTCTCAAATCCATCCACTTCTCTACTTTGCCATCCCTACCACCATCCAAGTCCAAGCTACCACTATCAGTTATCTGGATCATTGCAATAGATGATCTCATCTACTACTGCACTCTCCAATCCACCTTCCACACAGCATCAAAGGGATCTTTCACAGATGTGTATTTGAAAGCCTTCAGAGACTTTCCAGTACTCTCTAGATAAAGACCTGACCAGTATTAGGCGATTAACTTATTTCATTTAGCATGTTTTCAAGGTTTATTTGTATTGTAGCATGTATCAGTAGTTTATTCCTTTTTCTGACTCAATAATATTCCACTGAATGGATATACCACATTTGTTTATCCATTTGTTAGCTAATGGGCATTTGGATTGTTTATATTTTTTTACTATTATGAATAATAATTCTGCTTTGGACATTTTTGTATATGTTTTTGTGTGGACACATTTTCATTTCTGTTGGCTGTGTACCTAGATTTGGAATTGCTGGGTTAAATATTTAATTCTATGTTTAACATTTGGAGGAACTGCCAAACATTTCCACAGCTCTTCTGTATTTATTATTATTAAAAATTCTGTTAAAAGACATAGATAAAATTTATCCTAAACTTTTTAAAGTGTATAGTTCAGTTGGGCTTCCCTTGTGGCTCAGCTGGTAAAGAATCTGCCTGCAGTGTGGGAGACCTAGGTTCAATCCCTGGGTTGGGAAGATCCCCTGGAGAAGGGAAAGGCTACCCACTCTAGTATTTTGACCTGGAAAATTCCATGGACTCCATGGGGTCGCAAAGAGTCTGACACAACTGAGTGACTTTCACTTTCTTTTTTCATAGTTCAGTAGTGTTGAGTATATTCACATTGTTGTTCAACAGATCTCCAGAACTTTTTCATCTTACACAGCTGAAACTCTATACCCATTAAACAGCAACACCTCATTTCCCATTCCTTATTCCCCCCAGCCCCTAGTAACCACCACTGTACTTTCTGTTTTTAGGAATTTGACTATTTTAGATATATCATATAAATGACGTCATACCATATTTTTCTTATTGTGACCTCATATAAATGGAGTCCTACATAATTTTCTTATTTATTTCACTTAGCATAATAGCCCCAAGATTCATCCATGCTGTAGCATGTGACATGATTTTCTTCCTTTTTAAGGCTGAATGATACTCTGTTTATGTATTGCATTTTGTTTATCCAACCATCTATTGATGGACATTTGGGTTGCTTCCATTTCTTGACAATTGTGAATATTGCTGCTATTAACAAAAGTGTGCATATAATCACTTTGAGATCCTGATTTCAAGATCTCATTCTTTTGGGTATATATGCAGAAGTAGGATTGTTGAATCATATGGTGGTTTTGTGTTTAATTTTTGAGGTGCATCTGTACTGTTTTCCATAGCAGCTGCACGATTTTACATACCCATCACCATTGCAGAAGGCTGCCAGTTTCTCCACATCCTCACCAACACTTTTTTTTTCCCCATTGGAGAGGGTGCTATTTGGTAGGAGCCATCCCCATCTGGTCCAATGGTGTTTATATGGTTGAGATTTGCATTTCTCTGATGAATAGTGACATTGAGCATCTTTTCATATGCTTTTGGCCATTTTTGTATATCATCTTTGGAGAAATGTCTGTTCATGTGGTTTGCATATTTTTTATCAGGTAATTTTTTGTTGTCCAGTTGTAGGAGTTCTTTATATATCTTAGATCTTAACCCTTTATCAGATATATGCTTTCTGTATATTTTCTTCCACTCAGTAGTTTGTTTCCCTTTTTATATTTTGTTTCCTTTTATGCATAGAAGTTTTTTAATTTGATGAAGTCCCATTTGTCTGTTTTTGCATTTGTTGCCTGTGCTTTTTTAGGGTCATCTCCAAGAAATCATTGCCAAATCCAATATCATGAAGCTTCTCCCCTATGTTTTCTTCTAGGATGTTTTTGTTTTAGGTCTTACATTTAGATCTTTAATCCATTTTGAATTGACTTTTGTATTTCGTGTAAGGTAAAGGTCCAACTTCATTCTTATGCATGTGGATATCCAGTTTTCCCAATGCCATTTGTTGAAAAGGCTATGTGGACTTTAGAATGGATTTTTCTATTATTGCAAGAAGTCATCCTCACTTTTTACCTTCCATCTGTCAAAGGACGTTAGCATATACCATTTTCCTTGTCTGGTAAACCTCTCTTGTTTAGTCAGTTCCTGAACTCTTACTCATCTCTCAGGGCTTGTCTTAATCTCACATCCCCAGAGAAGCTGTCCCTAATCCTTCCCACAGACTATGGCAGGTTCCCAGGTTCTCATAGCACTGTGAACCTTTCTTCTATACTCTTTATCACAGATGACTTTACATTTGCATATTATATTTGTTTGCTAACCTATATAGTATCAAGCTTCCCTCTGTCTAGTAGATTTCATGAAAGTAAGAATTGTGACCATTTTTGGTGGTGGTGGTGGTTTAGCCGCTAAGTCGTGTCCAACTCTTGCCATCCCATGGACTGTAGCCTGCCCAGTTCCTCTGTCCATGGGAGTCTCCAGGTGAGAATACTGGAGTGGGTTGCCATTTCCATCTCCAGTGACCATTTTTGCTTATTGCTATATCGCTAATGTTTCAGTGCCTGACATGTAGTAATATGCTCAATAAAAATTGAACAAATAAATGAAATTTTATTACTATCTGTATTTTTAATCTTATTTCCCATTTATAATCATAGACTTTGAGAGCTTGTCTGAGAAGTAAAATTGTCCAGTCTTTAGACATCAGTGTTGTGTTCAGTTAAAAAAGAAACATTATTCATATTCTAGAAATGAATTTATTTCCTCTAGAATGCTGTGTTTTAAATATATACAATAGAATATCTGTTTTTCACTATAATGTATTTAATGTTCTCTGATGTACTTAGTGAAAAACTTGATGAGCATCACTGTTGTATACACATTTTCAACATTCACTTTGTTAAAGTTTGCTCAGTTCAGCTCAGTTGTGTCCGACTCTTTGTGACCCCGTGGACTACAGCACTCCAGGCTTCCCTGTCCTTCACCAACTCCCAGAGCTTGCTCAAACTCATGTCCATTGAGTTGGTGATGCCATCCAACCATCTCATCCTCTGTCATCCCCTTCTCCTGCCTTCAATCTTTCCCAGCATCAGGGTCTTTTCAAATGAGTCAGTTCTTTGCATCAGGTGGCCAAAGTATTGGAGTTTGACCTTCAACATCAGTCTTTCCAATGAAGATTCAGGACTGATTTCCTTTAGGATGGACTGGTTGGATCTCCTTGCAGTCTCTCAAGAGTCTTCTCCAACACCACAGTTCAAAAGCATCAATTCTTCGGCACTCAACTTTCTTTATAGTCCAACTCTCACATCCATACATGACTACTGGAAAAAACATAACTTTGACTAGACAGACTTTGTTGGCAAAGTAATGTCTCTGCTTTTTAATATGCTGTCTAGGTTGATCATAGCTTTCTTCCAAGGAGCAAGTGTCTTAATTTCATGGCTTGCAGTCACCATCTGCAGTGATTTTGGAGCCCCCCAAAATAAAGTCTCTTACTGTTTCCATTGTTTCCCCATCTATTTGCCATAAAGTGATGGGACCGGATGTCATGATCTTAGTTTTCTGAATGTTGAGTTTTAAGCCAACTTAAAGTTCACAAAAGTTGAAGTTTGCTACTATACTTTAAACATACTGACTTCAAGGATCCCCTTCTGGTCCAATGGTTAGGACTCAGTACTTTCACTGCCAGGGCCTGGGTTTGATCCCTGATCAGGGAACTGAGATCCCACAAGTCCCATGCTATGGTCAAAATAATAATAAATATAAAAAAGTACTCACTTCACTATAAATAAATACCATATTTATTGATTAAAGTATTTCTTTCATTTTGTAAGTCTTTGATAATTTTTTAGTCTAGATGTTTCACAAATATTTGTTTTCTAAATTTCAAAAATAGTTATATTGAAGAGTAAGTACTTTTAATATTACTATCTTTGTGAATTTATTGTAGTCAGAAATGATAGTGGTAAGATTCTCATTTAAGCCCTTTATACATGAGGATGGAAATAATCTTTTTATTTTATATGGATCAGAATTTGAAGTGAGTTTTCTTTTTTATCTTTTTGCCTTCAACGTAAGCATTTGTGTTCTGTTAGGCTGTGTACAAAAATAACTATTCCGTATTCAGTGCCTTGAATTACTGATCTCTGATCCCACTGATACTCTGCAGGTTTATGGAGTTGTTTTAGTTTTGAATTGTCTTTGCCTTCTTACCATAATAACAGCTAAAACCAGAGTAGTAAATTCCTGACACTGTTTTAAGTGCTTTGCAAACTTTAGTTCATTATACACATTTGCTTATTGTATTAGTAAGGGTTCTCCTGAAAAACAACCAATAAGGGGTGTGTGTGTGTGTAAATACTTGTATATTTACTACTTTAGTATTATTTCTGTGTAACTATGTAAGTTTCTTCATGTATATATTAATACAGACACATATACACATATAAAGAAACTTACAAAGGATTGGCTCCCCTAATTTTCGAGGCTGACAAGTCTTAAGAGCCGGAGTCAGCAAGCTGGGGACCCAGGAGAGCCAATGGTGTAGTTCCCATCCAAGTCCAAAGACCTGAAAACCTGAAGAGCTGATGGTGTAAGTTTCAGTCCAGAGGCTATCAGGCTTGATACCCTGGAGAACCAGTGCTTCATTTCAAGACCCAAGGCCAATTAAACCAGTGTACCAGCTTAAAGGCCGTTAGGCAGGAGGAGCTGCCTCTTACTCAGAGGAGGGTTGATTGGTCCTTCCATTTTATTTAGGCCTTCAACTGGTTGAATGAGGTCCACTCATGTTATGGAGGACAATCTGCTTTACTCTCTCTACCAATTCAGATGTTAATCTCATCCAGGAATACCCTCACAGACAAACCCCCTATAATGTTTGACCAAATATCTGGCAGTATGTGGCACAGTCAAGTTGACACATAAAATTAACCATCGCAGTTATGTCCTAGGATCATGTGAAGATGAATGAACAAATCTCAAGTGTGTACAGCCCAGGAGTAGAAGACTTTACTATAATTGCCCATAGTCTGCTAGCCTTACCATCTGTTAAGTGAAGGGCTTGGACTGCTACATGGTCTGTAAGGTTCACTGAAGTCCTAGAATTGGTAAAGGATCTTAGAGACCTTTTAGTTGTCCAGCCTCTTCATTTTACAGGTGAAGAAATAGAGGGCAAATGGCTTGTCCAAGATTATTCAGTGCATCGGAGTTCACAAAAAGAAATTGCAGGCTCAGCTTTGTAACCTATGTCCTCAGTTTCCTCCTCTATGAACTGTGAGGGCTCTTGGATCATCAGTATTTCTTGAGCTTATAGAGATAGTATACTGGGTTTTGTGTGTGTGTGTGTATGTGTGTGAAGTCGCTCAGTCGTGTCCGACTCTTTGCAACCCCATGGACTGTAGCCTGCCAGGCTCCTCCGTCCATGGGATTTTCCAGGCAAGAATACTGGAGTGGGTTGCCGTTTCCTTCTCCAGAGGATCTTCCCCACCCCGGGATGGAACCCAGTCTCCCGCATTGTAGGCAGACGCTTTACCCTCTGAGCCACCAGGGGAGTCTTTTTTTTTTTATTCAATATTAAATTGCTAAGATTCTTCATAAGGTTTCATGTAGCTGTAGTTGATTTGTTGTCACTGCTGAATAATATTTTACTTTGGGAATCTACTAGAATTTATCCATTCTGTCGATGAACTTATACGTTATTTTGCAGTTTTTTTTTCTGTGTGACCAGAAAAATGTGTCTTTTAATATATATTTATAAAAGAGGTTCCTCCCAACGTATGTAGGATACACATATATAAACACACACTCAGCCACATGTATAGGAAGACAAATACATGTAATAACTCTAGAAATGTGCAACTCTACAAAAGGAGGTGAAATTGTTCTCCAAAGTAGTTTTACCATATGAATTCCCACTGGCGATGTATGAGTTCCCATTGCTTCATGTTTTTGCCTTTGATGTTGTTTGACGTCTTACATTTTGTCAGTTCTCTGATTACTAATGAGATTAAGCATCTTTGCATATGTTTCTGAGCCCTTTATGTTTCCCCTCTGAAATACTTGTTCATGTCTTTTAACTATTTTCTATTAGGCTATTGTTCTTCTACTGATTTATAATTATGAGTCCTTTTCATAATCATAGATTAATCCTTTGTTGATTACATATCTTGCAAATATCTTAGTTTGTGGCTTTATATATATATATGTCTTTTGATAAAGAATTTCTTAGTTTTAATGTAGTCAGGATTTTGGTTCTTTGTGGTTACTGCTTTGTGTCTTGTTTAAGCATTCCTTCCCTATTCCAAAGTTGGGAAACTAGTCTCCTTTTTATTCTTTTTAAAAGTTTTAAAAATTTGGCAAATTATTTTTCGAGCCTCATTTTTCAGAACTTTAAAATGCAGGAGTTGAACTAGCTGTTTTCTAACAGTCTTATTCTTTAACATTGAGACCTGAAGTAGAAAGGATATGTGTGTATATTTTCAGAGATTGCTGTGTTCTTTCAGTAATCTCTTCCATTATGAGGTTTCATATTCACTCCTGCTTCTCTTTTTCTCATTTCCCCAGCCTCTTCCTTCCTGTTTTCTTCAGAAAATAAACAGTTGAATCCTGCAGAATCCTAAAGTTTTCTGTGTCAAAGCACCACTTTTTAATTGAAATTTGAGATAATGCAATTGTAAAATATAATAGAGATCCCATATACTCTTTACCCGGTTTATCTTAATGGTAACATCTTGCAAAACTGTAGTATAATGTCACAACCAGGATATTGACGTTGATAGCATCCACTGATCTCATTCAGATTTCTCCAGCTATACTTGTACTCATTTGTGTGTATTGTGTATTTAGTTCTGTGCAGTTTTATCCCATGTGTATGTTTGTATATCCACCACCACCGAAAGATATGAGAGGAAACAGCATTTTTTAAAGTCTGAATTACTGAATACCTCTAGAGTGTTCTGCAGTACCCAATTTGGCTGGTGCCCATACGGTTCTAGAGGGCCACCTCCAGGTTACATAATCCAGAAGTGAATTGATGAACCGAAACCTTGACCTGAGAGATGAAAGAATCTTTGATCTTTGGGTCTGAGATCCTGGGAGGCCAGTTGGCATGCCCCCAAAACATAATCATGCTTTATTTTGAATTGTATATGCCCATATGAACCTGCATTTGAGACACCCTAGTAAAAGCTGCTTTTGATTCATCATACCAATAGGAGTCATTCAAATTCCATGTGGTTGTTAGCAACTACAAAGTAGTAGTGTAAAGGAGTAATGCTAATCCTTCTAGGAAAACAATTAGAAGCATTAAAAACAAAATTACATAAAAACAGAAAAAGCAATTAAAAATAATTAAAAAGCACCAGAATATACATTAGTTTATATCCCCATAAGTAGAAACTTACATTATTGTCATGCTGGTAGTTAAGGGCATTTGAAGACCATATTTATGGGAGAGCTGTATATGCTTTAAACTCCTGTCTACTTCAAAATATTTAAAAACGAACACTCAGCGTCTTTAGTGGAGTTCATTCATTCACCCCTTTATTGCCTGTTATGACCAGCCAGGCACTATGCTAAGCAAACAGGATTGAGTAGTAAATAAAAACATAAGTGCTTCGTGTCCTTATGAAACTTAGAATCTAATTTTCAATTTAAAAAATAAGGCAGCCAATATTCTAATTATTCATTTCGTAAGTTACAAATGAAATTAATTAGAAACAGATAGCAGAAATAGGATCTGTTTTTGATAGGGTAGCTGGCAAGTTCTGTCTGAGGAAATGGCATGTAAGCAGATAACTGAAGGAATGAGGGTCCATTTCTGCAGTGGGGGTTGTGAGTAGTTACTGAAACCAGTTGTTTAAAGGCCCTGAGTTGGGCAAGAGCCAGGCACATTGGGAAACTGCAAAGGAGGTTAAATGGGGCTGAAGGGCATACTCAGTGGAGGAGGGGGACGGAGGCAACGAATGGGCTATAGGAACTTCTTAGGAGCAATTTGGATCTTGTGATCTGAACTTCTTGAAGCCATGAGGGTGGTTTGAAGATGTGGAAGTGATGGTAATGAAGTTGTCTATTTAATCAGTTCACAAATACTAAATACCCTACCATGTGTCAGGCACTATTCTACCTGCTAGGGATGCAGTGGTGAGCAAACAGACAAAAATTTCAGCACCCATGGATCTTAGATTTTAATGGGGGACGGTATTGTTAGGGTAAAGAGGAAGCTGAGCGTTCCAAAATACAAGGGCCAGAAAAAGCTAGATCTTTGTCTCTCAGAAAAGTGTGAAAGTTAAGTTAGTCGCTCAGTCACATCTGATTCTTTTGCGATCCCATGGACTGTAGCCCACCAGGCTTCTCTGTCCATGGAATTCTCCAGGCAAGAATACTGGAGTGGGTAACCATTTCTTTCTCCAGGGGATCTTCTGGGACCCAGGGATTGAAACTGGGTCTCCTGCATTGCAGGCAGATTCCTTACCATCTGAGCCATCAGGGAAGCCCCTTCGTGTCTCTGGCATGCATTAATAATAACCCAGGACAGAGGCAGCTTCTATTGCATGAACTCATCTGGAGAAGGAAATGGCTACCCACTCCAGTATTCTTACCTGGAGAATCCCATGGACAGAGGAACCTGTTGGGCTACAGTCCATGGGGTCGCAAAAGAATCAGACACAACTGAGCATGTACGCACATCTAGGGTCCCAGGGTAGTGGGGCAGTTCTGCCTTCCTCAGCATTTGGTTTTCAAGTTCTAGCCAGCTAGAGGGAAAGAGGGGTCCAGGTCAAGCTTCTTTAGGAAAATGACCAGGAAATCGTACACATCACTGTTAAACACATGCCTTTGAGGGATAGGAAAATGTAGTTTATAGCTGGAAAGCCAGGTGCTCAGGGAAAAAAGGAAGAGCAGATTTAGGGGGACAACCAGTAGACAGGGAGACATAATAAACAAGATAAATGTAATATCTTGTATGCTAGAGATGAGTGGTAAAGGGTAGGAAGTATCAGGTGGCAGAGGTTGCAGTTTTTTAATAGAGCGACAAAGGAAGCCCTCATTGGGAAGGTGTCATTTGCTTAAAGCTCTGAAGTCTTTGAGCAAGAAATACCATTCTGAGTTGTGCTGAGGTTGCCATATGCAGGGTAGGCTTTTACACGCCTGAATCTTGAACCTTATCTGAAAGTATTTAGGTTAGTGGGAAAGGCATCTTATAAATACTACAGTTTCACTGAGAGTGAGCGATAGAAGAAAGCCTTAAACAATGAATCGATGAATTATCACGCTAGGACCTGGACTGGGGCGTCTCTCTGAGAGATTTTTTTTTTACTTAGATCTTTAATGGTAGGCTTAGCTCCCTGAGAAAGAAGGAACCAAGAAACCCTCTGTAGTGCTCAGTTCAGAGTGGGGCAGGGGAGGGTAATTGTTTTTTTTCTCCCTAAGTGTAGGAATTTTTGATGATTTGAGTCTGCTGTCGAACTCTGGCTAATTTCAGTCAACCCCTGTCAATGCAGTTTTAAGAATGTGGTTAAAAAGAATGGAAGTATTTTCATGTTCACACTTCATCCAAAATCTTGCTTAGTTGCCTTTCCAATTAGAGAAATTGATAGTTTCCAATACTTCATTATTTTCTTTAATTATATTTGAGTGCTGCTTTAGGTTATATGTCAATGTAAAATACATAATAAGCACCTTTTCCTACTTCTACATCATTTTTTTTAATGACAACTCATTGGGTTAGTGAGACAAAAGAAAAGAATTTTCTGCCTATTTCTTTCTCTAATGCCCTTTCCACCTCCAATACTCCCATAGCCTGTCCTGGGCTTAATCATTATCTTTCATTAGAGAATTTACAGTGTAGGAAAGGAGATAAGATACACAGATACATCATGAACATACAAGGCAGAAAGTGATAAATGCCACAAGAAAGGTAAAAATAAAATGCTTTTGTAGTTCACAGACCACAGAATGAGATAGTGACCCTGACAGTCTTTGCTTCCATGGTCATGAAAGGAGAGAGTAAGGTTAACTTTGAGCTAAATATGTAATGCTCTCAAAAGGAATTTTCTCTTCTTGGAAAAGGGAAGCATTTGATGTGTTCTCCTACTGTTTTAAGTGTTTTTGTGAGTCCAGTCCTTTTCTAGGCACAGATAAAATACATTTTTTTTCCCTGTCATGCTACACGACAGAGAAAAACTTCAGTTAGACTGGATAAGCACTGCTAATCACTTAACAGCGTTTTATAGTCTTGGAAGTTACCCTTGAATCTTTCCTCCTCTCCCTCACTTCAGCTTACCTAGTGCCTCACCAAATCCCCAAGATTATTCCCCCTGAATATTTTGAGGATCCCCTCTTGCCATGCTTAATCCATCTCTGCAGAGCAGCTCAGCTGACTTTTTTAAAATATAACATTAGTTTAAGTCAGTTTCACACTCTGAATCCCTAGTGGCTCCCTCCCCTCACAGAACAAGATTTCAGCTTCTTCTTGTGCGCACCAGGCTCTGCCTGCCTGACCTTTGCCCCTCGCCTTGTACACTGCAGTCACGCTGGCCTTCCCTTGGGGCCCTGCCCTCCTCCTGCACACTGCTCCCACACTGTGGAATCCTCCCCCAAGGGCCCCATTTCTGTTCCTTCATTACTAAACTCGAGGCATCCTTAAGGAAGCCTTCACTGACCCCTGCTGAGTCAGACTACCCATCTAAACAGGGTGTCATAGCACCTTGTACTTCTCTTACTTAGGTCTTCCTGAAATTGTAATTCATTATAAATCTTGGAGCTAGTTGTAGCTGCCTCCTGGCTTTGTGGTGGTTGTTTAGTTGCTCAGTAATGTCTGACTCTTTGCGACCGCTTGGACTGCGGCACGCCAGGCTTCCCTGTCCATCACCATCTCCTGGAACTTGCTCAAACTCATGTCCACTGAGTTGGTGATGCCATCCAACCATCTCGTCCTCTGTCGTTCCCTTCTCCTCCTGCCCTCAATGTTTCCCAGCATCAGGGTCTTTTCTAATGAGTCAGCTCTTCACATCAGGTGGTCAAAGTATTGGAGTTTCAACTCACTCCTTCCAATGAATATTCAGGACTGATTTCCTTTAGGATGGACTGGTGTGATCATCTTGGAGTCCAAGGGACTCTCAAGAGTCTTCTCCAACACCACAGTTCAAAAGCATCAATTCTTTGGTGCTTAGCTTTCTTTATAGTCCAACTCTCACATCCATACATGACTACTGGAAAAACCACAGCTTTGACTATATGGACTTTTGCTGGCAAAGTAATGTCTCTGCTTTTTAATATGCTGTTTAGGTTGGTCATAGCTTTTCTTCCAAAGAGCAAGTGTCTTTGAATTTCATGGCTGCAGTCACCATTTACAGTGATTTTGGAGCCCAAGAAAATAAAGTCTGTCACTGTTTCCATTGTTTCCCTATCTATTTGCCATGAAGTGATGGGACCAGATGCCATGATCTTAGTTTTCTGAATGTTGAGTTTTAAGCCAGCTTTTCACTGTCCACTTTCACTTTCATCAAGAGGCTCTTTAGTTCCTCTTTGCTTTCTGCTCTAAGAGTGGTGTCATCTGCATATCTGAGATTATTTATATTTCTCTCAGCAATCTTGATTGTGCACAAGCACAATTCAGCTTGTGCTTCATCCAGCCTGGGATTTCGCATGATGTACTCTGCATAGAAATTAAATAATCAGGGTGATAGTATACAGCCTTGACATACTTCTTTCCCAATTTTGAACCAGTCCATTGTTCCATGTCCAGTTCTAACTGTTGCCTCTTGACAGGTTTCTCAGGAGTCAGGTACGGTGGTCTGGGATTCCCATCTCTTTAAAAATTTTCCACAGAATTTTAAATCTTGTTCCTTCCTAGAACAAGATTTAAAAGGGCATGTATGGTTTTACTTATTTACTGCTCTGTACCCAGAGCCAGTGTCTGGTATAGTCCTGGGCACGGGAATAAATGTTTAAGAAATATTTTTTGCTAAAGAAAAATGGCAAAAAATTCCCAAATCATGTAAATTTGGTTTTAGATTTTACTTTGGTGTTTACATTGATCCTAGGTGTTTTTTGTGTTTTTTTGTTAATATTTCTTTGGCAGGTTTGGGTCTTAGTTGTGACACACAGGATCTTCGTTGGGTTATGTAAGATCTTTTGTTGTGGTGAAAGGACTCTTTTAAATTTATTTATTTTTTTCATTTATTTTTATTAGTTGGAGGCTAATTACTTTACAGTATTGCAGTGGTTTTTGTCATACATTGACATGAATCAGCCATGGATTTACATGTGTTCCCCATCCCGATCCCCCCTCCCACCTCCCTCTCTACCCGATCCCTCTGGGTCTTCCCAGTGCACCAGGTCCGAGCACTTGTCTCATGCACCCAACCTGGGCTGGTGATCTGTTTCACCCTAGATAATATACATGTTTCGATGCTGTTCTCTCGAAACATCCCACCCTCGCCTTCTCCCACAGAGTCCAAAAGTCTGTTCTGAAAGGACTCTTTAGTTGGGGCACATGGGCTCCAGACTGTGCAGGGTTAGTTGCCCCATGGCATGTGGGATCTTTAGTTCCCTGATCAAGGCTGGAACCCTTGTCCCCTACATTGCAAGGCAGATTCTTAACCACCAGACCAGCAGGAAAGCCCCAATCCTAGGCTTTTTAAAGTTGTTGGAATGTTTACAAAAGATAAGCATCAACACACCTGGAAGCTGTTAGAAATACAGAGCCTCAGGCCTCTGATTCAGACCTACTGTATCAGATACTCTGAGGGTGGGGCCTGACAGTCTGGTGTAACATGCCCTCTGGGTGATGCTGATGCTGAATAATGTTTGAGAACCAAGGTTCTATAAAGATACTGACTGAAGGTTGATTGTGGCTAAGTAAAATATGAAGTGCAGCTTAAACCTACTTTTGAAATTAGGTGCATTGTTTCTAATCAGTAGCAGGTGTTAATAAACCACATTTCAGCTGCCACCCTACACCAGCCCCCATTTTATCAACTGATGTCTCAAGACATCAACTGAAATGTAAACAAGGTCTGCCTGATCAATCAGCCCAAACCTGGACTTTAGAAATTGCATAGTATTTTTCAGACTTCACCATCCTGAATCTAACTTTTATCTAGTGCCCTGCAATTCCAGGAAATGATTGTAGAACTGATAATGCTCATGATTCTAGCATTGGAGTGCTTTGCTTTTATTTATTTTGGCCATACCACATGAGGAATGTGGGATTTTATTTCTCTGACCAGGGATCGAACCTCCGCCCCCTGCTTTGGGAGCTCAGAGTCTTAACCACTGGACTACTAGGGAAGTCTCAAGAGCTTGTTTCTTTTGAAACAAGTAACATCTTTGTCACTGAGTGGTGCCTTTGCCATTGTTTTTTTTTTTTTTTGGTGTCTTAAGTTTTACTTTCATCAGGAGAAAGGTATATGTGATTTACATGTTTCAAATGCTTATAATTGTGAAATGTATTTCAGCTGATGAAGGGATTCAAAAGTAAAGTGGCTATTTTAGTGAATATTCGTTCTGCGGAAGTTAGGGGAACCTAAGGTAGTTTTGCAAATACTCCTGTGTCCAGCTGTTGCCCACATGTATTCTTTTTCCTTAGCCTCCAAGCATCTGTTTGCCTGTGGCTGCTCCTAGAATTTAATTGCCTGCTAGCTAAAACCTCTATGAAAACATTTGGGTAGATAAAGTGGCCCAGGATTTTCTTTTGCTTGGCAAGAACTCACTTGCTAAAATGGTTTTTAATATTTTGGTGCCTCTCCACTGTGCTTCTTCTGCCAGAATAGATGCAGCCCAAAAGATTTGCTTGTCTTCCTAACTCCTTTTTTAATATCTCATTGCAGTGACTGAGCTATTGATCTGAAGGGATAATGACAACCCTGCATGTGCTTTTTGCAAGTTCTGATATTTTAAGAACTGAGAGCTTTGAAAAAGAGCATTGCTTTACTTCACAAACTCAAGGCTTCTTCAAACCAAATAATATACAGCATATGTCATAAAGAAGGTTCGTTCCTAGAAATCACCATATTTGAAGGGAGTGAAGGATGAGGGAGAAGGAATTAAAGCAAGTGACAGTCCTTGCTCAGAGACTGATAACCAGGGTTAGCTCCATGGGAACATTGTCTCCAGCAGCCACACTTACTCTTTTCCTCACCGCACCCCTAATTCATGTCCTTGGCTCCTAAAATACACTTAAAGCACTTCTCAGAAAGATTGTTCCAGAGTGAAAGGCACATAGAAAGTAAACAATAAACTTTTTGCTGAAATTAGCCTTGAGTATATTATTAGTGGTTTTGGCTTCTAGATTGACTCTTTGGTAGAGAAAATAGCAAGCCACATGCCTCATTATAATTAGATATATTTCAGATAACTGAAGATAATACATCTGTTGCAAGGCAGATGGGAAAAATTGGGGAATTTTTACCTGCATACATTTATTAACCCAAGTTTTGACTAATAAGGTCTAAGGTCTCCATCCACTTGAGAAACATGCTCCACCACCCAAAAGAGTTAAAGAATATTTAGGTTTAGACTCTTAATTTGTTAATGTTGCTGTCTAATATCTCATATATATTTGTATCTGTTCAAATAAGTATGGAAAAATCCCACTTATTTTTAGAATTTGTTTTAAACATTTTTAAAGTAAACTTTTCATTTTAGCATAGTTTCAGATTTATAGGAAATTTGCAAAGATGGTACAGAGAGTTCACCCTTATTATTATCTTATATTAGTAATGGTACATTTCTCACAATTAATGAACCGATACTGTTACGTTATTACTAACTGAAGTCCACACTTTATTCACGTGTCTTTGCTTTTTCCCTAATGTTCTTTTTTTCTGTTCTAGGACCCCACCTAGGATACCATACCAAAATTAGTCATCCTGTCTCCTTAGACTCCTCTTGGCTGTGACAGTTTCTCACCCTTTTCTTGGTTTTGATGACATTGACTGTCTTGAGGAATACCACCCAGGGATTTTGTAGAAGATCCCTCAAATAAGATTTGTCTGATGTTTTTCTCAAGATGAGGTGCACATTATGGCTTTCTTGGAAGACTGGAAAAGTGAAGGGCGGTCCTCATCACATCTTATCCGCCATGCATAGTGTCAACATGACTTCACTGATGATGTTAATTGATCACTTGGCTGGGGTAGCATTTGTCAGGTTTCTTCACTGTGAAGTTTTTTTTTGAAAGAGATTTTTACTGGTTTTTCTACCTCTGTGATTCTGGAAGGGAATATGTTTTGTTTCATTTATTCATTCAACAGATGTTGCTGCTGCTGCTAAGTTGCTTCAGTTGTGTCCGACTCTGTGCGACCCCATAGACAGCAGCCCACCAGGCTCCTCTGTCCCTGGGATTTTCCAGGCAAGAACACTGGAGTGGGTTGCCATTTCCTTCTCCAGTGCATGATAGTGAAAAGTGAAAGTGAAGTCGCTCAGTTGTGTCCGACTCTTTGAGACCCCATGGACTGCAGCCTACGAGGCTCCTCTGTCCATGGGATTTTCCAGGCAAGAGTACTGGAGTGGGGTGCCATTGCCTTCTCCATAACAGATGTTACTTTGAGTTAAAGAAAACTTGGTTTTAGGTAAATTTTAGGGTTTTTTTTCCCCAAGGCCCACTCTATGGATTGGAGAAATGAACCTTATCTAAGGCATAGCCAGCACTTTGTAGGTAACAAAAGTTGGTTAATGTCAAGTTGTTGGTGTACAGTGTATATTTGTTTAGCTTTTCTAAATATACTGAGTTTTTCAACAAAATTCTGTTTGACCACTGATGCATATTGTTAAATAATTTAAACCACACTCTTCAAATATTATGACATCTCAATTATTCATGATTTACCAGTTTAAATTAGACTTTCTTCTGTTTTCACTCATTTCATATTCAGAAGTAACAGTGGAGATGAGACCCTTTCTATCTATCTTCCCAGATTTTGTTTAAGTACATAGGATTATATAGATATTAGGGATCAAGCAACCTCCTGCTTATTTACATTCCTCAAATGCTAGTCACGGTAATGGATTCTGATCAGAAAGTATTAGGAAGAGAAGTCACCAGAGCATCTCGTGTTGAAATTTGTTAGGGAGTTTTGGTATCAAGGAATGAGCATGCAGCAGATGAGCCTCTAGGATGAATTTGATTAATTCTCTACAGCAGCAAGACCTTAGAATCAGATGGTGTTGCTTGAGGCTTTGTGTTGCTTTGGAGTTGGATAATCTAAATTGTATGACCTCTAGTGGATTTCCATTCTGTCATGTATTAACCAACGTGTATCTGTGCAAATGGAAAGAGATTTTCTGTTGGGCTGTGTGTGAGCTCAGTGGGAAGGGTTTAAAATTAGGAATGAATGCATTTAACTCAACTTTGCTTCCTAATAACGGACATCTCTACCAGAGTTGATAACACTGCAAACACGAAAGGAGCAGAGACATCTGGGTGTTATCGCTGGCTCTGCCACTACTTGTGTAGTTTGGGGGGTAGTTTTTTTTCTGTGTCTCCCTTTGGTGGCCGTCAGATTTTCATCCACATAGTGGGAGTGGATAGACCAGAGCATTGCTTATACCCCCTTATAAGTTTGTTGTTCAGAATGGGAAACAAAAGTAGCAATATGGGCTGTCTGCCCAATTCCATGGTATGTGAGGCGGTGCATTAGGAGAAACAGCTTTCTAGGTAATACATGTGAGCTGTAGAGCTTTTTAAGATGTATATTCTGGACTATGGAAGTGGTGGTAGGTAGAGAACATGGTGGTGGGTGAACAGAGATCACTGTACACTGAATTCCATAGTCCTCTTCCTTGGTCCTTCCCATGGTACAGATTTGCTATTTCTCTTTCATTGCCAGTCTCCTCTGCTCATGGCCTTGCCTTAGACTGTCTGTTGTCAGGAGGGCTATGAGGGACTGTTGACTTCCCCATCTTCACTGCTCTCCAGAGGACAGAGTTGGGGCAGGTCAGCCCCGAATGAGGCTTTGGGCCCCAGGCTGTCCCAAGTTGGAGAAAATTTGGAAACCTCAGCAGATCATGTCTGCTAATGCCATTCTGACTGTATGTGCTTATGTTTTTGTAAGGCTGCTCTTGCCTAGTTCCTTGTGATTAAGACTGGCCTTGTATTCAGTACTTCCATGCAGAACCTGGGCCCCTTGGTGAAGTCCTTGTCTGGGTACAGTGGTTGGTACCTTAGTTGCTCTAAGGGTAGAAACAGGCTTTCTTTTAGCCACGCCTCTCAGGGACTTGAACTCTGCCTGGATCCGTGCTGATGTCTGAGGCTCTGCTGCCCATTGTTGACGAAGATGCTCACTGACCCAATTGCTTTTTACCAGGTTTACCTGTTATTGTATTGTCTGCTTTCTCCTTGCTGAGTATCCTGATGCTCACTCACTGATCACCTACCTATCTGGACCTCTGTTTGGTGCTGCCCACTCTCCTTTTCCAGTCACACACTCTTGCCTGCTTGCATTTCCTCCTAGAGCTTGCTTCTGAGTCCATCTACAAGCACCTTCCCTCCAGTATGGAGGGATGATGGAGCCTGATCTACCATACTGCCTGCCTTTAGCAGCTTAATTATGACCACAGCATTTCCCATTCTCTTTGTAAAAATCGATCAGCTTTTAGCTGCCTTACTTGGTTTTTTCCCTGATACCATAAACCTACCCTTTGTCATTTTTATTGGATCACTTTTTTTGTCTTTCTTTAGAACAAATCTCATGTATCACTTGTTACCTTCACAGGAAGTGGCCTCAAATCATAAAATCTTTGTGTTGGAAGAGACTTTCAGAGACATCCAGTTCAACTTTCCATGTGATGGTAAAATAACTCATCAATTATGTTTTTGTGACAGCTCTCAACTGGTTTCTTGGGCCCAAAACTATCGATTCATTCATTGATTTATTCAGTCATCACAGTTACTGAGGGTCTACTTTTAGCCAGGCGTTGCAGGTGTGTGTGTGTCTTGTGTTTGTCACCATTTCTGTCCTTAGGGAGCTGCTACTCTAGAGCGAATAGAGAAATAAACAATCATGATTGCTAACTAGAGACCTGCAGTGGGGGTGGGGGTGGGGAGGGGTCATTTCTCCTGCATGACTGAAGGTTGGTTCTGGAGAGGCTCTTTCTGTTGCTCCAGTTAACATCAGCTTTGTGGCCACCACTTTTTCAGTTGCTCAGTGAAGAGAGGAATCTCCTTTCTGCCTCTGTCTATCCTTGACTTGCCCTTAAGATCATCTTTCTAAATGCAAATCTTGGTGTGTTACTTCCTTGTTAATAGCCCCCCCCACCCCCGCCGTTGTCTCACCCAGGAACAGACATCTGATTCTTGAGCACAGCTTGTAAAGCCTTCTGGTTCATGCCTATCTCTCCAGCCGCATACACACCATTTTTCATCAGGCTCTCAGTGCTCCCAAATTTCGTGCAGTTTCCTGGCTACATCATGCTTGCACTTCTCTCGTATATGTTGTTCCTGCTACTTAGAATGACTGCCAGTCTATCTTCACCATAAACTCCAGGGCACTGTAAAAGCCTGATGGAAAATGGTACACAGGGAGGAGTAAATCACAATTCTACCCTTTTCCATTAAGTTGTACTTTGACCCTTTGGCTGCTATTACACCTTATGCACTCCACCCCTGCCGCCCAAAGATTGTAAACTGCTCTAGACCAGGCAGTTATCTCTGTCTTTAGCCTTAACAAAGACTGGCCCAGAATGGGCAGTCAATAAATACTTGTTGGGTGAATGGCTAAGTAAACAAATGAGTACAAGTTTTCTGTGGTGTCTGTTTTCCACTTTAGGTCTCCCTTAGAGCACTGTGAGTGCTACTTAAAAAGACTCCTACCACAATTTTGACTATAGCTCCCTGCCAACCTGTGACCATGCTCACTGGCTTAGCCATAACCAAACATCTGCCTGCAACTATCACCAAGTGCTTAGTTGCTCAGTTGTGTCCAACTCTTTGCAGCCCCATGGACTGTAGCCTGCCAGGCTTCTCCGTCCATGGAATTCTGCAGTCAAGAATACCGGAGTGGGTTGCCGTGTCCTCCTCCACAGGGTCTTCCCAACCCAGGAATCTATCACCAAACAGCCTACCCAACAGGGAGAAAGACCCTTCAGGGGTGGGGGGAATGATGGACAACTCTACCTTCTCCCACCTGGCAGCCTCTGCTGCCAAGGTAAGCTGTGTCTCTTCAAAACTCTAATCAAGAGAAAGAAACTGTACAAAATGAAAATGGCTTCATTCCTGTTTAATAAATCAGAACATTTGTAAAGTGAGGAGAATTAGTGCTTGAACAAGTTCCTGTCTTGTTAAGCAATCCTTTGAAGAGTCATCTACAAACTCAAGCAATTGGTGAGGACAGTTAATGGCCATTTATCATTTTAAGTTGATGTGTTTCAAATAAGTAGCAAATGGAGTATTTTGTTCCTAAATTACACATTTAGCACCTTCCTACTAGAGCCCCCTTTGTACATAATTATATCAGTGAGCAGTGAAAGACACACAAAACTGTCATGAACTTTGTCCTCCTTATCTTCCTCTTCTTTAATTGTGGATCTTAAACTTTTACTCAAAACCCAGCACTTTTAGTTCTATTAGATGTAGATCTCTCCCTGAAATAGTCAGCCATTTCTGAGATAGTATACCTTTTTCTTTTAGGTTTATTGTGATATAATTTACATAAAGTAAGATTCACCCTTTTTAGGCATGTACAGGGCTTCCCTGGTGGCTCAGAAGGTAAAGAATCCACCTGCAATGCAGGAGACCTGGGTGCGATCCCTGGGTTGGGAAGCTCCCCTGGAGAAGGGAACGGCTACCCACTCCAATATTCTGGCCTGGAAAATTCCATGGACAGAGGAGCCTGGCAGGCTATTGTCCATGGGGTCGCAAAGAGTTGGACACAACTGAGTGACTTTCACTTTCAGGCATATGAAGTTTGACAAAATTATGTAGCTCATGGCCACCACTGAAGTCAAGATAATAGACTTTTCTATCACCCAAAGTGTTCCCTCATGCTTCTTTGTAGTCAGTCTCCTCTCTATATTGCCAACCTTGGCAACCACTGCTCTGATTTCTGTCGCTATAGTTTTGTCATTTCCAGAACCTCATTTAAGTGGAATCAAAGTGTATAGTCTTTCAAGTCTGGCTTATTTTGCTTAGTATAATGCTTTTGAGAGTCATCCATGTCATTGAATTTATCAGTAGTTTTCTGCCTTCTATTACATTCTATATGAATGTACAACAATCTGTTTATCCTTTCACCAGTTGATGGCCATTTGGATAGTTTGAAGTTTGCAGTGATTATGAATAAAGTGGCTGTAAACATTTGTAGTTTAGCTTTTGTGTAGACATATATTTTTATTTCTCTTAGGTAAATACCAAAGAGTGGGATGGCTGGATCTTATGATGTGTGTTTAACTCTGTTTTTCAAAGTGACTGTGCCATTTTTTTAAAATTCCAGTCTGTGGCTTGTCTTTTTATTTTTATTTCTTTTTAATTTTCTTACTATTTAAAGAACAAAATGTTTAAGTTTTTATGAACTTCAGTTGATCAATCTTTTCTTTTATGGTTCATGCTACTTCTGTCCTATATAAGAAATAGTTACTAGACCTAGGATCATGAAGATTTACTTCTATTTTATTCTAAACATTTTGTAGCATTCGGTTTTATGTTTCAGTCTATGATCCATTTCAAATTGTATGTACAGAGTGAAGTTTGGGTTGAGGTTCTTTTTTAAAAATCTTGATATGTCCCATTGTTCCACCATCATTTGTTGAAAGACAAAAAGACTGTCCTTTGTCTGTTGAATTAAGTTGACATCTTCATCAAAAATCACTTCACCATATATAAGCATACCTCATTTTTTTGTACATTGCTTTATTGAACTTTGCAGATACTGTGTTTTTTTACAAATTGAAGTTTTGTGGCAAGCCTGCATTAGGCAAATCTGTCAGCTCCATTTTTTTCCAGCAGCATTTGCTCCCTTTGTGTCTCTGTGCCACATCTTGGTAATTTTCATCATATTTCAAACCCTCCACCAGCAAAAAGATTACAACTTGCTGAAGACTAAGTTGATGGTTTGTATTTTTTGCAATAAAAATATTTTTTATTTTTATTTATTTATTTTTCAAGGTATGTGCATTTTTATTTTTTAGACATAATGCTATTGTATACTTAGTAGACTATAGTATACTATAAATTTAACTCTTATATATGAACTGGGAAACCAAGAAATTTGTGTGACTCACTTAATTACAATATTTTCTTTTTTGCACTGGTCTGGAACCAAACCCACAGTATCCTCCAGGGTATGCCTATATATATATGGATCAGTTTCTATTCCATTGATCTATGTGTTTATCTTTTTACCAATATCACACTGTCTTGAATAGTGTACCTTTATAGTAAGTCTCAAAATCAGTTGTTTTGAATCCTTCAGCTGTTTCTTTTTCTAAATTGTCTTGGTTATTCTAGATTGTTTTTCCATATAAATTTTAGAATTATCTTGTAAATTTCTCAAGAAGAAGTTGGCTTAGATTTTATTGAGCATTGACTTGAATGCTGAATTAGGGATGAATGGAATCTGTAAATTCATTTGGACAAGAATTGGAGTATTGATGAGTCCTCTAATCCATGAACACACTGTGTCTCTCCAGTTACTTATGTCTTTGATTTCTCTCATCATTGTTTTTTGTCTGTTTTTGGTAATTTTCAACATATAAATCTTATCATACTTTGTTAGATTGGTTCCTGAGTATTGTGTATTTATTGGTTCTGTTGCAAATGGTGCTTATCCAAATTTCAGCCTCCTATTTGTTCATTAATATATCTAAACATACAGTTCATGTTTGTGTAGTGGTCTTAACGTTTTCCATCCTTGGTAAAATCACTTATTAGATCTACTGATTTTTTTATGGATTATTTTGGATTTTCTACTTAGATAACTATGTTTTCTGTGAATGGCATTAAGTTAAGAATTATGAACCAACCTCGCATGTGTAGACCAAATCCCAAATGACTATAGTATATTATTCTCTTATACTTTATGGATAAAAATCATGGCTAGATGCTGCTTAGTTGTTGGGAATTCCTGAACATATGAGTATTATATAGGTTACTAGGACCACTTCCATCCTTGCTAACCTTACCTATGATACAATGCATGTAGAGTGCTGTTCTTCATCTTTATTTGGTCTTTCGGCAAAGGGAGTGAGGGGAAAGGCAACAGATACTAGGCAATGTGTATGTTAATTTAATCTTAATTGGAAATTGAGGTCCAACAAGCAATTCGTACCACTGAAGTCTTGGAGCTGGTCGATGGCACACTCAGAACTTAAGTACAGGTTTGTTCAGTAAAAACCCATGATAAGCCCATTACATTTTAATACCTCTCCCTGGAAATGAGTGCCTGCATGTGGCAGGGGACAGCCCGGGCAGGGAACCAGGTACTGGGTAGAAGACTGCAGGGAGGATGGTGGAGGAGAGACTGATTGAGATTAGGAAAGGGAGAAATGTTCCACCACCTTTCATTGCCATCTAAAAACCTGGACTTTTTAGATATCTTGGTTTGCATCATATCTCTGTCATTTATTTGATTTGTGGCACATTTGTATCTCTGAGACTCTTTTTTTTATTGTTATTATTTGAATTGTAGACTGTTAACCTGGGTTGTTATGAAGAATAAAGTGCCAGCCACATAGAATATGCTCAATATGATGGTGTCCATTACTATTCTCATTACTGATTTCCTACCATTAAACACACCTTATAACTGGAAATAATTTGGTTTTGGAAAATGATTTATGTAGTTTAATTCTTTTGCCAAAATAGCCTAGAGCAAGTCTTTTTTTTTTTTTAAGAATGGACTTGGTTTCCTCTACTTTTTATCCACATCCTAAGTCAAAACAATACTCACTTTACTAAATCAGTTTGCAAGTTTGATTTAAAACCTCCTGCTGAATGCTTTGGGCTCTGGAAATGATTGCGTGCATGTGTGTCTGAACATGTGATCTGGAAGTGGTTGTCTCAGCCCCGAGGACCGGAGAGACCACTTTTATTTTACATGAGCAGCCAACCAGTGATAGCCAGCTTGAGTCCCTTCGCTCATGCAGATCTGACAGTTTCTGAGTCATCAAAACTCTCTTCTCTGACACAAACCACTTCAGGCTGTTGGGAGGTAATGATTCCTTTTTTTGGTAAGGTTATTTTGGTTATCACAAGTAGAGCTCAATAGCTTCTGTGTTTCGTCAGTCAGGTCAGGAGGTAGCAGTGAGAAAAAGGCTGACTCTTGAGAAAGGACATAGGCTGTCATCCAGTGAGCTTTCTACTGCCCAGAACCTAAGGAGGGTTTTTGGCTCTAGCATCACCAATCCATAGCCTTTTGGGAATTGATTCTCATTATTCTTTGATTTCCTAGCAGTACACTTCCAACTGAAAATGCTGTTTGACAGACGAAAGGAAAGGAAAATCAATTGTATTTTGAGAATTTGGGGGATAATATCATCTCATCCCTTGATGTTATTGCAAATCAGGATTGGCAGTCAGTAGTCCTCTTTTTTTAAAAAACAACTTTATTGAGGTGTGATTCTTATACAGAGTGCCACTGCCCATTTTTAATGTATACAATTTGATGGATTTAAACATATCCGTACATCCTTGAAACTATCATCACAATCAGGATAATATACATATCCATCACCTCCAAGAAAGTCTCCTCCTGCCTTATGTTTATTTGTATGTATGTGTTAAGAACTCTCGAGATCTATCCTTTTAACAAATTTTTAAGTGAAAATGAGGTGTTTTACGTATTACTGTATTGTCATATTACATATTTACATAATACATAATATTTTACATATTACATATTGTCAAAGCACCTGCACTTTAACCACAACTTCTAATTTAATTTACACCTTAAGTACAGTAGGTCTTATTTCTACTTTATGATGAAAAAATTGACCTAAGGGATATGTTTTCCCAAAGATCACCTTTGGATATTGCGCCAGTACCCAGAACCCAATTTTGATGTTTGTCCAGTGTTCTTTGCATAAGACCTCTGAGCCTTAAGCCTGATCTGACTCTCTAAACTTTATTGACCTAGTAAACCATTGGAAAACTAAATGTTTGATGACTACCTTTGTCCCCACAATTAGGATCAACAAATGTGACTGATGTCAGCTTCAGAGAGAGTTCATGAAACAAGTAGTTTCATGGAGATAGTTTGGAGAAGACCTTCTGTGTTTCCTATGTGTAACTTTCCCTTTCTAGACAGGTTAGAGACTTCCAGTGTCCAAGGAGGAATGTTCAAAGGCTGGTTATTAAACTTTGGGGATGGTTTTAATTAAAACGTTGGGCAGTGAGGTGAGGGCCCTCCCTGGTGGCTCAGACCATAAAGAATCCGCCTGCAATGTGGGAAACCCAGGTTCCATCCCTAGGTCGGGAAGATCCCCTGGAGGAGGGCATGGCTACCCACTCCAGTATTCTTGCCTGGAGAATCCCATGGGCAGAGCAGCCTGGTGGGCTATAGTCCATGGGGGCGCCAAGAGTTGGACACGACTGAGCGACTAAGCACAACACAGTGTGGTGTGGCCCAGCCCGGTAGATTTGGTGTAGCCTCTTGAGTTTGACTTCGTGTTAAATACTTTTCTAATCATTACAGGGACATGAAGATTAAGGCGAAACCAACCAAAGAATAGTATTGTAGTCTTTAGAGCTGACAAGCCATCAGGCAAGAAGGGAACAGAGACAGGACCCCATTTCGCTCCCTGCAGCTCGCTCGCCGGCCTGCCGGCAGGGGGCGCTATGAAAAGCACGTGTCCTTTCCGAGCTTAGAACCTTCCGATGCTCCCCTTCTCGGGGGCCCAGGTCCGGGCTTCTCAGCGGACAGAAAAGGCCGCCTCTTCTTTTTCCAGCTTCTCCCTCCATGCCCACTCCTCTGGCCAGTTTCCCACATCTCAGTACCTTGGTGGCCTGGCTTGGACTGTGATGAGGCAGGCGAGCTTTGTACCCAGACCCAGTTCTGTCCTCTGCATTCTCACTCATGTCTTGTTTCTCCACAGGTGTCACTTGAAGGGACATGGGTTTCTTCATTTGTAATAGGGGGATCAATATCAGCACCTCCATCCTGGGCTTGCTGTGAGGATTCAACCAGAATGCCTTCTGAGGGCTTAGACTGTGCCTGGCATAGCATATTTTATTATTATTATACAATAAAAAAGACCCTGATGCTGGGTCTTGGAAAAGACCCTGATGCTGGGAGGGATTGGGGGCAAGAGGAGAAGGGGACGACAGAGGATGAGATGGCTGGATGGCATCACCGACTCTATGGGCATGAGTTTGAGTAAACTCCGGGAGTTGGTGATGGACAGGGAGGACTGGCATGCTGCGATTCATGGAGTCGCAAAGAGTCGGAGATGACTGAGCGACTGAACTGAACTGAACTGATACAATAGAAGAAGCAACAGTGTGAGGGTAAAATCTTAATATTTTTAGGTGCTCGAAGCACACCTTGATTTTTCATGCCTCTTGGTGTTTACTCATGCTGAGCCCTCTGTCTAGAATGGTGTGTTAGTCTGAAAACTAACCTCTTAGAAGGAGAAATTTAGGATGAAACAGGCAAGGATTTTATAACCAACTGCCTGTGTGAGAGATGTGGCAGAATGAGGGGATGGGAAGGGTGGGTGTGCCATGATGCCAGTCCATGATGCCAGTCTGACCCCTAGTGAGGACGAGACAGAGTAGCTTGGGTAGAAGCTCTCTAGACTGCTGTACAATTGAAGGGAGGTTCAGAAAAGCCTTTGGGGAGTCCCAAAGTCCAAAGGTCAGTACAGTCCTGCCCCTGTTGTGCTCAGTCATTGGTCAGGTGCAACCCACTGGAAGTGCGCCTTTGGCACAAACATTAGGATGAATTTCTGAGGTAGCTGCTCAATTGTGCTCCCTGTCATTGGAGGCCTTCCTCTTAGTGTCTGTAAATACCTTTCCTCTTGCGTTGAATTCCTCCTGCCTGTATTTAAAAGACCAACTTCAAATGTTTTATCTTCTAGGAAACTTTTCCTTGAAAGAAATTCTTAGCATGTCAGATGATGGGCCCACTGTCTACAGTGATCATTCCCAAATCTCTGCCTTGTTAATTTCTGATACACTTACTTGAACCCCTGCCATCTGAAAAACTAGTTGTTGCTCAAGAAATAATCTTTTGAAGCAATGAATGAGTTGGTAGGACTTGGACAAGCAGATTTAAGGGAGAAGATAGTTGAAGCAGAGTGAACTGCTTGAGCCGAGTCAAATAAGTATGTCTTGCCCAAAAATTGTCATTTTAGGGAAAGTATATTATGATGCAAAACAGTAGGGGCGGGGTTTTTTTCCTGGCAGTTGAAAATGATTCATATTTGAGAACTTTGTTAAAAACAATGTTTTGAGTATTTCCTGAGAGATTTCTTTCCGGAGAGGAAACCGAGTTGATGGAAATGGAATTTTACTGCTGCCAGGAAGAGTATGATAAAGATCAAATCTCTTACAACTGCTACCAGAATAGAAATTTCCATAGAGCAAAGAGATTTAAAAGGCCCACCTAATGGCTCATAGGTATTTAGTGTTCAGTGTAGCTGAACTATAATTCCGTAATGGAATTGGACCAATTTTGACAATCCAGTTTGTAACATATGAATTAGTGGAGACTCATTCATTTTGACATTTGCTGAAGCTGCCAGATGTTGGCCATATTTCTGATGAAAGGAAACAGGGAGCTGGCCAGGATCCCAAATCTCAGTATCACTACCAACCGCCTGCCTCTGCCACATGTTGCCAGAGGAGGTAGACATGCCAAGGATAAGGTCTCAAAAATCACTCTTTATCAACAATGGGAGTTTTAGCTCCTAATCCCTATGTAATGTTTTGCCCTGGTGACCTGGGTTGGACTATGGCAGGCGCTCCTTTGTGCCCAGGCCCAGTTCTGTCCTCTGCATTCTCCCTCATGTCTTGTTTCTCCATAGGTGCCACTTGAAAGGACACACGTTTCTTTATTTGTAAGAAAGGCATGAATATTGGCACCTACATCCTGGGCTCACTGTGAGGATTCCACCAAGTGGATATGCTGAGGGCTTGGACTGTGCCTGACATAGAGTATTTGTTCAATAAATGGTAGCTAGGTTTTATTATTATTATATAGTTAAAGAGTGATTTCCCTGGTGGCTTAGTCAGTAAAGAGTCTGCCTGCGATGTGGGACAACTAGGTTAGATCCCTGAGTTGGGGAGATCCCCTGGAGAAGGGAATGGCAACCCACTCCAGTATTCTTGCCTGGAGAATCCCACAGACAGAGGAGCCTGGTGGGCTACAGTCCATGGGGTCACAAAGATTCGGACATGACTGAGTAACTCACTTTCACTTTTTCATAGTTAAAGAAGCTAGGGTGTAAGGGTAAAAATCTTAATATTTCTAGGTGCATATTTTAAAAGTTGGTGAGGGCCTGTTCTCTAGGGGCATGGGCTTCTCTGGCCCATTCTGTAATTAATCTCTCTCACACAGTTGCTGGTATCCAACTCTTCTCAAGTAAGAACAGTTCATGTTGGCTTTTACATAAGTAAAATTGCTTACTCCGCCACTGTGCTCTGACCTAGTAGGGAATACCTTTCTTCTCTTTCTATTGGCCCATCTCTCTCACCTTCACATTTCTATTATAATCCTTCTGTAGGTTACATATATCTAATATGCCCCAGACACATGAATGTAACGTGGCTGCATGCTACAGTCCCCTCCTTTGGCTTTTGTTGATCAGGTTGGGGAGCTCTTTGACCCAACAGCCATTGCCTTACAGATCTTTTCTTCCCTTTAAGTGGAATAGTTCACTTGGGATATTAGCCATTTACTTCTGTCTTTCACTGCTGAGTCATTGATTTCACTAAAGAGCTTCTCCTTTATGTATGTGTATACACATCTCTTTTTTTTTTCTTTTTTTGAATTATGAAAGTGTGATAACACATTTACAGGAAACTTGGAAAATACAGAACAAAGTTACATATAGTTCCACTATATATTACAGGTATTTTTTTAAGTAGATAAATTAAGATTTTTAGTTAGAGTTTCAATATCATTCTCAAAAATTAATAGAACAAATAGACAGAAAGCTGGGCTTCTCAGGTGGCGCTAGTGGTAAAGAAACTGCCTGCCGGTGCAAGAGACACAAGAGACATGGGTTTGATCCCTGGGTCAGGAAGATACCCTGGAGAGGGAAATGGCAACCCACTCTCAGTATTTCTTGCCTGGGAAATCCCATGGACAGAAGAATATGGTGGGTTACAGTCCATGGGGTTGCAGGGAGTCAGACACAACTGAGCACACACATGATACTACAGGGCAAGCATATTTAAAATCTCCATCCAGATAGATCATGAGCCTTCCCTCCTTCCAAAATAACCATTGTTGTGACTTTTCAAGTAATTATTTTCTTACAGTTCTTAATCAAGAGGGTGCTTTTTATAAGTGTCACTCTTCCCTATCCAGTTACCTCTATGCTGCAGCCTAGGTCGGGGTGCTGAGATTCCTTCACAGGTGTTCTCAGGCCTACCTTTCTAGTCTCCTTTCTCTAATTACTCCTCTTCGCTGCAGTACCCGGTTTCTGGCCATAAACTGGGTTATTCACAGGCTCAGATGCCTCTAGGGTTTGCCAGGTACCTCCAGGCATTTGCTCCTGCTTTCCCCTCTCTCTGAAGTTGGCTCTGTTCTCATTCTCTGATGAAGTCCTGCTGATATAGACCTGCTCAAGTGTGGTTTCTTCAGTGAAGCTGTCCTAGAGCTCTCTTCCCTGACAACCTGGGCAGAATGAATCTCTCCCAGCTCTGTGCCCATTAGAGATTTTTTTTGGTGGGGGGATCTGGGAGGCTTGTGAGATCTTAGTTCCCCAACCAGGGATCAAACCCATGCCCTGGGCAGTGAAAGTATGGAGTCCTAACCACTGGACTGCCAGGGAATTCCCTGGAGTATTTTATACATGCTTCCATTACTAATATTTATCATAGTATCTGGTTCCTAACAGATTGCTTAATACATAGTAGGTGCTCAATAACTGTTTGTTGAAAGTGTGAATCTATGCAGTCAATCTTTAAAGTTTTTTCAGGGTGTCACATTTTCTTCAGAATTGACACAAATCATATATTTGATCATATGATCAAGCTTGATGTGGAATCTTTCAGATGTTGTGAACATTAACTGTGGTTGAAGTAAGTTTTGTTGTTGTTGTTGTTGTATTAAAATAGCACTCCTGTATTTCAATTGTTTGAGTTGTCTTAAAATACTCAATTTGTGTCAGCCAAACAGGGACTGAAGTGAGCTTTATAAAAACTTAAAATTCAAATCCGTATCTATCTAGTCCTAATATCAATAGGAGTGACTTATTTTAATTCAGATCCTCTCAATTACATTTTATATAACTAGGATAGGTATGACTGAGAAAAATTTGACAGTTATCAAGATTTTTTTTAATTGAGAAGTTTTATATTTGGTTAAAACTTTTTTTAAGCTACAGAACATATTAAAAAGTTTATATCCCTGCTTCATTTACAGCCCTATTCCCCAGAGGTAACCACTGTTAAATTTCTTCTCTGGGTGTTCAAATTGTTTTTATGTCTTTTGAAGCATATATACACTTGTGCACACACACATATGCTCATACATTTATGCTCATGCACATATATCTTTATATATACATTTGGAATCATACAATATACCATATTCTTTAATTTGTTTTTTTTTACTTGATGTATGTTAGAGATAATTTCACATTGGCACATACTGAACTACTGCTATATTTTGACAGTTGCACAATAGTCCATTGTTTGGATATTTTACAGTTAATTTAAACAGTCCCTTCCTGATGGATATTTGGATTATTTAATTTTTAATCTTTTTTTTACTCTTTTGAACAATGCTGTTAACAAGCATCTTTCTCTATTTTTATTTACTCTTGTTTGTAAAATTGTTACGGACCAGAGTTCTTGGCCTTCCCGAATCAACAGAAATTATCAGAGGCCGGACAAGAAATTCAGGCAAAACTTTATTGGGGCCCTGCTACAGCAACAACAAACAGGTTCCCTGTTGCTTGCCCTCTCCCTGAGAGAGGACTAGCTTGTGACCTTATATGGAGTGAGGGCAGGGGTATGTCCAGGGGTCAGACTAGAGGGGTGACTTAGGTGGTGGTGTGTACAGGGGGCACGCTCAGTACCCTGTTTTTGCTCCAGGCTCTTCAAAAGTGACAGTTGGACTTTTTGTTTTTTTGGTCTCTTTGTATCTTTGGGGTCCAGAATTTGCCCCAGGTGTGCATGCATGCAGTTACTTTTAGTCTCATTCAGTTTCTGTGTTTTGTTGTTCAAGGAGCAGTATGTACAGGTGCAAGCATTGCAGCACTGCAGCAAAGGGTCCCAGGTCCCAGCCTGTCTCAGATCACACAAGTATTTTTTTAAAATAATTTTATTTATTTATTTATTTTATTTTTGGCTGCACAGGCTTTTTTCTCTAGTTGCGGTAAGCTGGGGCTGCTCTCTAGTTGTGGTGTGAGGGCTTCTCATTGCAGTGTTTTCTCTTGTTGTGGAGCACAGTCTCTTGGGTGCACGGGCTTTAGTAGTTGTGGCTCCTGGGCTCTAGAGCACAAGGGATCGAACCAGTGTCTTCTGCATTGGCAGGCAGGTTCTTTACCACCGAGCCACCAGTGAACCCTGGTGGGTGTGGAGGTAATACCTCATTGTTGTTTGATTTGCATTCTCCAGTAATTAGCAATATTGACTTATCTTTTCAACATTTTGGGCAAAGGATATTAATAGGCATTTCTCCAAAGAATATATACATCTGGCCAATAAGCACATGAAAAGGTGCTCAGTGTCTGCATTTCCAGAACTTAGTGTGTTATTGCTTGAAAGAATCAAATCTTTGTGAAATAAATGTGTGAATGGAGTTAAAACAGATTTTTCAACAGTATTGTTCTGTCTTTATATTAGTGTTTTGGATTTTTAATAAATATTACAACAGCTTGTTTAAATTAGATATGTGAATATCTAAAGGAAAACCATAAACATTTTAGACAAAAATGGGAACTTTGGGATTTCGACCTTTATTAGAGCAGTAAGCCCTTGCAGATTTCAGTTTTTGAGGAATATTGTTACTATCATAGAGTTTAAGGCTGCGCTTGGTCTATTAGATCTGTCTCTATTGACATCCTTTTAACCTCCTTGTTTCATTTTCATCAGTTTCAGAGCCCTTCACCTTTTGCAGCCAGGAAGGAAATTGGTCTAGGCTTATGAAGACTGACATCTACATAGGGTTGGCATCTTAGTCACTTTCCCAAAATCTGATACAGAAAGGCAGAAAACCACTCATTTTTGTATCTTGGAAAGTGAAACTGTATGTGTACTAAGCTCCATCTGGCAAAAGTAGTATTTAATATTTGTTCCTTACTCTTTTCAGAAAATGGAGGCGTGGGTGGTGGTGATGGAAATTAACACTTACTGAGTTCCAACTATGTTAGGCACTATATATATGTTATTTTGTTTAATCCTTATAGGAATATAGTATGGCTCCACTGAGGCACATAGTAGTTTATTTGCCAAATACAGCATACCTTGCTAGTAAACAGCAGGGCTGGGGTTTTGACCCAAGGTCTTCTTGACTCCCCCCTACTCTCTGTGTCAGTCACACACGTGGATAAGAAATATACCATTATTGTTCATCTCAAATGTTGATAATTTGTTCTTTAGGGAAGTTTTGGCTACTTTTCAAAAATTGGCATAGTGTTAAAACAACCTTGGATTTCTTAAAGTTAAGAAACTTGTTGTATGATTCGTAGGTAAGAAGTCCTGTATTTGAAGAGCAGATTAAATTTAATAGTTGTAAAACTATAGTTTAACATTTACGTTACACATACACTGTGATTCATTTTTATGTATTATAAATTGGAAATTATTTTAGATATGTAAGGAATCCTTAACACGATTACATATGCTTCAATTATTCTAAAATGCTCTTTTTGCTAATATTTTTTCTTAAAAAACACTTTGAGGAATGTTTTTTCTTAAGGCTTCAGACTTTTTGGAAATGTTGCATTTTCCATTAATAAAAATTTTCTAGTTTCTCTTCTAACTCGGAGGTATTTGTATGTAATGTCAGTTGTTTACATTTAAATAGAGCATCTTAGTATTTGCATGTGACTCAGGCTGCTGTGTGGCTCTGATGAGTGCTATTTTATATGCTTCTCAGGAATGATGCAAACAAATGCATTTTCCTATGTGGTAGACTTAATAGATAAAATCATTTTGGAATTAAATTCCACAAGTAACAAAATTTCTCCCTGAACAATTCTCTGTGTGGCACAGTGTGTAATTGTATCAGACCCAACTCTACTACCAACAAAACTGTAATGTCAGTCCTATCTCCTATTTGTCTTCTCCTCTGGGGCAGTTCTGCTCTTATCAAAACAAATCAAAGTGCAGTGCAAATTGCTAGTCCTCAAGAATTATTATTTTCTGTGGTAACTGTTTAATTCAGACACGGATGCTGCTGAAGTTGCTCCCCAAGGTACCCTGTGCCTAAGGCATTTTAAGAACTGGAGTATATTTCAGTATGATACTGGTACGCTGGAAGAAGTGTATACATAGTGGTTTACTTTCCCAGTGTAAAGTTAGATTAGAGCTAACGTTTCTGATCTATAAAGAGATTTATGGCTGATGTGTATTTGTATTCTGGCTCTGCTGCTTAGCTGGAGGACTTCCAGTGATTTAGTTCTCCTCTCTGTCCTTCAGTTTCCTCCTCTCTAAAGTGGGGATGATAAAACCTACTTCAAAGCTCTGCTGTGAGGATTATTATCCAGGATTACATAATCTTGATCTTTACATTTATTTAAGATAGTATGGTATTGGGATTAAAGGATGCAAACTTGGAGGTCAGTCAGTATGCAAATCTTGGCTCTGTTCCTTTTTAGCCACCTGACCTAGTGAAGTGAAGTGAAAGTCGCTCATCTGTTTGTGCTCTTAGTTGCTCAGTTGTGTCCAACTCTGCAACTCCATGGACTGTAGTCTGCCAGGCTCCTCTGTCCATGGGATTCTCAGGCAATAATACTGGAGTGGGTTGCCATTTCCTTCTCCAGAGGATCTTCCTGATCCAGGGATTGAACGCAAATCTCCTGCATTGCAGGCAGACTCTTTACTGACTGAGCTACAGGGGAAGCCCAAGTGAAAGTGAAGTCGCTCAGTTGTGTCCGACTCTTTGCGACCCCATGGACTATAGCCTACCACGCTCCTCCATCCATGGGATTTTCCAGGCTAGAATAGTGGAGTGGCTTGCCATTTCCTTCTCCAGGAGATCTTCCTGACCCAGGGATTGAACCCGGGTCTCCCACATTGTAGGCAGACGCTTTACCGTCTGAGCCCCCAGGGAAGTCCACCTGACCTAGACTAAGTCATATAATCTTGTTCAGTTTCCTCATCTGTAAAATGGGAAAACTAATAGCTGCTTACTTCATCAGGTTGTTTTCAGAAGTAAATGACTTAATACACATGAAATGCTTTGAAAGATACCTGGCACGTGGTAAATCCTAAATAGTTGTTAACCATTAACAACAGCAACAATGATCTTGATTCTCATCTCCAGTTGTCAGCATGCAATGTCAATGTTCATTTTCTGTGCTCACTAAACCAAAACCTCTTTTTGGAGATTGGGCAGATTCTTTTTAGCTTCTGAGCCTGACATAGTAGGTGGTTGTTGTTCAGTCGCTCAGTCGTGTCCAACTCTTTGCAACCCCATGGACTGCAGCACACCACGCTTCCCTATCCTTCACTATCTCCTGGAGTTTGTACAGACTCTTGTCCGTTGAGTCGATGATGCCATCCAACCATCTCTGTCACCCCCTTCCCCTGCCCTCAATCTTTCCCAGCATCAGTCTTTTCCAATGAGTCGGCTCCTCACATCAGGTGGCCAAAGTATTGGAGCTTCAGCTTCATCATCAGTCCTTGCAAAATATTTGTGGAATGAATAAGTGAGTGAAAGAATACCTTTATGCTTCTCAGACCTTTGAAACTGTTCTCTTTCTCCTTGCCATGACCCACATGGTTTTTGCAGCTGAACTCACCATGTTGTTTAGAATAAAAGTTTGGAATACTTGGTCTAAAAACAGAACAATCTGGTTAAATCCAGGTTGTACTACTATCATAGTCTCATATTTTGCGCCCTCCCCCACACCTACACTTAACTGTGAAGCAAAGGATTACATCTGCTTGCCAGTGCCAAGGCTAGATAGAGTCTGGGGCATAGTAGGTGCTTGCTTGGTGATGTATGAATTGAACAGAGTCTTCGCAGCCCCAAGAGATGAGTTCATACCTTTATCCCAGATGGAAATAAAGAGCTTTTCACACCGGTGATGGTTTCAGGGTTATTAGGAGCTATGGGATCTGCCTCTATATGTTTTGAAGTAACACATTTCAAACCTCAATTTAGGTGCAGTATGTATGAGAGGGAAGAGCTTGTAGCAAGCCATTTGAAAGACTTCTGTTTTTTAAAATTGGCTACTGATGCTTTTCTTCACTGGTGATTCTTCCCTCCTATCACGTATAGCATATAAATTGATTTATTTTTTCTTTCCTGGTCTATCCCAAGTCTTCAAATGGCAAATTAGATTAAAAATAACTCAGTAGTGCTTTGCAGTTATTGGACAAGGAAAGCTGACTTCAGTGCTGCAGTTTAACTCTCGCTGTGTCACTCCACCTGGAGCAGCATGGAAATACCTTCTCTAATTATAGTCATTAAAAGTCTAATGAACTTATCTGTTTTAAAAAGCCTTTTCCATTTTCTGCTGTTAAGCAATTTCTTTTCATTTGTGCCATACATGCCACTGATAATTTCCATTTATATATTCTTCTGGCTTCATACAATTGGTTTCATTATTCATGTAATTAGACACATGGTTATTATATATAAGTTGTGTAGGTAAAAAGAGGTCATTCTTTATACAGTCTCCTAAAGATATTCTCCTTTTTACTGTTCTTCCTGTGAGAATTTACTGTGTCTTCCTTCTGATAACACAGTAAGGCTGTAATATTTGTCTGGTTGTAGGAATATTTAGCTCTTTCTTGTTTGAATTTCTTGTACCATATGGGTAAATCTAGTCCTGGTAGAAAACTCCTTTTTTAAACACACAAAAGAGAATCTTTTGTATTGTAAAAAATAATATATGTACACTTAAAGAAACCATTTTGTCATAACTGACTTCACACATTATAATTGCTTCTTTTGAAAATGTACTTCTCAGAAGGTTTCAGTTCCTAAAATCAAAGTTTAAAACTGCTCATATCAATAACTACTAGTGGGTACCACATTTCTTTCATCACCTTTTTTGGGGTGATGAAAATGTTCTAAAACTAGATTGTGGTGGTGTTTGCACAGCACCATGAACATAATAAAAACTATTGTTAAATAAGTGAAGTCTGTGGCATGTAGATTATATAGAAATCAAGCTGTTATTTAAGAAAAAGAAAGGTGTTCATATCACTGTTTAGCTCTGTCGCTTACTAGCTGGCTGTGTGGCCTTGAGTAAGTTGCTCTCCTTTCTGTGCCTCGGCCTCCTCATCTGTGCAAGGCGGTAATAACAGTACCTTCCTAATGAGCTGGTTGTGAGTAGAAAATGGATAAATATATGTAAAGAATTTAACATTGTTCTTTGGAACCCAAGCCCTCAGTGTTATCATGTGTAGAGCACAGAAGTCTGGGGCTAGAGATATGTACTTTTCGGGTGTCATCATATAGATGGTAATTAAAGCCATGCCTATGGATTAGGTTACCCAGGGAGAGCATGCCATGAGGAGTGGTGAGGGACAGAGAGCTGAGGACTGAACATAGGGAAATAGGACGAGCAGATTTGGCAAAGGAAGCTCAAAAGGAGTATCCGGAGACATAAGAGGAGGTGTGATGTCATGGAAGCGGAGAAGATGGTCCTTAGTGTTAGTGCTAGAGAGAGGTTAAGTTAGAAACTGTCCATTTGATCTGGCAGGTTAGACCTGTGGGAGTAGGGGCAGGAACCAGCATACAGAGAAAGGGCTGGAAGAGTAAAGAGGAGGTAAGGAAGGAGACATACTGATTGTATTCTGAGGTGGCAACTCATTTTTCAGCAACTAATTATTGAGCTTCTACTATGTGCCATTCCCTGCTCTAGGTTAGTGGTGTACCAGGGAACAAAACAACAACAACAACAAAAACCCAAATCCTTGCCCTGAAAGAACTTTACTTTATACTGGACTTTGTTTTATACTGGGAAGGAGAGAGAGAAGGCTGGAAGAGGATCCATTGTCAAGAAAAGTATGTGTGTTTGAGAAAATAAGGACTTAAACTAAACATTAAAGCGAAAAAACCAGGGGGAGATAGATAGTGGAAATAAAATGGTTCATAGTATAAGGGAGATGGAGCGCAAAAAGATGGGCAGATAGAGATCAGGAGCATAGGTGAAAGCTCTTTATCAGTCAGGAACAGGAAAAGAAACCCCTCTTCTGAAACTGGAGGGCGAGACCTGATGCTCACACACAACAGGGAAGTATGAAGAAGTGCCCAGCAGATGTAGGAGCAAGGTCACCCATATAGAGGAGTGTGGTATGGGACTTGAGAGTCATGAAGCTTTCAAATAGGCACTTAGGATAAGTGGAGAGTGCAATCAGTGAGAACAAGTAGGACGTTCATGGAGTGGCACTGAAGATTTTGTAATGGCATGAACTTCACATTAGTGTGATTTTTAACAAAACTCTTCTTAGCTTTGTTCATGCAGGAATGAAGACAGCGATCTCTGAGACTGGTTCCGGAATTAGGATTTAATGTAGGTCTATTGCGGAAAGCCTAGTTGGGAAGAAGTTGAGGGAGTTGGTGAGAAATAGGTTCCATGAGTGAACACTTTATAGAAAAAGTGAAGGTAAAGAATTTGAGAAACTGAAGGTGGGGTCAAGAGACCAGAGGTTTTAAAGAGCTATGGTGGGAGTGAAAGAGCTAAAAAACTAAGAGAGCACGCTTTTTTCCTTCAAGGTGTCAGAGATGAAGCAGTAGATGATTTTAATAAATCCCAGTCTGTCAGCCTAGAGCAATTGGCTAAAGAAGAGCAAAGGTGAAGATCCTTAGAGCAAAAGAGTTCTGAGACTTGACAGTGTAGGTAGGTTTCTGGATGAGTTGTCTGTATGGATGATGATATTTCCAAGTGCAATGGTAAGAGGAAACATAGGGCATAGGACTTAAAGCTAAATTTCAAAGTCTGCTGTTGACGTCAGTAAGTGACCAGAGAGCTGTTTGGTAGAGATGATGAAGGTTAGTAAATGGTCACTTGAGATAACGATGTCCAAAAATTATGAAACAGGAGTATGGAGTTGGTTGTCACACAGACATTAAAATTTCACAGAATGATGGTAGGAGATGGGATGGAAAGGCCTCCAGTGACACAAATGAGTAAGGGGAAATGTCCAGGAGACATGCTGTCCATGAGGAGGAGGGGGTAAAAGCTTGTATCTCTAGATCGTATGACCCCAAAAGGAGGACACGCTTTTCAGGAGATTGTATTCATGGACTGCACAAGCAGTAGAGAGGCAAGAGGAGACTGACCCCTCACCTCTCTGGGGAAGAATATCAGAAGAGAGCTAAGGCTTAGGGCTTCCCTTGTGGTTCAGCTGGTAAAGAATCCGCCTGCAGTGAGGGAGACCTGGGTTTGATCCCTGGGTTGGGAAGATCCCCTAGAGAAGGGAACAGCTACCCACTCCAGTATTCTGGCCTGGAGGACTCTATAGTCCATGGGGTTGCAAAGAGTTGGACATGACTGAGCGACTTTCACTTTTAAGGCTTAGGGAAGGCAATTATTTGTAGGGAACATTTTTTGATGTTAAGGATGTAAAGAGTTTGGTTAACGAGGATGGCAGATTCTGCAGGGCAGAGTTTAACCATTGAGTTAGGAGCAAGAGAGGGAAGGGGAACTGGTATTGTGAATGTGGGGTGATGAAAGAAGCACAGAGCAGTATGAGGATCAGGATGAAGTGAGGAAGTTGGATGAGAGTCATGGGTGGAAGTGATTAGATTTGGGATCCCCTTCCCCCCCCCCTTTTTTTTTTTTTGTAAATATCTGCTGGAAAAGAGTATTCAGAGTGTCACAGATATACCTGGAAATTGCTCCCACCAATTCTTTCCCTCTGCAGATGCTGTCTGGGTCTGAACCTGACTAGAGTTCTAGGTTATGTGCTTCCCACGCCAAACTACAAAGTTTATTTTAACTAATGTGACTCAACATTGTGCAAAATAGAAGCTATAACAATGAGCATTGTTGTTTTAGAAGTGCAGCCTAAATCCTTAGTTATAATATACTTATCTGGTTTTTTTCTATTTTGGGTCTTTTTCAGCAATATCGAGGTATAATTAACATACAACATTGTGTAAGGTTAAAGTGTACAGCATAATGATTTGACATATGTATGCATTGAGAATGGAGAAGGAGATGGCAACCAGCTCCAGTATTCTTCCCTGGAAAATTCCATGTGCAGAAGAGCCTGGGAGGCTACAGTCCTTGGGGTGGCAAAGAGTCAGACACGACTGAGCGCACACACGTGCATGCATGCATACACTGAGAAATGATTATCACGTTAAAGTTCCTTAATACATCAGTCAACTCATATAGTTACTCTTTAAAAAATTTTTAATGTTTATTCCCAGGAGTGAATGAAGGAATTTCTTCATGGTATTTTATGGTCACCATCAGAGCCCGATTTCTACACTTTCACAATAGTAACTGGGTGGTTGGGTGTTTATTCACCTAAATAATATATCTAGTTATTTATTTATAATGAAAAAAGGTGTCAAAAAGTAAATCTTAGGAGTGACATGGTGGATTGCATTATGCCACAGACAGTTGCTCAACCCAACCTTACTTAAACATTTACAAAGCCAGTTTTGATTAGCTCTTTAATCTTGACAATCAGACTCCAGTCTACTAAGCCCAGTCCAGAGGTGATCATTACTGAGATTTATAGCCACTGACACCACAAAATCTTACAATTTAGCTGTTAGGAATTTTTTTTTTTGCAGGGGTCTGGAGTTGGGTGAGTGGATTATTTAAGAAGGAAATCAAGTGTTTACTGGAAGCAAATTTGTTGTTGTTCAGTTGCTCAGTCTTGTCTGACTCTTTGTGACCCCATGGACTGTAGGCCGCCAGGCTCCTTTGTCCATGGGGACTCTCCAGGCAAGAATACTGGAGTGGGTTGCCATGCCCTCCTTCAGGGAATCTTCCCGACCCAGGGGTTGATCCATATCTCCTGCATTGGCAGGCAGATTCTTTAACACTGAGCCACCTGGGAGGCCACGACCGGACATTAGTAAAATGGAAACCCTTAGCAAATCTTACTCCAGTTTGTTACATACCAGTTAATAGGTAGAGGTTATCTGTGTTTTTTTGCAAGAGTTACTATTTCTTAAGGTCAATCAGTGTGTGGCCCTTTCCTATAAACCTTTAAGTATAAATGTGTAGGCAAACTTTCTTCTGGAGGATCACATTAAAATAGAAAGATTCATAATTTACATGATGGAGATTGTCAGAGAACAGTCTTAGCAAACTCTATAGTGGTCAACTTTTGCTGAGGGAGTCTTTCTTAAACTTTAATTCCTAAAACAAATCATTTCAAACATATGAAAAACAAAAGGGACAATATTTAGCAAGCATAAGCATGATTGATAAGGTAGAGACCAGCTATCTCCACATCTAAACCTGCTACCCTCTCTTTGTCCAGAGCTGCTTGTCCCCTTTAGTTAGGGTGCTGCCTGCCTGTGTGTACGCTTACCACTCCCTCTGGGTTCCGGCCTCTTCAGCATTGCACTTGTGGCAGAGCTGAGCCAGTGCCTTCTCATAGTTGCGTCCATGTGGTTTCACATGGTAGCTATTTCTGCCTCCCACCTAGTGCCTAACCCAGAGCCTCCACTTGCTGATACTCCCCAAATTCCAACCCTGAAGTTGAGTCAGGCCCGTTTAATCAAGTTAGGGGGGTGCTGTAATCTTTGAGAACTCATCTGAAGTTGACTTTAGATTCTTTTTTGCAAGTATTTTGAATGAAGTATGTTGAAGTCCTGAGTAAAGTCACAGTGAACTATTCTGTCTTATGCTCATGTGCTGATTAGATAGTATCTGGTCAGTGCTGTGTGCATAGTCACTCAGTCATGTCCAACTGTTTGCGACCCCATGGACTGCAGCCCTCCAGGCTCCTCTGTCCATGGGGATTCTCCAGGCAAGAATACTCGAGTGGGTTGCCATGCCCTCCTCCAAGGGATCTTCCCAACCCAGGGATCAAACCCAGGTCTCCTGTATTGCAGGTAGATTCTTTACTAACTGAGCCACCAGGGAAGCCCTGATCAGTAGTTAGTAGGAAATCTGGGCAGTAGTTCATTTAAAGAAATGCTCATGATCATTAGGGTTTTGCAAGCGTGCTTCCTTTCTCTCTTTTTCAGTTTCATGGAGATTGTATCTTTCTGTTTTTATACTAGTCAAGAAAATGTTCACATAGATTTTATCTGTGGCACTGTGTTTCAAGAGTAATAACCCTACAGATGTATTTCAATTATTTGCATTAAGGTTGCATTTTTTTACACATTTTAAAAAAATCTGGGTTGGAAGCTACTAGATAGTGGCAGCAAAGAAATTAGCTATTTCACTGTGCTATATAAAAGCAACCGACATTTTTTCAGCACTTACTATATGAAGGCAATGTCTCATAACTGCCTCATCGATATCATCCTCATTTATACAGATAGGGAAACAGACACAATACAGTTAAGGAAATCGGCCAAGATCTCTTAGGTGTAGTAAGTGGCAGAACCAGGATTTAAACCCAGACATCTGGCTCCAGAACTGATGTATTGAGCTGATACGCTTCTCTTCCTTACCATATCTTGTATGACCCCTTTGAAACAACCTGGTAATTGCCAGGCTCTCTGAAAGAAGGCCATTAGAATAGCGAATGGCAGAACTCGTCTTGATTTTTGAGTATTAAAAATATACCCATTAGAAGATATTTACAAGACAGTTAAACTGTGAGCTACTAGCCTTGATCAAAGTATTCTCATCTCAGGTCATCACTTAATGATCCTTGGTGATCTCAAATGGCTGTAGACAATACTCTGATTTTGGAGCCATGCTGGTTTAATCAAGTGAGTGTGCCATATCTGTTTGTCCATACACCTTCTGCCACTCCATCCATTCGTCCTTCCATCCATCTACAGAATTCTTCATCTTCTTATGACATACACTTGCATAAGTGTGTGCATGCTCAGTCATATCCAACTCTTTGCGACTCCAGACACACACTTAGGTGTTGCTTATCTTCATCGAGGAAGTAAGTTCCAAATGTATACTAAGTGAATGAGGCACAGAGCTCCAAGAATCACTGGCTAATCACCTTGAGGGGAAAGTAAATTAATTTGTAAAGGTCTGTAAATTTTATGTATCTACAGCTCTTCTTATGTTACAGGATCTTATAGATCACTAGTTGAACCTTCAGTTAACTTTCAAGGATATTCATGTAGATAATTCCAGTCCAGGAGAACAGCAGTTAGAAATAAATTAGGATACTTAGAAAATGAGAAGGAAGACCAGTTTGCTGAGAGCAGAGCCTTCTGGCAGGGGACTGCTAGTGGAAAATGCAGTTAGAATGGGTAGACTAGGTCAGGTTACGATAGAGAAGCCTTGAAATCAAGCACAGCATAAAACTGGAAAGAAAGTTTTCTTGTCATTATATCCACATTCTAGCTTTGGAGCATGCCACATGTGACATACCCAGTAGATTTTTAAATGATTTGGTTCATATTCTGGATTAGAGAGAGGCCAGAATCACCCAAGGCTTGGACGTGCATTAATCTGAAACTCTATCTAGAATAACTGTGCCCGAGCAACTACTTGATCATAGTAGGGATTAGTCATAAGTCTTGAACTGGCATTTTGAACTTTTAAACATTTAGCAGTATGGGTGAAAACTGCTTGGAGTGGGGTATTTCAATTTTGTGTTAATTTCCCAATAGTGCTCTTTAAGACTGGAAGTTATGATCCAAGAAATAGTAGTACTGATTGCATGCTGTTGTTTTACTCATTTTGTTAGTAAATGCTTTGTGCAAGCATCATTACTAATTGTTATGTCAAATGTGTGTACAAATAATGTCTGTTAATCATTGAGATGTTATTTTAAAAATGCAATTTATTTTCACTTCCAGAAAGCACAGGGATAATGTTATATTGTTTAAATGTCCTTTGACAGCTTTAGCAGTGTTTTTTGGCTGCACTGCATGGCTTGCATGATCTTAGTTCCCCAACCAGGGATTGAACCCCAGCCACAACAGTGAAAGTGCTGAGTCCTAACCACTGGACTGCCAGGGAATTCCCTAGCACAGTCTTTTTTTGTGTGGAACTTTCTATAGGTCAGTGATATTGCTCCTCTCTGCTTGCAGAGAAATTTGTGCCACAAAAAATACCTTGCCCCAGCTTATGATTATAAAATGAGATAGACTTAAAAGAGAACAGTGTGTGACTGGATGATTTGAATTGTGTTTGCCCTGGTCCTAGCCTCTTTCCATAGTGCACACTAGCTGGGTGGTAGCTTTTCCTGAAAACCTTGTCAACTTGTCCTTGTACGCTGTGGCAGGTTGTGTTCATGTAAGTCAAAGTAATGTAAATCTAATCTGATTTTCTTCACAGAAACAAAATATTATATTGAGGATTATATTCCTGGACTGATGCTTGACTTTTTTATTTAATAGAAATGACCATGACCACCATTTTTAATCAACTGTTTAATCAACTGGAAATGATTAATCTGAATGCTGCTCAGGATAAAATGGTCTGAAGTATATGTAAATCAATTAAGAAGGCACCACAATAACCAGTTGCATTAAATTATGTTTAATGAGTTAAAGTATCAGTGGACTATACAAAGTTCTTATTGTCACAATAACTGTCTTGTTTTTACTGAAACTAAGCAAAAGGTTAAAAAATGCACTTTATGCAAAGTCAAGCAATTCATAAAAGATTTCTTTGAGTAACTGTTGACAAGAATGTTTGAGTAGAGTTTGGGGCAGTTAATAACTTTTTGAAAAGTTGAATTGAGATTTTCTTCTTGCCTTGCTTATTGTAAATTCCCTGTAGCAGACACAGATTTTGGAGAACGGGTCATTGGTCTCTCTTGATTTGTGTTGCCATCAGGGAAGGCTTTAGTGAGGAAGTGACAGTTGAGAGATCTGAAAGGTGATTGCCAGAAGATAAACTGGAGAGGGAGGAGTATTCTAGTGGAGGAAAGCTATAGAGTAGAAGCCCCGGGCAAGAAGGTGCCTGGAGCTTGCAAGGGATGGAAAGAAGACCGGAGTGAACAGGGAGGAGAGACTGCAGGAGAGACTGGAAAAGTGGGAGGAAGAGACCTGATTCTGTGCAAGACCTTGCAGGTCAGAAGAAGGATTTTAGTTTTCAGTTTTAATGTCAGTGGGAGACGTATTAAAGTAGGGATTAGAGAAACAATATCATCAAGTCTGTGTTCTGTGTGGTTGTTGTGTGGTCATGGCTGGGTCAGCTCTCAGAATACTCTGCAGTTGTCATTCTTGGCGCTTAGCTGATTTAATAAGTATTTGATCATTGTCTTGTCTCCTACTACACTCTAAGCTCCATGAAGGCAAGGACTGTTTCTGTTTATTCATCACCCTATCTCCAGTGTCTTGCACACAGTAAGGACTTAATAAACACTAGTTGAATGGATGCATCAACCATATCAAGCCTTGTGACCTGCTTTAAGGCAAGTGTGTTAACTTTTTTTTTTTTTGAGGTGAAGTTTACATAGCATAAAATAAACCATGTTAAAGTGAATCAATCGGTGGAATTTAGTACATTCACATGTTGTAAAACTATCACCTCTATCGTGGTCCATGACATTTTCATCACTCCAAGGGAAGCTCTATACCCATTAAGTAGTTACTCCCTGTTTCCACTTCCTCCCCAGCTCCTGGAAACCACCGTCTCCTTTCTGTCTTAATAGATTTACCTCTTCTGAATATTTAATATAAATGAAATTCTACAATATGTAACCTTTTGTATCTAGCTTCTCATTTAACAGAATGTTTTGTTTGAGGTTCACCCATGTTGTAGCATGTATTAGTACTTCACTCTTTTTATGGCTGAATAATATTCCACAGTATTCCCTTTTGTTTACCTATTTATCAGTTGTTGGACATTTGGGTTGTTTCCTCCTTTTGGCTATGTAAATAATGCTGCTCTGAATATTAATACACAAGTTTTTGTTTGAACCCCAGTTTCCAGTTCTTTTGGATGTATAAGTAGGAATAAAATTGCTGACTCATATGGTAATTACTTGCTTAGTTTTCTGATAAACCACCAAAATGTTTTCCACCAATGCTGAGCTATTTTACATTCCTACCACTATGGAGATTCCATTTTCTTTACATTCTCAACACTCTTTATTTTCCATATCTGTTTTAAACTCTAGCCATCCAAGAAGGACTTTATCTTTAAAATGCATGAATGAACAGCCCCTTATTTGCAGTGAATATCTCATTCTTTGATACTTCATCACTTTGTTACTCAACATTATGAAAAATTGTAGTGAGGCTCAAAGGTACACTGGACTGAATTGGATTCTAAATCCATAAAATCTATGTCCAGTGTTACTCTGGTACATTGCCTTCTAAGAAAGGTTTGCAAGTATTAGAGAATCCCACCTTTTCCTCTTACCTCTGTTTTTAAGATAGAAGATGAAGTCTGAAGGACTAATCTGACATTTAAACAAATGTCTTCCTTCTAAATATACACGTTGCTTAAAAACTCTTCTTTTGAGGTGTCTTAAGATCAAGAGTAGTATGGGAGCTTCCCAGGTGGCGAAGTGGTAAAAAATTTGCCTGCCAATGCAGGAAATGCATGGGATGCAGATTCGATCCCTGGGTCAGGAAGATCCCCTGGAGAAGGATATGACAACCCATTCCAGTATTCTTGCCTGGAGAATCCCATGGACAGAGGAGCCTGGTGGGCTACAGTCCATGAGGTCTCAAAGGGTCAGACATAACTGAAGCGACTTTGCACACTGGGAATGATGAGGAAGCCACATGCTGTCTTATAGCAGAATGCTCTCATCACAACTAATTTTCTTTTGACCTGACACATTTGTACTTGTCCCCTTTTACTTTTCATTTTCCTTTGTTTCTCATTTTTTTAAGCTTAGCTCTTCTTCCCAGAGAGTGGATGTACCTGCTTGCTTTTGGTCTGGGACAAAACTGTAGCTAATGGCTCAAAACAGATTAGGGATGTAAGCAGAATATGTTGGAATACTCAGATTATTCCTACCCATTCATAGTCATCAGTCCACCATAAATTGGCTCTCATTAATAATGCTTAAAAATGCAAATACACTTTAATTGCCAGCCTTTGAGGGCCTCCTCCATTCTTTCAGGTTCTGCCATTTTTCTGCTCTTAACTAATGCTGTAATTATTTTCTGATTGTCAACATTTAGAAAGTTTTATATCATATCTGAGTTCACAGAGTAAGAATGAACTCAAATATATTAACATATTTGCATACACACATGCTTTTAATGAAAGCGTGAATTAGAGTGAAATTCATCACAATCAGGAGAATGGAGTCTTTGCGAACATTTAATTATCCAGTACTGGTCATGACTAATCTGCTTGTGTTCCACTGACTCAATCGCTTAATGCTGTGACTGCTGTGCTGTTTCATGATTTAGCTTAAAGCATTTTTCCTGTTCAAAGCTTGCCAGGTAATTTTAATGTTGGCTGTAAATTCTTACAATTGTTCTATATACCCCCTATGTGTGTTTTGGAAATATCCCATTGCTATTTTCAATCATACATTTGAATAGAATTTCAAACTATTATTTGTCATACTTGGTAAAAAATCAAGAAAAAAACTGGTTTAGAGGTATATGACCTTTGGTGTGAGTAGTGTTTGTTTTTGAGAAGTCATACATTTCGAATGTGCCTGGTTTAATAATTCTTTCAAGTGGTTTTAAATCCATGTGCATGTGTTTCATTTTACAGCAAAATTCTTTTGTACAAGTAAAACTTGTAATTCTACATGGTTCATTATTTTTTAAATTGCACTTATCACAGTTAATCCTAACCTGTTTTAATGTGAAGTGGTTTGTACCTTGGATGGCGGGACATAAATTTCATTCCATTTTATCAGAGGAAAGTGATTCTCTTGGGTAACAGGTACATTTGAGGAGGCATTCATTTTTTCACATCTAAATGTCACCATTAAATAAATTGGCACTGTGGTGCTTTAAATGGGCATCCTTAGAGCCACAAAGAGCCAATGTACCTTCTAGTGTACTGAAATTAGCACCCTGAAGCTTTTCCCTGATGTTTGTAACTTTTCATAATGTTCCTTTTATTTCTCCTTTCTTGAAGCCTACAAATAAATTTCATCCTGAATATATTGTCTTCTCATGTATATTGGCTTATTATTATTCTTTATCCTCTAACAGATCATCTCTCCCCCTCCCTTCAACAGTTGGTTTTTTTGTTTGTTTGGATTTGGATTTTTGGTCCAGGCTGAAACAAGTGGTGAATAATACAGCAACCAAAACCACATTTCAAATTTTATTGCTGGAAAGGTCTGACTTCCAATTCCCCTGCAGCCTTTGAGATCAGATTATTTAGTCAAGCTCTCCCCAAGTTACCGCTAAAGAAACCTATTCTAGGACTTACCCTGAGACACAAACACATAAGTCTGTAGTAGAAGGCAATTAGAACCAAGATCTCCTGGTTTCTTGCTTCTCATAATTAAGCCTTAGAAGCAAAAGCACACACTTGGGATCATGGGCGAAATTGTCACAAATTCAGCAGTTATCTCACCTTATACCTTTGGATACTTTGCCAGTATAGCTGATCGTGATAAGGTAACAAATACACTAGAGTAGCATTGCCCGAACCATGTTTTACAGAATCCAATGTCATTGGATCTTCCTTGGGGTATGGGGGGAGAGTTCTATGGGAAGTGCTGACACAGATAGAGGCTTCTTTACTGTAAGACTTTTTAAAGCATTTATTGTGTGAATATTTGTTGTGAAACAGCCAGGAGGAGGGGTTACAGGAGTAACTTTCCACCTTTTGTAAGGAACCTCATTCTTAACTTATTCCGTGTAATGCAGTTTGTGAAACATTGAATGAAGTTTTCTAATATTCTTTTTTTTTCCATTTATTTTTATTAGTTGGAGGCTAATCTAATATTCTTGTTAATCCATCTTTATGTGGCATTCCTACTTGGCAGTACTAAAAGGCCAAATATTAAAATTTTGCAAACCAAACCAATGTTACTACACACAATAACTAATAGATATTGTATATGTTCTTCTTTCTGTGCTTCAGTATTCTGAAGGTTATACATTACACTTCAAACATAGTGCTGATTTTTGATGTCTCTTTTAAGCATGTTTTAAGAATAATTACAAATAGACAACCTGTTATGTTTATAGCAGCACCCAGTGTTTATACTGTACACCAGTTACTAATCTAAAACCTTGGAAGAGAAGTGAGATTTAGAGACAATGTAAATAATTCCAGTGTGTGTGTTCCAGTGTCTGGGTACATGCGTGCATGTGTGGGGTGCGTGCTCAGTTGCATCAGACTCTGTGGCCCCATGGACTGTAGCCCTCCAGGCTCCTCTGTCCATGGAATTTTCCAGGCAAGAATACTCGAGCGGCTTTGCCATTTCCTTCCAGGAGAATCTTCCCAACCCAAGGGTTGAACCTACATCTCCTGCATTGGCAGGTGGATTCTTTACCACTGAGCCACCTAGGAAGCCAAATAATTCTAGTACAGTTCCCAAATGACCATGTGCTTTGCCAGCAAACAGAAAAATAAATTCTTAATTGTACTCCCATGGTGTCAGATCATCTGTTTCAAGGGACTAATGGTCTGTGTTGTGGACAGCAGCCTCAGGGGACTTTTTGAGTAGCCCTCCCATGCTTCTAGATACAACATTTGTCAACGTCCCTGGCCAACTCTGGTCCTCTTCATGAATGGTGTTTTCAACACCAAGAGCTTGCTCTCGGTCAATAGGCCATAACTCAACCTGCCTCCTTGAATAAGAGTAACATCAGAATTGGGTATGCCTCTTCTGTAGAGCCAGAAACTTCCTTGCTTTAAATCAAATACGTACACTTGAATAATGTGAGGCCATTGCCTGGTTCTGTGCTAGCAGTTCCTAGAGTTTTAATATTCACATAATTGGATAATATCAGCAAGCACCATCCTTTTTTCACCTGGATAGCCTTTCAAGTCCTTTAAAGTGATCTCTGGGTGTTTTGTTAATGCTACTATAGGCAGTCATTTAAGTTTCGTTACTTTTTTTTTTTTTTAGCTGTTAAAGAAATTGAGGCTCGGTTTTTCCCAGGTCTCACATTAAAGAAAATACAGATATCAATAATACTTCTTGGAGTCATGTCTTTACTGCTTCTCCTGTTCCCTCCTAAGAGCCTTCACCTCTAGGGAGGATGCCTTTTTCAAGAGCAGATTTTTCTTTAGGACATTGTAATTTGAGCCAAGAAGTGGGCCACAATGTCCTTGAATGGAAGGGTAGGAAATGGTCACAGAAGAAGTGGCAACCTTGTGTAAGGCCCCTCACGCTTTGTTTTCTTTGGTTATTCAACTCGGTGATGCTCCATAATGGAAACTTGTTTTTTACCTACCTCTTTTGTTGGAGATTTTTTTTTTAAAGCTATAGCCTGGATGTGCTATTTAAACTAATTATAACTTGGACATTTTTTTCTAGCTAGTTTGCTTTGTGTGTGGTTTTTAACAATGCCCCGGGGTTGGGGAGAGGAATGTACTCACTGGTTTCAGTGGACATGCTCCAGCATATATGGGAACTGCTAGACCTTTCTAGGAAACTTATTATCACTTTTATAATAACAATCTGTTACTAAAATGGGAGATAAAACTCTATTTGGGACATCAGACACCTCTTTTACAATATGTTTTTTGTTCTAGCCAAAGTTTATCTCTTCTTACACTGTAATAAGAATTCTTCTCTGGTGACCTAGAAAGATTTTTGGCTGAGAATTTGTCTCTTGTATTTTTCACCCTAATAGCCAATGGTTCTTTCCCTTGCCATTGTTACATATTACTGTTTGCTTCTGAGATATATTTTTCCTATGAGATGTCTAAAAAGTGGGGAAAGGAATTCCTTGGTGGCCCAGTGGTTAAGACTCCACGCTTCCACTGCAGGGGACACAGATTTCATCCCTGGGTGGGGAACTAAGATCCTGCATGCCGCAGGGCCAAAGGGAAAAAAATTAAATGCAAAGTAGAAAATCTTCCAGCTCTAAGGGATTTTGCCACAAAAACCATCTGCTTGAGTATTATATATATTTTGGTATGCATTGTTTGACGCTTTAGTGTACACTATGACCAATACTCTGTTACAGTGGGGGGACTTCTTGTATCACAGTGAATACCTAGGTTATATCTCTTCCTTTTATACTATATACCTGCTTAGAACTAAAAGTTCAGTTGAATTTTCCTCAAAAGTTTGGTTTTTAGCCTCACTTCTTACATTGGTCCATTTATTACAGGCATGGGTTAGAAAAGAACTTACAAGATGAGGATAAAATGCTGTGTAGTGTAAAATAATAATATTTTAAAGTAATGATGCTTTAAAATCAAAAGTTACAAAGGCAAATCAAGACTTCAGAGAAAAGTAACAAAAAAGATGTCAAATGCCCTGATAATGGAGACCAGGCCACCAGAGCACCCCTTCAAAGCATTTAAGGAACAAACCAAGTCTAGTACTTCCCTCAGACATACACAAAATTGCCAGCCCCAATTGGCCGTCTTCCCAAATTCTGGGAAACTTTACAAGAATCACAGGGGTTGGTACAAGTAGTGTGATAATCTGCAGCATTCTCTCTGTGACTTAGCTGCCTTGTGTTAGCAAATTTCTGGGTGTCAGTATGCAGAGGGTCCCACCTTCCTCTCCTGCCTCTGAGGTTTGTGATCTGTATTTTATTCTGTTCCCTTTCAGCCGGGTTGGGCTTTGAGTTCCTGGGGCCTTCTTTAGACTTGCTTTCTATTTGCCTGTGTATTTTTATCCATTTCCTGAGGGTGATGGTAAATGTGCGGCTGGCATGTCAGTCAGCCTTACTGTTTCTCCAATCCTGAGAAGTTGTGTACCTCCCTGTTGATTATTCAATTCAGTTCAGTTCAGTCGCTCAGTCATCTCCGACTCTTTGCGACCCCATGATCGCAGCACGCCAGGCCTCCCTGTCCATCACCAACTCCCGGAGTTTACTCAAACTCATGCCCATCGAGTTGGTGATGCCATCCAACCATCTCATCCTCTCTCGTCCCCTTCTCCTCCTTGCCCCCAATCCCTCCCAGCATCAGGATCTTTTCCAATGAGTCAACTCTCCGCGTGAGGTGGCCAAAGTATTGGAGTTTCAGCTTCAGCATTGATTATTAACATCTGGTTAAGTGTTGGGAATGCATGGTGGTGTATAGACACGTGTAGTGAAAAGTCACTTCTGAGGCCTTGTAGATGTGTCCAGTTCATCTTGAGTTAAGTTTGCCTTAGGAGAGATACTGTTACCAAAAAAAAAGTGGAGTTCCTGAGCCCCAGCTTGAATTTTGTCTCAGGTTATGTTCTATAAATGGAAGAATCACTGAATTATTTTTAAAAAATTCCTGTTAGACTCCTGAATCACTAAAGGCTTATAGCACTTTCGATCTGTCGACCCTAATAGCTACCCTGTGAGAAACTTGCTGCATTTCTTCTTCAGAACCCCGTTTCTGTAGCCCTGAGGTCCTTGGGGTGAGGGCATGGTGGGGAAAAGGATCACAGAGGGAACACATAGAATTGATTGTTCCTGGCGAAATTAAACTGCTCAGTGGGTCACATTTAGATAATGAAAGCTTTACCTTGAGCTTCCAAACATGGCATTGTTCTTACCCAAGTCCTCACGGTCACTGCCTTTTCCTAAGCTTTGTACTTGCTGATTGAAGTGTTTTTCTGGCGCTTAATATCCTTTTCCTATAGGAGTTTCTATTCAATTAAATGTGCTGCCATCGGGTAATGCCTGCCTAGGGATTACCTGCATGCCTAGGGATGTACTTTGGATATTCAGTTGTGTTTTGCTCAGGTGTTTGAGAGTATTGATTAATATAACCGCAATTAAGCTTTAAAGGCAAAAAGACAAAATGCCCTGGCTCAATCTTGCTTCACTTCCTCTAGCAAAGGAGAGACAGCTTCATCACTTAAGAAGATGGAGGAAAAGCAAAATCAGAAAAGTGCAATTTTTAAGACTCGTTTTAGAGTTATGACTGTAAATTAGGCATGAAGGCTATTCTTGGCTTGTTATAATGGGATGGGCTTAGAAGCCTCAGCAATTTGACCACTGAATTCATTGTAGCAATCTTAACCAGGAAGCTTGCTGCTGCTGCTAAGTCACTTCAGTTGTATCCAACTCTGTGTGACCCCATAGATAGCAGCCCACCAGGCTCCGCCGTCCCTGAGATTCTCCAGGCAAGAACACTGGAGTGGGTTGCCATTTCCTTCTCCAATGCATGAAAGTGAAAAGTGAAAGTGAAGTCGCTCAGTTGTGTGCGACTCTTCACGACCCCATGGACCGCAGCCCACCAGACTCCTCTGCTCATGGGATTTTCCAGGCAAGAGTATTGGAGTGGGTTGCCATTGCCTTCTCCAAAACAGGAAGCTTAAGACACCGGAAATGTTGCCTGGCACTGGAGTGCTTCTAACCTTGTGCAGAACTTCCACCCTTAGTGGGCTTCCCTCATAGCTCAGTTGGTAAAAAAAAAAAAAAAAATCCGCTTGCAATGCAGGAGACCCCTGTTCAATTCCTGGGTTGGGAAGATCCCCTGGAGAAGGGATAGGCTACCCACTCCAGTATTCTTGACTTCCCTTGTGGCTCAGCTGGTAAAGAATCAGTTTGCAATGTGGGAGACTTGGGTTCGAATCCTGGGTTGGGAAGATCCCCTGGAGAAGGGAAAGGCCACCCATAATCTGGCATTCTGGCCTTGAGAATTCCATGGACTGTTCAGTCCACAGGGTCACAAAGAGTCAGACACTACTGAGCGACTTTCACTTTCACTTTTCCAACTTTAGTATAGAAATGCTGAAATTTTCATGAAATGCTCTACCTTTCATGAATTTGTTTGGCTTTTTAAAGACTGATTATACTGTTCAAAAACACCAGTGCTTCAGAGAAAAAAATAGCTTTGGGGCTGGAATGTGGAAAATAGTTTTAAATCATTGCCAAGTGTTCAGATTATTAATAAGGATTTTTTGTTCAGTTTAGAGTAAATATAGTCATCCTTCAATGTCTGCAGGGGATTGATTTCAGGACCCTCAGATGCTTGAGTCCTGTAAAATGGCATAGTATTTTCATGTAGGCTACATACGTCTCCCATATAATTTAAATCATCTCTAGATTATTTACAATATTAGTACAATGTAAATGCTATGTAAGTAGTTTTTAGGTGCGTGACAAATTCAAGTTTTGCTTTTTGGAATTTCTGGATCTTCCCCCACCCGTGAAATATTTTCAATCTCAAGTTGCTGGAATCCACAGATGTGGAACCCACCGATAAGTAGAGATGTCCTCTTGCTTGCTTTAGTAACTCACAGAGAGCAGTTTGATGATCAGTAAAAGTAATGCTGTGATTGTTGGAGATTACATTATTGATTATTTGCTGATAACCCGAGTAGCTTTGCGTGTTTTCAGGGCCTGTAATTTTCATTATCAATGATCTGAATGATCAATGGGTAGCAGATACATGCAAAATGAGTATTGACGAAGAATCTCATTTTGTGAGCAGCTTAAAATGTTTGGAAGAGTTGCTACTTGATGGTTATTTGTATTTTTTGTCCTTTGAAAAGCTAATTATTTAAATTATTTTGATTGCTTTAGAAGTGTAGCATTATGCCTGGTGTACTAAAAACTTGTAGGATGTTCATTAAGGTCAATCATTAATTCAAGGAGTGAGGTTCTGTAGCAGTAATTCTCAGTCCTGACTGCAAATTAGAACTGTCACTTGGGGAGCTTCTAGAAAAATTAAATAAAAAGACCCAGCCACTGGTATTATGTTTTTTTTTCCATTTATTTTTATTAGTTGGAGGCTAATTACTTTACAATATTGTAGTGGTTTTTGCCATACATTGACATGAATCAGCCATGGATTTACATGTATTCCCCATCCCGATCCCCCCTCCCACCTCCCTCTCCACCCAATTCCTCTGGGTCTTCCCAGTGCACCAGGCCCGAGCACCTGTCTCATGCATCCAGCCTGGGCTGGTGATCTGTTTCACCCTAGATAATATACATGTTTTGATGCTATTCTCTCGAAACATCCCACCCTTGCCTTCTCCCACAGAGTCCAAAATTCTGTTCTGTACATCTGTGTCTCTTTTTCTGTTTTCCATATAGGGTTATCGTTACCATCTTTCTAAATTCCATATATATGCATTAGTATGCTATATTGGTCTTTATCTTTCTGGCTTACTTCACTCTGTATAATGGGCTCCAGTTTTATCCATCTCATTAGAACTGATTCAAATGAATTCTTTTTTAATGGCTGAGTAATATTCCATGGTGTATATGTACCACAGCTTCCTTATCCATTCGTCTGCTGATGGGCATCTAGGTTGCTTCCGTGTCCTGACTATTATAAATAGTGCTGCGATGAACATTGGGGTGCACGTGTCTCTTTCAGATCTGGTTTCCTCAGTGTGTATGCCCAGAAGTGGGATTGCTGGGTCATATGGCAGTTCTAATTCCAGTTTTTTAAGAAATCTCCACACTGTTCCATTATGCGCTGTACCAGTTGCATTCCCACAACAGTGTAAGAGGGTTCCTTTTCTCCACACCCTTCCAGCATTATTGCTTGTAGACTTTTGGATAGCAGCCATCCTGACTGGTGTGTAATGGTACCTCATTGTGGTTTTGATTTGCATTTCTCTGATAATGAGTGATGTTGAGCATCTTTTCATGTGTTTGTTAGCTATCTGTATGTCTTCTTTGGAGAAATGTCTGTTTAGTTCTTTGGCCCATTTTTTGATTGGGTCATTTATTTTTCTGGAGTTAAGCTGCAGGAGTTGCTTGTATATTTTTGAGATTAATCCTTTGTCTGTTGCTTCATTTGCTATTATTTTCTGCCAATCTGAGGGCTGTCTTTTCACCTTGCTTATAGTTTCCTTTGTTGTGCAAAAGCTTTTAAGTTTCATTAGGTCCCATTTGTTTAGTTTTGCTTTTATTTCCAATATTCTGGGAGGTGGGTCATAGAGGATCCTGGTGTAATTTATGTCAGAGAATGTTTTGCCTTATGTTCTCCTCTAGGAGTTTTATAGTTTCTGGTCTTACATTTAGATCTTTAATCCATTTTGAGTTTATTTTTGTGTATGGTGTTAGAAAGTGTTCTAGTTTCATTCTTTTACAAGTGGTTGAACAGTTTTCCCAGCACCACTTGTTAAAGAGGTTGTCTTTTTTCCATTGTATATCCTTGCCTCCTTTGTCGAAGATAAGGTGTCCATAGGTTCGTGGATTTATCTCTGGGCTTTCTATTCTGTTCCATTGGTCTATATTTCTGTCTTTGTGCCAGTACCACACTGTCTTGATGACTGTGGCTTTGTAGTAGAGTCTGAAGTCAGGCAGGTTGATTCCTCCAGTTCCATTCTTCTTTCTCAAGATTACTTTGGCTATTCGAGGTTTTTTGTATTTCCATACAAATTGTGAAATTCTTTGGTCTAGTTCTGTGAAAAATACCGTTGGTAGCTTGATAGGGATTGCATTGAATCTATAGATTGCTTTGGGTAGAATAGCCATTTTGACAATATTGATTCTTCCAATCCATGAACACGGTATGTTTCTCCATCTGTTTGTGTCCTCTTTGATTTCTTTCATCAGTGTTTTATAGTTTTCTCTGTATAGGTCTTTTGTTTCTTTAGGTAGATATACTCCAAGTATTTTATTCTTTTTGTTGCAATGGTGAATGGTAATTGTTTCCTTAATTCTCTTTCTGTTTTCTCATTGTTAGTGTATAGGAATGCAAGGGATTTCTGTGTGTTAATTTTATATCCTGAAACTTTACTATATTCATTGATTGGCCCAGTAATTTCTGGTAGTGTCTTTAGGTTTTCTATGTAGAGTATCATGTCATCTGCAAACAGTGAGAGTTTCACTTCTTCTTTTCCTATCTGGATTCCTTTTACTTCTTTTTCTGCTCTGATTGCTGTGGCCAACACTTCCAAAACTATGTTGAATAGTATGGTGAGAGTGGGCACCCTTGTCTTGTTCCTGATTTCAGGGGAAATGCTTTTCAATTTTTCACCTTGAGGGTAATGCTTGCTGTGGGTTTGTCATATATAAGCTTTTATTATGTTGAGGTGTGTTCCTTCTATTCCTGCTTTCTGGAGAGTTTTAATCATAAATGGATGTTGAATTTTGTCAAAGGCTTTCTCTGCATCTATTGAGATAATCATACGGTTTTTATCTTTCAATTTGTTAATGTGGTGTATTACATTGATTGATTTGAGGATATTAAAGAATCCTTGCATTCCTGGGATAAAGCCCACTTGGTCGTGGTGTATGATTTTTTTAATATGTTGTTGGATTCTGTTTGCTAAAATTTTGTTAAGGATTTTTGCATCTATGTTCATCAGTGATATTGACCTGTGGTTTTCTTTTTTTGTGGCATCTTTGTCTGGTTTTGGAGTTAGGATGATGGTGGCCTCATAGAGTGAGTTTGGAAGTTTACCTTCTTCTGCAATTTTCTGGAAGAGTTTGAGTAAGATAGGTGTTAGCTTTTCTCTAAATTTTGGGTATTATGTTTAAAGCCAATGTATGGCTAGACTTAAGAACCACTGGTCTATGACTAAGGGATAAATTCAAGTGTGCCAATATGTGGAATGGATGGAGAGGTGAGCTGTGTTTTAGAAACTGTGCTAGCTTTCATGATGACTGTCTTGTGTTGCATTCTCCGTTTTCCCTCAGTTCTTATTGAGTCACTGGTCTAGAGACAATTGAGAAACAAATTATACTTCCAGCAGCTTTTGTTTGTTTATGACTAGCAAAGGCATAGGATTTTAATCTGGTACTAGTTGAATAACAGTACCATTTTACTCTAGGTTTTTGCCATTGTTGTTGTTGAAGATTTACTTATCCCTCTTATTTTTTGCTCTGTATGGACCTTTCTCTAGTCACGGTGAGTGGAGGCTCCCCTCTAGTCGCAGCATGTGGGACTGCTCGTTGGGGTGGCCCCTCATGTTGGGGGCACAGGCTGCAGGGTCAGAGGTAAGTGGTTGGGATGTGTGGGCTCGGTAGTTATGGTGCCCGGGCCTAGCTGCTCTGCAGGGTGTGGGTTCTTCACGGACCAGGGAGCAAACCTGCGTGCCCTGCATCGGCAGGCAGTTTCTCAACCACTGGACCATCAGGGAAGCCCTACTCTGATGTTCACTGAGAGACTATGTCTTGAATAAATTATTGGAGTTTTTTGTTTGTTTGTTTGTTTTTTAACACAGGATTCAGTTTATAATTCAGGAGTAAAAAGGGTGATTTTTATCATAAATTAGAAAATTAAATTGACTTCTATGTTAATTCATACACTATAAGTATACTTTTAAATATTTTCCACCCTTTTAATTGTAGTGTGTATGATATCTCATTAAAATAGAATTGGTGCCAACTCATTTCAATTTTAATAAATGCCATTCCTAAGGACATTTGCATGGGAAGCACTTCAACACAGGATGGACTCCTAATTAAAATTCATTACAAAGTGGCAGGAATCATACACTCCCACTCTAGACTACATTGTGTGCCATCCAAACAGGATTTTTTTTTATAATTCCTACTTAGAGTTTCTCTCCCTTGGCTAAGGCACCTACATTATTCAAAATCACAGGAGCTAAAACCACTGTTTTAACACTACATTGGCAGAAGTGGAAAATTACAATGAATTTACACATACAGTCAGCTTTGCCATTTTTATGTGAACCAAGCAGCATTAGAGTTGAAACAAATTCTACCAGAAATTGCAGGTTCATTAGATTTTTAGGTTGACAGACATGGAAAAGTCATCTATTTCACCCCACCCCAGCCCCAGTCCTCAGGCAGCTCCAAACTTCAACCCGCCTGACCTGAGGAGACTTTGCCCTTTTTTGAAAAATCCTCAGGAGCATACCTTCTACAACTTATCTCAGGCTCCGATTCCCTCATCTAACAATGATCATTGTCTGGATCTCCCATCCCCTCTCTCCCTCCCCAAACCTGCACAGCAATTTCAATCCATTTTTTCCTATTTACTGGAGATAGAGGTCACTTGAAAGAAATCAGAGATGAAGTATAGGGAAAGCTCTTAGTAAAACTATAAATGCTATACAAATGCAAAATTCATAAAAATATCACGTGCCTGAAAAATTGCTTTATGCTTGTACCTTCCTTTTGTTCTTTGGAAAGTTATCTGCCACAGAAGAAAGTCGAAGACAATTCAGAATTGGGGTAGTGCTAGTTCAGTTTGGTTTTAAGTTAATCTGTGGCCACTGTTAACTGAGGAAAACAACCTGTACTGGCAGTGCAGGAAACATCCTGCTTCACTGTTCTGCCTCATTCCTCTTCCCCCTTTTCATTTGTTGAATGATCTGAGAACTGGCATGAAAAGTGGTTCTTGCTTATTTACTCTATAGCCACTTCTTGTGTGAAAAACTAGATAGCCATGTGACTATTAAATGAAAGAATTTAAATTGTAGTGTGTGTATGGACTTGACAATTTCTGGTCTGTTGTAGAGACTACAGTGGGACTGTAACTTGCAACAGAAAGCTAGGGAAGGGGAACAGAGTAAACTATACTTTTAAGAAGGTGTATTTACTTTTTGCAAAATGGGTATATGGGAAATGTAGTGCTCTTCTGTGTTCAGACCCTGTATATTACAGTTGCAAACAAAGTCAGTCCCTAAATCAAAATGTATATAGTTACCATTCTGGTAAAGGTATTGTTTACTTGTTTCCAGGAACTGTTTGAAAATTTACGTGTTAATCACTGACCCTTAGCATGCGAAGGACCTTGTACAGTCAGTTGTTGTAATGCCCTGTCTTGGGGCAGGCGGCTGAATAGCAATTGTCAAGCATTGATGACTTTGTGACTTTTTCCAGATTGCCATAGATTGAATTCCCACAAGCTCCCTTAACCCATACCAGAGTGTATTTCCAGTAGTTATCACTTATATACAGCCTAAATCTCTCCTACTTCAGTTTATCTCACTTTTCCAGTGATTCCCTATTGATTTTGGAGGCTGTACCCCGCTAGATAATTACTTAATAAACTTCAAATGAAGATGGTGAAGCAAGAGAAAGTGAAGTCGCTCAGTCATGTCTGACTCTTTGCGACCCCATGGACTGTAGCCTACCAGGCTCCTCCCTCCATTGGATCCAGGCAAGAGTACTGGAGTGGGTTGCCATTTCCTTCTCCAGGGGATCTTACCAACTCAGGGATCGAACCCGGGTCTCCCGCATTCCAGGCAGACGCGTTAACGTCTGAGTCACCAGGGAAGCCCACGGTGAAGCAAGAGGTCTTACCATATTTTAGGGTAATTTTTTTTTTCAATCTGAAAAATTATTTTCCCTATATCTGTTTGAGGTACAGAAATTCAGACTGGAATACACCAAAACATAGACATTTGGAAAACTTTGCAACCTCTAAGTAGTCTTGCTTAAAATGATATTTCAGGGGTAGAGAGTTATATTTTTGACCTTTAAATAGATCATTGAACAGAAATCTTTGTGGCTACTTACTTTAAAACATTTTAGGTTGTGGAATTATGCTCTTTTTTAAAAAATAAGGAAATATATAAGTGGATATTGGTTTCTATCATACTTTCTTTGACTTAAATAAATGGTTGTCTCAAACATGTAAAAACAGTGCCATCAAAAGAGACTATTCCATTTAGAAAGATAGTAACGACGATCCTATATGCAGGGCAGCAAAACAGACACAGATGTAAAGAACAGACTTGCGGACTCTGGGAGAAGGCGAGGGTGGGATGATTTGAGAGAATAGCATTGAAACATGTACATTAAAATCGATGACCAGTACAAATTCAATACATGAAGCAGGGCACCCAAACCCAGTACTCTGAGACAATCCAGAGGGATAGGGTGGAGAGGGAGGTGGGGGGGGTTCAGGATGGGGGGACACATGTGCACCTGTGGCTGATTCATGTTGGTTGATGTATGGCAAAACCCATCACGATATTGTAAAGTAGTTATACTCCAATTAAAATAAATAGATTAATTAAAAAACTTTAAAAAGAGACTATTCTAGATTTATATAAGAAAGTATATTACCCTGATTCAAGATGAGAAAACAGAGTGAAGCCTCAGTGAAGTAAAACTATGAGGTAAAAATGGACCTGAATCTTGTAGCTTCTAGATTCAATGAATCTACATTTTAAAAATACAGAATGGGCATTAGAGTTATATTGTGTGAAATGGGACTTTTTGACAATAAGTTCTGAGAGATCACAAAAGAATATCTTTCCTTGAAAAGCCAAAGAATTGCAACTTTTCTCTCTAGAAATAGTTGATCACTCCATTAATAGAGGCAGCCATTCTATATTCCTGTCTATAAGCAATTATTTTCAGTTTATAAGAATTTTGCATTCTGCTTTCTGCTGTCTGATAATGAAATTTGCAAGATTGTCTTCAACACTTCTTGTGTAATAAATTAAATATTCCCAATCTGACCTTTTCTAAATTAGTGTGTTGCTGTGACAGTAATGGTTGAGATCCTGTAGATGAAAGAAAATGCTTGGTGGTAAAAATACTGTTTCTCTAGGATACTTCAGTTTAAACATTTAGGATCGCAATGTTGGCCTCAGAGCAGTTGGCCTAAACAAAACTTAACAGTGGAGTTTGAATTTCCTAACAAGGTTTCTACTCTCCCTACTATTCTCTTTCTAGACAGTAGCCAAACATGCTTAGACACTTAGACAAGAATTCTTTGCTCGGTAGAAGCATGGAGAAATGTGATGAAAAACTGATCTGTTTTCCTTTCTCTTGGTCAGTGTGCTGGAGAAGAGAAGCGAGTTGGTACACGCACAGTATTTGTTGGCAATCATCCGGTTTCAGAAACTGAAGCATACATTGCACAAAAATTTTGTGATAATAGAATAGTTTCATCTAAGGTAAGTTGTTTTTTTAGCTCAATAGATGTTCATATAGTAAGCCAAATAACACTTATTTTTATTTATGCTGTAAGCTGAGACATTTATATATGCATTCCTGAATGCGCATTTGTACCAATCATAGACCAACTGTAGTAGTTACTCCACCAAAAGGCAGTTTCTTTAAAAGTATCACTTTGTCTCGTTATAGCTGCAAGAGTGTTTCCTTGCCCTCCATTATGATTCACCATGCCTGTTGATTATATGTATGACTTTAAGCCTTAAAGTGTGCTAAAAGTAGAATTATTTACTTGCCCAAAGCTTCCTGAATTGCCCTTGTATGGATGGACTGGGTTGTAAATAATTTACATTCTTCCAGAGGGTGTTTAGAGTGACATTTGTATCTCTTTCTGTTGCATTGCAGAGCTTCTCAAGTACACTCCTGGGTCCTAAAGGGTACATTCTGTTCTGTGCACTGCTTGAACAGTTAAGGGTTCAATCATGATAGCTGTGTTACCATTTGAATAATCATCTTACTTTATTTAGCATTGTGTAATGCTAAAAGAAGTGGCCTGAAGACCTGTTTAAATCCTGGTCTGATCATTTACTAGCTGTGTGACTTTGGGCAAATTAATCTCTCAGTCTGAATGTCCTCATTAGTGAAATGGAGCTTATGTTCCATACATGAAAGCATTCTTTATAACTCATAGTACCCAGTAGTCATCAGTCTACAAGTATTAGTTTGCTAATCTTTCCCCTTGACTGAGGAGGTTAGGTGCTAGGTACTAGGTGCTAGATGGCTGGCACCATCTAGAGACTGCTGTATCTTCTAGTATGGCACAGATCTTGGTAATTTTCCTCGCTTCCTCATGCAGCATAAGGTAGACCTCAAATGTTGGTGACAATTGGTTCATTGCATGTTGACAAACACCGAGGATCTGAAACACAAAGTTTTACCCTTACTTTGCAAATTTAACATTTTAATTTTCAAACATGTGATTTCTGTTTGGGTAGTGATATAATGCAGATAGATTGTACTTAGCTGGGAGAGTAGCATGTAAAATACGGACAGAATGATTGAAAACTGTGTTACCTAATGAGCAGATCCATTAGACTATAGAACACTCTGAGTTTAAATGTCTGTTTCTTGTTAATCTTTAACCTTGTGGCAGAAATTTATTGTCAGCTAGAAGTTTCTGTTACCTGTGCCCAAGATAGTGAATAGTTCTTTCACTGAAAATTGTGACTCACCCTTAGTATTCAAGAAAACAGTCAATAGTAGTCCTTTGGCTCAGAATCATGAACTTAATATAGAACTGAAACATCCTAAGAGATCCTCTTGTTCAACTCCCTGACTTTATAGATGGAGAAAGCAAACCCAGAGAACTCAAGTTAGTGCCATGGTCATGAAGCAGCATTAGTGATAAAGCCAGGAACAAGAACTGCTTTATAAGATATAGTGGCTCTGAATAAAGAGCTGTTTTCATATCATTGTGCTATTCGGGTTCCTCCCTCAGTTTTCTCTCCTTTACTTTCTAGGGAATTATTGTTTCCCGTAGTGCTTTATGTGGAAAATGGTAAAGTGGCACACTGGTAGTCAAGTGACTTTTCACTGAGGTGGTGACAATCCACTTGTTGTAATATACCATGTATTTTTGCATATTAAGGGAACATATAAAACTCAGTTAATTCTCAACTGTTTCTATATTTCATAGAATATTTTTCATATTTTAACTTTAGTTTTGCCAGTAGTCAAAATAATACAATAGGATATTATTTAAATAATAAGGAATTCATGGGCAAATACAAACTGGTTCTAAACATATTTGCATATACAGTATGTATGTATGTGTTTTAGAAACCACAGTAGTGAATGTGTCTACATTGATAGACTAACACATCGTTTTCTTTGTAGATATTTTATTTTTACAGTTTGTCTAGTTAACTGCTTGTTAACCGATCTGTTTTTCATAACAGGTATAGAGCAGGAAAAGAGGAATTGACAGTATACTGACTTCACAAAAAGAATGAAATTTTAGTTCAATAAATAGTTATAAGAGAACAGCATATAGTGTAGTGGTAAAGAGCTTCACCATTATAAACAGGAGAAATGTATTTGAAGTTAAACTTATATAACCTTCCTGTGTCCCCATTTTCTTATCTGTAAAATGGAACTATTAACTACTTATCTCACAGGATTGTGGTGCGGATAAAGAATTCACAGAAAACATTAAAGCACTGTGCTTGGCATGCAGTAACAACTCAGTAGATGGTAACTGCTATTATTTATGTTTTTGTGGTTATTATTATTATTACTGCAGTCCTAAGCAGTAGTATTGATTTCCTCAGTCTCCTGTGTTTCAAATATGCAGAGCGATTACTTTTAAAAAGAAGCCTTCAAGTCCAGTTTGGAGAGAAAAACGTTTCATAATTTGACTTTCTCTTCCTCACATTGCCCTTTGGCTGATGGTATTTGCACCAGAATCTTTTAATTGAAGAAATGTACACTTTTAATTGAAGAAATGTATAACACTTGTAGCAAGTGTTGATTTCCTTTCTAAACCATTCAATAATAAAAATAACTTTCTCAGTTGGCTGCCTTTTGTTTGTTTACAGATGCCATCAGTAATGTAATATCACTGGGAATAAGTCCTGTTAATACAGGAACACTGAAAATAACACTTTGATAAAAATTTAAGTTTTATTAACTTACAAAATTAGCAACCTTTTCTTCTTTGGGGATGCACAAATACTTCGTTTAGAAAAACTTGTTCTCTTTGGCCTTCCTACTTTAGTGCACTCAGCAGGGACCTTTGGGAATCACTAGAATTTTGTAGCTGGTACAAAACTTGGAAATCCCCTTCTGCAGCAAAAGAAACTAGATCTTTAAGATCTTAGGTTCCATCATTTTTCTCTGTTCTACATTTCTTTTTCATTTAAAACTTCTGAGCCTCATCTTGAGCCCTTCAGTGGGATAAGAATCAGGGAGCTCCTCCTAACTCTTTGAAGCTGTGCCCAAGGTTAAACTTAACTTCTCCTATGTGAAAGAATGTATTAAAGTTTCAAGACTAAAATTACACTAGCATTTTCTCTCATTTTAAAAATCAAAAGCATCAGTAGAATTTCTTAGACATGTCTTTGCATCTTATCAAACTCCCTGAAGGTGCCCTTTAAGCTAAAGTTACTAAATCCTAATGGTAGCACTGTCTTGGTAACTCCTTTTGCTGTTCTGAATTTATGGTAGAAAGAGTGATACTTTGAAAAAGCAGAAAGTTCTGCTTGACATTGGTAATGAAAATGAAAGTAGGCTGCTGTGATGCTCAAAATTGGATTTACTGCCTACATCAAGGAGAGTTGATAATCACGTGGATACAGTCATTTAGCAAAGTGAACAGTTATTCAACCTAGAGTTTTGCTTATTTACAACCAGATGCTTATTTACAACTAATCTTCAAGTATGGTTATTTTGTTACATCGCATTCAAATGCCAGTAGTAAGAAAAGTCTGTGCTCCTTCACAACCGGTTGTTGACTTTGCCACTTTACATAGTTAACTACTTCATTTTAGCTGTTATCCCTTTTCTCATGATGCACAGAAATATTAGAGCAAGTTATTTGGAGCTTTAGCTTTCCTATCAGCATTTTAAAGGCTAAATTGGAAAAATTTTGGACTTTGGGTAAAAATAAGTAGTGTTCTAAAGTTTCCTCTTGTTTAAAATTTTCAATTTAATAGATTCTCAAAACTGAGATTCCCTTCATACTCTCTCCTTTAAATTAGGAAAGTTATTTATCAAAGTTACAAGGTTTTGATTTCAAATTAAATTAGATGATAGATGTGTGAGGGAGTGACCCACAGTTGTTTCACTCAAAGGCCACAGTTGTGTACCAGTTGTTTAATTCACTGTAGAGAAAATGAAAATGCATTGCACATACTTGGGAAGCTGGCATTTTTCTGAAGAAACTTTTGAAGAAAGTGAAGTTGTTCAGTTGTGTCCGACTCTTTGCGACTCCATGGACTGTAGCCTACCAGGCTCCTCTGCTTATGGGGTTTTCCAGGCAAGGGCACTGGAGTGGGTTGCCATTTCCTTCTCCAGGGGATCTTCCCGACTCAGTGATTAAACCCCCGTCTCCCTCATTGCGTGCGGACGCTTTACCGTCTGAGCCACCAAGAAACTTTTAAAATGTGTTCTAGATGTCAGGGTTGCTTTTTTAGTTTAGGCTTACACATTAAGATAGTATAGAAGATCCACTTACTGACTTCTCTGAGAAAGAACTGACTTTTGACCAAAAAAGTGTCCATTTTCAACATCATGTATGAAACAAATGCTCTAAACATTTTCTTCCTGTGAATTAACATTATTTTTGGTTTGTAGCAACTGACTAAGTGTGAGAGTTCACTTTTTAGGTAAACAAGTCAATTTGAGTAACTTGGTATATGCAGCTTTCATTCCATTTCAGTTTTGATTAGAACACTATTTAAAAGTAGGCTTCTCTTAGTCTGCATTGAAATAATGTATGCTAGATTGCATTTGTATTATAACAGAGACAAGAAGTTTAATTTACTTTTTAGTTAGAGCAGTGGAGGAAATGGCCAAGACATAAGTTTCAGTCAACATTTCTTGTATACCTTCTACATGCTGAACACTGTTCTAGGCATGGAAGGGAAGGGAGCTTATGTTTATATGTTCTCTGACCTCTTAGTAGTTCATGATCTGATATAGGAAAGAAGAGGGCATGTAGTAATAGTTACCTATCAAGAGACTGACCAGAGTTCCTCAAGGAAGCAGTTCATTTAGGAAGTTAAAACAGAGGGAAACAGTGGGGGCCTAGAAACAACAACAAAAATGTTCCCTTTGACATGTTCACACCCCACGGAGGACTCTCACAGTCCCAATGTTTGTTTGTTTAATTTAAAACCCTTTACTTAAGGAACAGAAGGTCAACGAGCCAGAAGCTCAGCTGTTAGCCTGTTGGAGTTTAGTTTGTTGTTTTAGAAAATTGACCTTTAGTCATCAGGACAGTTAAGTGCTGATCTGAACTAGGGCAGCTTCAAAGTGACTGGACCTGTGGTTTTGATCCTTTTTCTTTTTGGTCACAAGCTGCCTTGGGAATCTGAAAACTGTGGACTGTCTTCTCCCAAGTGATACACATCCACACACAAGTATGCACTTCATGTCGAATGGGCTTCCCTGAGGCACTTCTATGAACCCTGGGAGAAGAACCTTCTAGGTTGGCTGTTGATTGTAATGCAGCTGCTTCACTGAATATATTTGCCTCCATTCATCTTTCTATTCTTGGAATTCCCTGAACCTTGGGCCTATACACCTTTTAAAGGGAGGTTAGTAGTGAAGCCCCATCTATTGTATCATGCTCTGCAACTTTGGCTTTTTCAGTCACCTTACCTAATGTAATGAATATTTTCTCACACATGGAGACCATGCAAGTATAAACTTAGATCTTTAGGTTAAGAAACATTTCTTTCTTTCTGGTTTCTGGTCTTTATTAAGACATCTAGAAAATCCAACTTTGGGTGATTTTTAAATGCCCTGGTCCTTGAGCTTAAGGTACCAGTGAGAAAGTCTTTGTGATTTGACAGCTGGCCCAAGAGTTTTCTCCTCTTGCCCGTGTACAATTTAGCACTGAAACCTTTACCCACTACCTGCTATCAAAGTACAAGGTTGGTATGTTGTTGATTAAAATGTAAGCTGTCTATGACCTAAGGTTATGTGTATACCAAGGCTGTCATGGAGGTGGAAAGCAGTGATAGGGACAGAATTTTATCTGTGATGATGATCAAGACTCCAAAACGTAGCACAGCCAGAAAAATTAATTTAATTAGTTCATTCATTCATCCAACTAATTTATTGAGTGTCTACTTTATGTCAGGCACTGTGCTAGGAGTTGGAGAAAAGTAATAAAAAGACTAGATGAATAGTCTGCCCTTTTAGATCTCAGTGCCTCTTGAGGGAGAAACTTTAATTAAAATATGTGCACACATAATTATTCACTGAAACATGTGATCCCAGGGAAGTATAGGGTGATGTGAGAGCAGATAACAGGGAACCTAATTTAGATTGGGCCAGAGAAAGCAAAGCTGAAGGACAGATGGCCCAGTTAGAATGCTCCAAGTGAAAACTTCATTCCTGCATAGTGTTTATATGCTATACCTCTAAGCACACACTTATTTGTCTGTGAGGTTTGGGTTTTAACAGACTTTCAAAGTATTGTGATAATCTGGAGTCTTTTTCAAGTTTCCTTTCTAATAATCTTTTTTTTCCTCCCATATAGTATACACTTTGGAATTTCCTCCCAAAGAATCTGTTTGAACAGTTTAGAAGAATTGCAAACTTTTATTTTCTTATCATTTTTCTTGTACAGGTAAGAGCTCCATTAGAAACTTCATCTCTTCAAGCAGATTTTCAATCCATTTCTAACCTTGAAATGCCCTGTGATTAAAAAGTTGTTTCATGGCTTATTATAATAACACTTTTTAAAGTACTAATATATTTTAAGCTTACTCAATTTTATATGTTTCTAAAGTAGATCTTTCACTAGAAAACTTACTGAGACTTTGTTACTTTTTTTAAACTTTCATGGATTTCATATCTTTGTTCATCTTAGATGGACATGCATTGTGTACTTTTATATACAGTGGTATATGTGAAAACTGAAAATAGTTCAAATTAATAGTTTCACTTTGTTAAGCACCAGTTTCAGTTTAATTGAAAATTTATCACTTATCTTCTTGATCACCAGTTTTGCTTTTCCTCATTTATTTACTTTAAGGATGAAATCCTTGTACGTTGGTTTGCTTCTCAGTGTTCCTACTAATGTTTTGTGTTTTAAATTTTAGACATTTTAAATTGCATCTTCCATCTTTCAGTCTATAAGCTATTAAAATCTTTCCCTTGCCAAAATTACCCTTTGAAAATTTTACTACATTAAAGGTATTTTTTTTCTCATTTCATTGTTTTAAGCGAAGCAAAAACATCCCAATAAAATTGCTCAAATGCCTTGCTGATCTTAAGTGCTTCTGTTTATCCACTTTGAATAAATAGTACTATAATTCAGTTTAGCCCTGCAAGTTAAAACCAGTCTGGGTTGTAATATGGGGAAGAACCAATTTCAGTCTTGAATGATGGGGCATTTGAGGTGGAGCTCCTCTAGATCAATGGTGAGATGTCTTACAGAATAGCATAGAATAAATAAACTGTGTAGAAGATTATACACACAGTCATTCCACTTGGCATGCAACACATTTCAGTTCAGTTTAGCAAGCACCTATGTGCCAGGCAGTGGTCCAGATAACAAAGATTTTAGCAGGTACAATAAAGATCAAGATTGCCTTTTCTACCCCAAAGGAATTTTACATTATAGCCAAAAAAGACAGTCATGTATCCACTCAATTTAATGTGGTAAATGTCGTAAAACTAGTATGAGCAAAATGCTGTGCAGACACAGTGGAAGTTATGATTTTTTTTTCCTACCCAAGAGAAGCTTGAGAAAACTTCAAAGAATAGGTGACTTTAAGACTTGAAAGATTAGAGCTTACGTGGTAAGGAATCCAGACTGATATCTCAGTGTGTGCAAGAAGGCACAGAGCTACGTAAAAGGAGAGTGACCCCATGATCCTCTTTCCCTCAAATCTAGTTCTCTTTCAGGATTTCCTGTTTCCATGAATGACAACATCTACCTAGCCATGTTAATCAGATACTTGGGAGACATTTTTAACCACCAGTTACAAGAAATTCCTTACCAGTGTTGCTTCCTAAATGCCTCTGGAACTTCTTTTTTATTTGCTGCTACCACCCTTGTCCAAGCCATCATCTCTTACCTGGATGAGTGTATTAGCCTCCTAAATGGACTCCCTCCCTCCACTTTTGTTCCCTTCCATTCCATTTTCCACAAAGCAATGAGAATGACCTTTTTGGAATGTGGTTCTGTTCACCTGACCTCTCCCTGCCTAAAAGCTTCAATTATTTTCCACTGTTTGTGAGATAAAGAATGAACTTTCGTCTGGAGAGCCCTGCTAGGTCTGGCCCCTGTCTCCCCTCCAGCCTCTTCTCACACCACATGCTTTTTTGCCGCTGGCTTCCTTTATTTTATCACAGGTGACACATGCCCTCCTCCCATAGAGACTTTCTATATGTGCCTCACTGCGCCTAGGAAGCCCCCTTCCATCTAGTTAACTTCTATATACTCTTCAAATCTGACTTGTTTTAATGTCTGGTTTTCACTATAAGTTGCCAGCTCTTATGAGGGCAGGAACTTTTCTCCATCTTGTTTTAAAAAAAGCAGCATCTCTAGAGCCTGGCTGATAATAGCACAAAGGCTGACAGAATGGTGCTCAACAGATAGATGGTAAATGAATGAATATATTTCAATCTAGGGGTTAGTCCAAGATGGCATGAAAACTAAGCCTAAATTTAGAACTATTTTCTTAAACTAATGGCTACATGGATTGCTTTTGTTTTAAGGAAAGTTAACACTCATGCTGCTACTGGGGTATGTTTTATTTACATTTTTGTCTGAAATGTTTGTAGCATGTAAATGCTGCATTATGTTAATGGCTTCTTCTCATTTTACTCTCAATTTACTTTCTTTACCTAGGTCACAGTAGACACACCAACTAGCCCAATTACCAGTGGACTTCCACTTTTTTTTGTTATAACTGTTACAGCCATCAAGCAGGTAAATTTCTAATTTACAATTATGCTTGCATTTCAGTCCTGTCTGACATGAGAATTTATATTTTGTTCTTATTGAAAACCCATTAAAATGGTTATAAGACACATCTTTAATTTCTTTGCTCCTTTCATCTTATTTTTTGGAGGGAGGAATATAACCCTAAAAGGAGAGTAGGTAGAAGGTACACCTCACTCAGGGAGTGGGAGATAAATTTGTAATATGCATTGCATTTTTCATTGTGCTATATCTGTCTGAAAAATTCCCATTCTTGTGGACTTTTTAAATTGCCACCTATAGCAGAGAACTCAAGAGTGCGTGTGTGTGTGCTAAGTCGCTTCAGTCACGTCCAACTCTTCGTGACCCCATGGACTGTAGCCCGCCAGGCTCCTCTGTCCATGGGATTCTCCAGGCAAGAGTACTGAAGTGGGTTGCCATTTCCTTCTCCGAACTCAAGAGTATAAATACTTTAATTTTGTTGTCTTTCCTGATGCTGCTGAAGGGGTGCTTTTGACAAATTCCCAATAAAATTGAAAATAGAAACAGGAAACGTGGTTAAGGAGTGGTTAACAATGTTTTTCCTGTACCAGAAGCTGACAGGTTACAAGGAGACTTTTAGACAGTACTTACCAAAGTCCTTTAGAAAGTGTCCTAAAGAATGTCCAAAATAAAGGTTTGCTTAACAATATTAACATGGTTACCTTTCTTCTTGAGTTTATCTGCTCTTCTATCTTGCCTACCCAGAACTGAAAGGATATTTTATCAAGTGTTTGGTTGCTAAATAAAGACTTTGGGAATGTTATTTCCCTGAAGCTGTTAAGATTATTTTCTTTAACATCATAATAGAATTGCTGCTCCCAAGAATAGCCTGTTTGGTTTTCAAAAAACTCTTATTGATTCATTTTACTCCCAATACTAGTTCATGTTGGGGCCTTTGTTTCCTCACTGACATCACTGAAAGTTCCCCTATGAAGTGATAGCCTAAGCATTGCCCTAAAGAAGGACAGGATAGGAATCAATATATATATAGCACCTGAGAGAAAAAGGGGAAGGCGATCAAGAGACTTTTCAAACAGTTATATTTGAAAAGGTACAGACCCTATTATAAGGAAAAAAAGCAAAGTGATGTTATAAAAAAGGAGATGGTGCTCAAACAAATGGAGTTCCTCCATTCTTACTTCTTTTGGCTTAAATTACTCTAGACCAAAGAAAGCCCAAAGGAAAATGAACTCATTACTTTTAACTCTAAAAAACGGACACCAATTTATGTTTTCTTTTGTCACCAAGTCAGTGGAGAAGTTTAACTGTTGATCTCTAAAACGTATCATAGATACTGTTGCAAAATAATCCTACTTGCTCTTTCTATTCTCTGTCTCTGGGAAGGAATTATATTTCCTCAGAGATGATCACTCCCAACAGTCTAATATGGAAGAATGTGTTAAAGTGATTTGCTCTATAAGAAAATAAAACCTGGAAAAAATTTCTTTCAAATTAAAAAGTAGAGAACATTAACATTAACTTGACTAAGAGCAGAATTAGAAAAATAAATCATAGTCCTTCACAACTGAAGAATATTAAGTCTCTATTACCTGTATTTTTATTAATGCTTATCTCTAGAATGGAGGAACCTTTTAATGCAATAAAGCTTTTTACCTAAGAAATATTTTGAAAGCATATTTTTGTTTTTGCTGCAAAAATTTACAATGTTTGTCTCTTTATTCTGCATTGAAAGTAATATTATAAGTACAGGTATCTGCTGTGACTCAGAGAAGGGGTTGTAGAAATTTATTAACAACTTTACTTCATTATGTGAGTTTGACTATGTCCTTATTTTTATTCTTCTAGGGATATGAGGATTGGCTGAGGCACAGGGCTGACAATGAAGTCAATAAGAGCACTGTTTACATTATTGAAAATGCAAAGCGAGTGAAAAAAGAGAGTGAAAAAATCAAGGTATTAAGTTTTGTAGTACATTCTTTTTTTTTAATTATAGTGAGAACACATCATTTTAAAATGTGCAATTCAGTGGCATTTCATACATTCTCAGTGCTGTGCAGCCATCACCACTGTCTAGTTACAGAACATTCTCACTGCCCCAAAAGGTAAACCCCTATAGCCATTAAGTAGTCATCCTGCATTCCTCCCTCACCAGGCCCTGGCAACCACTAATCTTCTTTCTGTCTCAATGGGTTTACCTATTGTAGGTATTTCAAATAAATGGAATCATATACTATGTGGCCTTTATGTCTGCATTCTCTTGCTTGTTGCTATCTTCTTGAGGTTCATTCATCTTGTGGCATGTGTCATTACTTCATTCCTTTTGATGATTGAATAATACTCCATAATATAGCCATACCACATTTTGTTTATCCAATCATCAATTGATGGACATTTGTATTCTTTCTACCTTTGAGCTATTAGGGGGCTTCCCAGGTGGCTCAGATGGTAACATGTCTGCCTGCAATGCAGGAGACCCAGGTTCGATTCCTGGGTCGGGAATATCCCCTGGAGAAGGAAATGGCAACCCACTCCAGGACTCTTGCCTGGAAAATTCCATGGACAGAGAAGCCTGGCGGGCTACAGTCCATGGGATTGCAAAGAGTTGGACACGACTGGGTGACTTCACTTGAACTGTTAGGATTGTTGGTGATATGAATATTCATGTACAAGTTTTTGTTTCAAACACCTCTTTCCCATTCTTTTGGGTATATACCTAGGAGTGGAATTGCTAGGTCATGTGGTGATTCTAGTTTTTATGAATCACCAAACTGTCTTCCACAGCAGCCATATGCCATTTTATATTCCACCACCATATATGATAGTTGTATTGTTTTTTTAATATCTCAGTTTCATTTTTTATTCAAATTAGCCATTGATTGTTATTATACAATAAGATTCCTGTTGATAAAATTTTTGACTTGTCCAAATCAAATAGTAGTTTTTGTACTTAGCAAATTTTATTTTAATTAATGTAAACTTTAGTCTTTAGAGCAGCAAAACTGAACAGAAATTATGGAGTTCACATACAGTCCTTTTTCCTACACAGGTACAACCTTCCTCACAATCAGTACACCCCACCAGAGTGGCATATTTGTTATAATCAGTGAACCTCCAATGACGTATCATTATCACCCACAGTGATAGTCCACAGTTTAGGTTAGTTTTCACTCTTGGTCTTGTATGTTCAGTGAGTCTGAACAAATGTATAAGGACATGTCTCAACCATTACAGTATTATACAGAATCATTTCACTGCCCTAAATATCCTCTGTGCTTAGCCTATTCATCCCTCCCTCCAACCCCTGGTCACCACTCCTCCTTTTACTGTCTCCATAGTTTTGCATTTTTCTTAGGGTCATGTGGTTAAAATCATACAGTATATAGCTTTTTCAAGTTGGCTTTTTTCACTTAGTAACATGCATTTGAGTTTTCTCCATCTTTTCATGGTTTGATAGCTCATTTCTTTTTAGCACTAAATAATATTTCATTGTCTAGATGTACCAATTTATTTAATAGTCACTCACTTACTGAAGGACATCATGGTTGCTTCCATGTTTTGGCCATTACAAATAAAACTATTATAAACATCTATATGCAGGTCTTTGTGTGAACATAAGATTTCAGTTCATTTTGGTAAAAAACAAAGAGTGTGATCTGGATCATATGGTAACAGTGTGTTTAGTTTTGTAAGAAACTTCCAGACTATCTCCAACATAGCTACCCATTTTGCATTTCCCATAAGCAGTAAATGAGAGTTCTGTTGCTCCATATCCTGGCCAGCATTTGTTGTCAGTATTCTAGATTTTGCCCATTCTAAAGACTGTATAGTGATATCTCATTTTGGTCTTAATTTGCAATTCCCTAATGACATATGGTGTTGAATATAATTCCATATGCTTACTTGCATTTGAATATCTTCTTTGGTGAGGTGTCTATTAGGTCTTTTCCCCAATTTTTTAATCAGATTTCTCATTTTCATATTGTGAAAATTGATAACAGTCCTTTTGGTATATTTTGGATAATAGTCCTTTATCAGATGTGTCTTTTACAAATATTATATCCTAGTCCTAAGGTATTGCTTATTTTTACTTTATTGTGTTATTGGGATAAAAAATAACAGAAAAATAAATGATTGTCCTTCACAATTAAAGAATATTAAGGCTCTAATGCCTGTGTTTTTATTAATACTTATCTATGTTGTTGTTCATTCGCTAAGTTGTGCCCAACTCTTTGTGACCCCATGAACTGCAGCACACTAGGCTTCCCTGTCCTTCACTATCTCCTGGAGTTTGCTCAGACTCATGTGTATTGAGTCAGTGATGCCATCCAACCATTTCATCCTCTGTCACCCCCTTCTCCTCCTGCCCTCAATCTGTCCCAGCATCTGAGTCTTTTCCAATGAGTCAGCTCATCACATCAGTTGGCCAAGGTATTGGAGCTTCAGCTTTAGCATCAGTCCTTCCAATGAATATTCAGGACTGATTTCCTTTAGGATACTGGTTTGATCTTCTTGCTGTCCAAGGGATTCTAAACAGTCTTCTCCAGCACCACAGTTTAAAAGCATCAATTCTTCGGCACTCAGCCTTCTTGATGGTCCAGCTCTCACATCCATACATGACTACTGGAAAAACCTTAGCTTTGACTCTACAGGCCTTTGTCAGCAAAGTGATGTCTCTGCTTTTTAATATGCTGTCTAGGTTTGTCATAGCTTTTCTTCCAAGGAGCAAGCATCTTTTAATTTTGTGGCTGCAGTCACCATCTGCAGTGATTTTGGAGCCCAAGAAAATAAAGTCTGCCACTGTTTCCACTGTTTGCCCATCTATTTGCCATGAAGTGTTGGGACTGGATGTCATGATCTTCATTTTTTGAATGTTGAGTTTTAAACCAGCTTTTTCACTCTCCTTTTTCACCTTCATCAAGAGGCTCTTCAGTTCTCTCCACTTTATGCCATTAGAGTGGTATCATCTGCACATCTGAGGTTGTTGATATTTCTCCAGGCAGTTTTGATTCCAGCTTGTGCTTCATCCAGCTCAGCATTTCACATGATGTACTCTGCATATAAGTTAACTAAGCAGGGTGACAATATAGAGCCTTGATGTACTCCTTTTCCAATTTTGAACCAGTCCATTGTTCCATCATGTCTGGTTCTAACTGTTGCTTCTTGACCTGCATACAGGTTTCTCAGGAGACAGGTAAGGTGGTCTCTTATTCCCATCTCTTGAAGAATTTTCCACGGTTTGTTGTGATCCACACAATCAAAGCCTTCAGCATAGTCAATGAAGCAGAAGTAGATGTTTCTCTGGAATTCCCTTGCTTTTTCTGTGATCCAACAGATGTTGTCAATGTGATCTCTGGTTCCTCTGCCTTTTCTAAATCTAGCTTGTATGTCTGGAAGTTCTCAATTCATGTAGTGCTAAAGCCTAGCATGAAGGTTTTTGAGCATTACCTTGCTAGCAAGTGAAATGAGTGCAATCTGCTTATCTATAGAATGGTGGGACCTTAACACTAAATTTACCATTTTAACTATTTTTTAAGTATACAGTTCAGTAGTGTTAAGTATTCACATTGTTGTACAACAGATCTCTAGAACCTTTTCATTTTATAGCACTGAAACTCTATATCCACTAAACACTTATTCACCCTGCCTCTAGCCCTTGGTAAACACTTTTCTGTTGCTGTTACTTGGACTACCTTAGAGAGATACTTCCGGTGATAGGAAATGTATAGTATCTGTCCTTTTGTGACTGGTTTATTTCCCTTAGTATAATGTCTTCATATGACAGGATTTCCCATTTTTTAAAGCTACATAATACTCCATTGTATGTATATACTACACTTTGTTAATTCATCAGTTGATGGATGTTTGGCTTGCTTCCACCTTTTGGCTATGTGAATAATGCTGCAATGAACAAAGGTGTGCAAATAGCTCAAGTTCTTGCTTTGAGTTATGTTAGATATATACTCAGAAGTAGAATTTCTAGATTGTATTGTAATTCTGTTTTTAATTTGTGGAGGAACCTCCATACTGTTTTCCATAATGGATGTACCATTTTACCTTAGCGCCTAGAGTACACAAGGCTTTCAACTTCTCCTGGTCCTCTTGAGGACTTGTTAGTTTCTGTTCTTTTGATAGTGGGCATCCTGATTGATAAAGTGGTATCTCATTGTGGTTTGCATTTGCATTTTCCTAATGATCGGTGACACTGAGCATCATTTCATGTGCCTGTTGACTGTTGTGATCTTCTTTGGAGAAATGTCTGTTCAAGTCCTTGTGTTAAGTGTTAATCGCTCAGTCGTGTCTGACTCTTTGTGTCCCCCTGGACTATAGCCCACCAGACTCCTCTGTCCATAGAATTTTCCAGGCAAGAATACTGGAGTGGCTTGCCATTTGCTTCTCCAGGGAATCTTCCTTACCCAGGGATCAAACCCAGGTCTCCTGCATTGTGGGCAGACCCTTTACCGTCTGAGCCACCAGGGAAGCAAGTCCTTGACCCAATTTTTAATTGGGGTATTTGTTTGTTATTGAGTTATGGTGGTTCCTTATATATTCTGGATATTAACTCCTCGTCAGCTATATGATTGGCAGATATTTTCTCCTATTCTGTAGGTTGCCTTTTCACTATTGATTGTTTTCTTTGATCATGTATTCTCATTTTCTACTTTTGGTTTTTATCCTGTGCTTTTGGTGTCATATCTAAGAAGTCATTGCCAAGTCCGATGTCCTGAAGCTTTTTCTCCATATTCTTCTAGGAGTCTGGTAGGATCAAGTCTGACATTTAGATCTTTCATTCTTTTCGTGTTAATTTTTGTATATGATCTAAGGTGAGAATCCAACTCTATTAATACTTTTGTAAGTAGATACCCAGTTTTCCCAAAACCGTTTGTTGAAGAAACTCTCATTCCCTATTGAATAGTCTTGGTACCCTTGTTGAAAGTCATTTGACGTTATGTGCAAGTTTATTTCTAGGCTTTCAATTCATTATCTTATGTATCTGCCTTTATGCCAGTCTTAATCACCATTGCTTTGTAATATGTAGGGGGAAATTTGGGAATGCAAGACCTCCAAATTCGTTTCTCCTTTTCAAGATCATTTTTGAAGATCTTTCCAAGCTCTCATGGTGCCTTGAGATTTCATATGAATGTCAGGGTTTTTTTTTTTTTCCCTATTTCTGAAACAAATGCCATTGGTATTTTGATAGGAAGTCCACTGAGTCTGTAGATCACTTTGGATAGTATACACATTTTAACAGTACTAAGTGTTTCAATCTATGAACTTGAAATGTGTTTCCATTTGTTTTGTATTCTTTGATTTCTTTTAGCAGTGCTTTTGTAACTGTCAGTGTCCAACACTTTAAGTTTGTTCCTAAGTGTTTTATCATTTTTGATGCTATTGTAAATGATAGTGTTTTCTTGATTTCCTTTTTGGACTGGTCATTGTTAATGTATAGGCGTGCATCTGATTTTTGAGTGTTGATTTTAGTTCCTGCAACTTTGCTGAATTAATTTGTTCTAACATTTTTTGGTGACATTTTTAGAGTTTTTTTACATATAATATCATGTCATCTGCAAATAAGGATAATTTTACTTCTTTCCCAATTTGTATACCTTTTTTGTTTCTTGTCTAATTGTTCTATCCAGAACTTCTAGTACAATGATTGATAATAGTTCTGGAGTGGACATCCTTGCTTTGTTTCTGATCTTAGAGATAAAGGTTTTAGTCTTTGCCTATTTAGTGTGATATTAGCTGTGGACTTTTATTAGGTTGTGATCATTTACTTGTCTTCCTATTTTATTATATATTTTTATCATGAAAGAGTGTTGAATTATGCTAAATGTCTTTTGTTCATTAACTGAGATGATCATGCAAAACATTGTTTATATGCTGCATTATATTGATTGATTTTCATATATATTCTTGGATCCCAATAATAAATTTTATTTGGTCATAGAGCATGATCATTTTAATGTTACTGATTTTTGATTTGTTAGTATTTTAAGATTTTTTTGTATCATTATTTGTTGAGGAAATTGGTATGTAGTTTTCTTGCAGTGCCTTTTTCTGGTGATAATATCAGGGTAATGCTGGTCTCAGAATAAGTTTGGAGGTGTTCCTACCTCTTTGATTCTTTAGAAGGATTAGGAAGGATTGTTATTTCTTCTTCAAATGCTTGGTAGCATTCTCCAGTGAAGTCATCTAATCCTGGGCTTATCTTTTGGGTGAGATTTTTGATTCCTACTTCAGTCTTCTCACTAGTTTTGGATCTGCTCAGATTTTTTTATTTCTCAGTGATTCACCTTTGGTAGGTTGTATGTTTCTAGGTACTTATCAATTGGCATGTAATTATAGTAGTCTCGTATAATCATATAATTTTTATTTCTCTGGCGTCAGTTGTGATTTCCTCTTTTTTTAGATGTTTGAGTCTTTTTTTTTTTTGGTTGTAGCTAAGGGTTTGTCAATTATGTTAATCTTCCAAAAATGTTTGTCAATTTTGTGTTATTGTTAAAAGAATGTTTCTATATGAATATGAATTAAAATATGAAAGTTAATGGAAACCAAATTCTTCAGCGCAAGGGAAGAAGATGTGTGGAACAGAATGGTTCAGGGCTGTGGTATGAGTTCATACAAAATGATACTCTCCTCTATTGTTTTATCAATTATTATCACCGCTTAATTATTAATACCCAGAATTTCAAGCTTAATTCTCCATATCCCCAGCAATAAGTAAACAATCTTACACCTTTTTATAATAATGATGGGAGGAAGGCCACAGACTGGGAGGGTTACCCAAGTTTGACATATACTGTATTTCTCCCACTCTTTTTTCTATTTTCCACATCCCAGAAGGGAGGGCCTTGTGATGAACTGGAGTGGTTAGGATCTGAAGTTTCCAAACCATTAGTAGAAACTCAACTTTTTGTTCATATAAGAACCAAAGGCAGCATAAATGATTCATAGAATTAAATCTGTTGCTCCCAGGTTATGAAGTGAAATTGCAAAGCAAATAAAGTGTCCCACTTTTCTCTCCTTTTCTCTCATTTCCTCTTTCTGTTTTTGCTGTCACCCCCACTGCCTTAGAAGGACCCCCATCTTCCACCTTTTCTCACTAGGCTACTTATCTTTGGCTGACCTCAGCCAGGTATATTCTCAATTACATTAGTTGATGCTGTTGTGTGAAATGCTGTTTGATTGAGTCCTTTCTGGAGTATTTGTGTTAGAAAGAGATGCCTGTAAACTGAAAGTGTCTGAGTGATGGCTTGGCTGGGGAGTGTGGGCATTCTTGTTGAACAGGAGAGTGACTTGTTCTGTATCCTCAGTGCATTGGGTATTTTTTAAAGGGTTTCAAAGCTAGGGAGTGACTTGATCTTACTCTTTTAAAAAAGGCAACTTTGAAGATTAAGCAAAGTAGTTAGTGTGTGCCCAGTCGCTAAGTCGTGTCCGACTCTTTTGCAACCCTAAGGACTGTAGTCATCCATGCTCCTCTGTCCATGGAATTCTCCAGGCATGAATACTGGAGTGGGTTGCCATGTCCTCTTCCAGGGGATCTTCCTGACCCAGGGATCAAACCCATGTCTCTTTCATTGGTGGGCTGATTCTTTACCATAGTGCCACCTGGAAAGCCCAAGCAAAGTAGAGGCATGAGCAAAAGTAGAATGAGGGAAACCTGTTAGGTGGTTACTGCTGTATAAGCAAAATGTAAGCTTATATAGGGTGATAGTAGAAGAGATAATAACAATAAAAATAGAAATATTTGTTAACATTTATATGTTACATAAATATGCCAGGCACTTGCTTCTACATTCTGTTAATTCATTAATCCTTACTTTGCAACAGTCCTATGAAATAGGTACTTTTGTTATCCCCTGTTTGCTGATGATGAAACTGAGGCATAGGGAGGTTACAAAACTTGTCCATAACTTATAAGTGGGAAAGCTGGGATTTGAACTGAAGGAAGTCTGGGTGTGGCGTCCATGCTGTAAGCACAACTTTGTCCCTCCTATTGCGTGATCAAGCTAAATGGATCTATTCAGGATATTTATTGTAGATAAAATCTGGACTTACTGATGTATTCCATGGAGAGAGTGAGAAAAAGAGCAAAAAAGAATAAAGATAGCCTCCTTGATTTTGCCCTGAGCAACTAGTTGTATTAAGTAATGCTGTTAAACAAAATGCTGGTGCTATTAAATAAGTTGGAAAGGACTGGGAGAAGAATAGGTTTGGGCCATGTTCATTTTGAGATTCCTATTAGATAGCCAGATGGAATTGTCAAGCCTGGAGCTCAGATGAGATGTTTTAGGTAGAAATAGAAATTTGGATGGAATCATGTAAAACATGATGAAACACAAGCTGGAATCAAGATTGCCAGGAGAAATATCAGTAACCTCAGATACGCAGATGACACCACCCTTATGGCAGAAAGCAAACAAGAATTAAAGAGCCCCTTGATAAAAGTGAAAGAGGGGAGTGAGAAAGTTGGCTTAAAACTCAACATTCAGAAAACTAAGATCATGACGTCTGGTCCCATCACTTCATGGCAAATAGATGGGGAAACAGTGATAATAGTGACAGGCTTTATTTTGGGGGGCTCCAAAATCACTGCAGATGGTGACTGTGGCCATGAAATTAAAAGACGCTTACTCCTTGGAAGGAAAGTTATGACCAACCTAGACAGCATATTAAAAAGCAGAGACATTACTTTGTCAACAAAGGTCCGTCTAGTCAACGCTATGGTTTTTCCGGTAGTCATGTATGGATGTGAGAGTTGGACTATAAAGAAAGCTGAGCGCCAAAGAATTGATGCTTTTGAACTGTGGTGTTGGAGAAGACTGCAAAGAGATCCAACCAGTCCACCTTAAAGGAGGTCAGTCCTGAATGTTCATTGGAAGGACTGATGCTGAAGCTGAAACTCCAATACTTTGGCCACCTGATGTAAAGAACTGACTCATTTGAAAAGACCCTGATGCTGGGAAAGATTGAAGGCAGGAGGAGAAGGGGACAACAGAGGATGAAATGGTTGGATAGCATCACTGACTCAATGGACATGAGTTTGAGTAAACCCCGGGAGTTGGTGATGGACAGGGAGGCCTGGCATGCTGCAGTCCATGAGGTCGCAAAGAGTCAGACATGACTGAGCAACTGAACTGATGTAAAACATAGAGAAGAGGAGCAGGCCTTGAGGAATTCCAGTGGAAAAGCATAGTTATTTATAAGGGAAAGAGTATGGGTTTTGGCATTGGAAATATTGGAAGAGTTTCTTCAGTTTTACTGATTTCTTTTGTCATATCCAGTCTGCTGATAAGCCCATTGAAGGAAATCTTTATCTCTCATGCCATGCTTTTTATTTCTCACTTTTCTATTTGCTTTTTTTTTTTTAAGTTTCCATCTTGATGCCCAAATTCTTCATCTGCACATGTATGTTATCTGTGTTTTCCAATAAATACTTACTTTTTTTTGGTCGAGGCATGAGGGATCTCAGTACCTCAACCAGTGGTCGAACCCATGCCCCCTGCATTGGGAATGCACAGTCTTAACCACTGGACCACCAGAAAATCCCTCCAGTAAATACATTGGTATTTTACTCATAGCTAATTTTCTGTCCCTGTTTCTTAATTCTAAAATCTGATGATAGGTCATTTTTCTCTTGGTTTTGTGCATCTCATGTTTTTAATTGAATTCTGGACAGTGCACGAAAAAGAATGCTAGAGATCGAGGCAGGTAACCTGTATTTCTGGCCTGCAGTGGTCATACCTCTTCTGTCAGCCAGTCCGTCAGTGTTGGGGATTGAGTCAGTCTGGTCAGGAGTTGGCTGGCTTTGGATTTTGCTGTAGATGTTGATGCTTTCAGCAGGTCCTACATTCCTGAGACACAGTGGATGCCTCTCTGTGTGCCCTTTCTCCTCCCCCAGTGGTAAATTATGCTTTCTTGTTATTCTTTGCAGGGTTCCTGATGGGATCAGAGTGGTTTCTTGATTCTCCTACTCTGTTTCATTATTAGGCAGCCTTTTTGCACCTTTGCCTCAGGGTAGAACTTTCAGCACTCTTCCCTGGTCTCCACCCCAACCTCCCGTGGCAGCTGAACTTTGCCTTTTATTAGTACCAGGTCCTCAATATGAGGGTGTTTCCTGTCCATCCCCAGCAGTAGATGGCTTTGTTCTACCTCTCCACTAGCAGTAGTTACATGTCCCTGAGACCCTGCCAGGGAGGATTTCTTGCCTTGCTCTTGGACACAGGTGGCTTTTGCACCCTATGAGAGAAGGGTCCACGGTTGCAGTCAAACCTGTATGCCTGTACCTTTCTCGTGAGCACCCAGTGGATGCTCAGAGAGAAGAACTGATGTGTGCTTATGGTCTCCTCTTTTTTCTGAGGCTTGCAGAGATTTGAAACTGTCACATTGGGCCCTCCCAAGCCTTTTACAGTTGGTTGAAAATCTAGTTATTTTCTTCCTGTGCACTTTTATGACAGCCATCTCTTCCTCCTGTGCTTTGTTAATTGTGAAAGAGTCAGTTTCTCCTGCCTCTCCTCAGAGGGACTTTTCACCCTTTGAAATTCAGTTAACTTGGTTGCCCTGCAACCTCAACTTTCTGATGAACCCAAAAAACTTACAATTCCCTTGATTATCTGACTTTTTCTATTGTTTATCATAATGGATGGTGAGGTTCTCTTGTTGATTTTGTACAAGTTAAGTGGAAACAATCCTAGAGTTGATTGTCTAAATGAACCATGTTGTTCCCTTTCTTTAAAAGTCCTTTCTCGGTGCCCCCTTGGCTTCAGGGTGAGGCCTCAACACCTGAACCTGACCTGTCAGACCTTTTGTGGTCTGGCCCCAGTTCATCTTACCAGCCTTAACTTGCACTCCAGGTGCAGAGACCTTTTCATATCTGAGCTGATTGTCAGTGTTGTAGAAGAAATTGTGGTTTATATTTATCAGTGCCTGGGAATAATCTTCTGTCCTTTAAATGAGTGTTTCCTTCTTCTGAGATGCTTTAGGATTTTGTTTGTTTCTGTGTATTTAAGCATAGATTGTGGTTTTGTGTAGCAATGTAAGTATTTACGGATGTAAAGAAGGAAAGATCCAAGAGAATAAAATATTATTTACAAATTAGTTTCATTATTGATGCTGTTGTTCATGGCTACTGATTAAAATTGGCAAAGAAAATAAAATCATTTCTGAATAGATCTTGAAATCCTCATCCTTATCTGCCAAATTATGTAGCAATTGGAAGGCAGGTGTGTCATTTATTAGTTCCATGTTTGATAACCAGTGTGTCCAAGCTGGTAAGCTAGATATTGACTCCCTAAAGTGGGTTGTCTTCTTTCAATAGCAGCCTCCTCCCTTTATCTGGGAGTGCTGTAAAAAAGTGTTAATTTATCATTTTCTATGTGTGCCATGGCATGGAAAATGTTGGAATGGACTGGGCTGGATAATTTCTTACATCCTTCTAAAAAACTTTATGACTGTTCATAAGTTCGAAGTAAAGTAGTTGCAGGATATTAGTAATAATTTAATAATCAGCTATCAGATGGTGAATTTGTGCCAGGTACTTTGTGAACCACTTTACTTGTATCCTCATTTCATACTCAAAACCAATCCTATGAGGTAGTTGTAATCATCAAAGACATTTAACCCAAGGTCATTTATTTAAGTGGCAGAGCTGGGACATAAAATCAAGTTGTAAAGATATGTGTTTTAATCATTATGATTGATTTCATACATTATTAAATTATGCACTAGAAATCGTTCATGGTTTCTTCTCTTAGGTTTTTTCTCTACTTGAGCTTTGGGCACTAACTGATAGCAGATGAATTGTTGGAAAATGACCTAATGCCTCTCTAATTAAGTGAGATTTTCTGAGCACTGAAGAGAGAACTGTCACCCGACACTAATAGCTATTACCACATGGAAGGCAAAGCATTTAGAAATATTTTTCCTGATGCAGAGTGGGAGTGCAGCTGCCCAGTGTTCTTGAAGTACTCAAATGAAAATGTGTAGATTTTCTTGATTCAGTCATGAAATGATAATGGTCATTCTCTTATCAAACACCAATGCCGAAAACATCAGAGAGCAAAAGAGTCCATGGGTAATGAAATCACGTATCAGAGATTAAAGTTCAATACTAAGGTAATCTGAAAGCATCGTAAGTCCTTGTGACCTTAAAGAGAATTATGAATGTTGAGTAATATTCTTTCGTCACCTTTCACATGGTATAGGATGCTGAGACATTCTAAGCCTTAGAGGGGGAGAGGTCTTTTGCTACTGTTTTGACTTTAATTGGAGGTATAATAAATGCTTTGTTTGGAATTAAGAACATTGATACTTACTTTTCTCTCTGTACTAGGTCGGTGATATAGTAGAAGTACAGGCAGATGAAACCTTTCCCTGTGATCTTATTCTTCTGTCATCCTGCACAGTTGATGGAACCTGTTATGTTACCACAGCCAGTCTTGATGGGGAATCTAATTGCAAGGTAATGGAGACTAAACCTTTCCTAAATATTCTCATCTAAGGATAGGTAATCATGCAATATTCTGTCCCACTGCCCTTAATCTTTTACCTTATTTTTTCCTATTTGTGGATATTTTGTATTTGAAGACAGTATTTATATAACTGTCTTTGAAACTTCTAAGCAAATACTCAGCTTTGGGGGAAAGGGTGGTGTTGGGTGAGGAAATCCACACCCCAGACAAAAGCCACCACATTTTTATAGCACTGTTTGCATTTCATGTTGATATTAACCCATTCCACATTGTATTTAGGCTTTTAAAATGAAAGTACTCTTAGGCTAAAACTATATAGCTATGAAAATAATTTCATCTGAAGGTACTCTAACCTTCATCTAAGATACTCTAAGTTTGATCTATTTTTGTTTTTAAAGGGTTGAATAACCTCTTTTAAAAAATGTTTATTCCTGGCATTTTGAAAATCTAAGCTATTGGCTTGATTACTTTTAAAAAATACCTTAGGGTATAGTTTGGCAAATATATGCTTTATTGCAACTAGGAAGAATTAAAAATGTGTGAGAGTAAATTTGTTCAAACTGGAGGATAACTGACTTCCCTGGTACTTTCTGGCACGGTCAGTTCTTGTCTATCATCCGGAGTTCCACAGGGCATGAAGATTTATCCTCTATGTGCTGCTGCCATTAAGGAAGAGCACTCATGTGCTCACCTCCATGTATCTTCTTGAGGGCTTTCCTCCACTTGTTTATGCTATCTGAACTTGAGGACCAGGATTCAGTGTATGGTAAAGGAACTTAAATGCCTGTTAGATAACTAATTTTGTTACCACTTCAGGGGCATGGTGATGAACTAGTCCCATTTCAACTATTTGAAAACAAAGTTATATTTAAGGGAATGTCAAGGTGAAAATTGAGAAATCTACCTCAAGATTTCCTACTAAGGGACAAAGTTGTTTAGAAGAAGAAAACTTTCAAGTGGTTTCATTTTCCACTTTAATTAATCTGATCAAATCAGCTAAAAGTACATGGGTTTTCAACGTCAGGAGATAGTTTTAAATATAGCTCAGACAATTCCATAATATTCTCCAGAGATCGTGCAACAGCTTTCCTTCGGCATAAGTAGTGTAGTCTTTGAGTCTGTGTCAGCCCTTCTTTGATCATTTAGAAAAGGATTCATTGGAACCTGCCTTGAGTTCTGGGTCAATCAAGTAAGTACATAATATACCCTAGTAGAATATTCTAACTGTCTGACTAAAGCAAGATCCATCATCTCTCTGCTCCTCACATGAATTGTAGCTACTTGAAGCATTTTCAAGATCATTAATTTTGCTGTTTGTGTAATGGGAACTATTGATGATTTTTTTCTTTCTGTTAGCAAAATGTTAGCATTCTTATGACCAAAAGGGTGATTCAATTCTTATTTGTATGTTAACTTCACCATATACTATGGTGAGCAAAATAATAGGTCACAGTTCTATAAATAGGAGGGAAAAAATGCTTTAAATTTTTCATGGGGTTTTCAGTTAATTATATGCATGGTGCAAATGGAATTTTCTCTGCTGTCAGTATCAAGAAAAGCTTTTAGTTTTCTCATTATCTTTGAAATCCCTTCACAGGAGAGTTCACTTTCTAATTATTGTAATATAGTTTAAGAATAATACCACAAAGTTTATCTAGTTGGAGATGTACATCAGTATTTGTACATCTGTACATTTGTACAGTATTTGTATTATTCTGCCAAAGCCTCTTACTAAAAACATAGTGTTCCTGAAATCAGGTGGGTGTATGATTATAATTTTTTTTCTTTTTGGGGGGGGCTGTTTTTGTTTTTTCTTCTGCTTTCATCTAGACACATTATGCGGTACGTGATACCACTGAACTGCGTACAGTCGAATCCATTGATAACCTCAGAGCAGCAATTGAATGTGAACAGCCTCAACCTGACCTCTACAAGTAAGAATTACCTGGTTTCATTTTACTGCTGTCTGATGGCTTTGCTTCTCTTTGCCATCAGAATTGAAATACCCACCACTTACCAGCCTCCTTTCATTTGTGTTTTTATGAGCTGTTCCTTCCTTCTGGCAGGCAAATGAATCAAGTCAGCCTTGTTCACTACCAGCCTAAGATAAATTATTGTGGGCTCAGGCATCTCACTTGTGGTTTTTCTTTTATTATTGTAATTTGTAGACATGGCTGTCCATCACATTTTAAGATTATATAATCCCATAAGCCTGAGCTATCAAACTTGTGCACTAGACAGAGTTAATTAAAACAAAAATAAAACACTTTATGTGTCATCCAACAGTAAAGAGAGAAGGAAATGTGGGACCATGCAATTAGTAGGCACTCTATCCTTTTTTATGAGGATCATGATGAACCAAGTATTGTATATAGGCTGTTTCTTGTCCAAAGTAAATGGCTAAGTTGAGGGAGCAGTGAAATGGTGTGATTTCCTCCGTTTTGCTACACCTAGGCTTTCTGGAGTAGAGTTGCTGATTAACAGTCATTGTGGGTTGTCAAAAATTTGGCATTTGATTTTTTTTTTTTTTTACTATTTATTTATTTAGCTTAAGAGTCAGACATGACTGAGTGACTAGCACAGCACAGCACAGCACATTTGGCATCTTGCGGCATGTGGGATCTAGTTCTCCGAACCAGGATTGAACCCAGGTCCCCTGCATTGGGAGCATAGAGTTTTAGTCATTGGACCACCAAGGAAGTCTCTGGCATTTGATTTTTAAGACTACTGATTAGTTTGGTTGATTAGAGCTTGGTATTAATGAGGGTAGAATAATGGGTTTTTGGCCAAGTGAGCCAATTAATTATATTCTCTTCTGCCATTACAGATGGCATCCATCACCCATGGTACTCATCTTGTTAATGAACGCTGTTGATCGTAAAAGGGGACCAAATAGTGGGATGTGGCTTATAACAATGCCCAGTAGTGGAAAAAGAAAGTTCTCATACTTTTATAAGAATTATACCCTCCCTCCTTCCTACCATTCCTTCTTTATTTTTTCCCTTCTTCTGTATCCACGTTGATAGTAGGAACTTAGGATCACAGAGCAAAATAGCTGTTCGCTGCCTTCAGGAAGCATGGAATCACAGAAAGGGGAGTGACTGATTTTGTGAGTTAGAGAATAATATAGATCCTTACATATTTATAGGGTAACTCCTAAATTTTTCAGTTACCTTAAATATGAAGGAGATTTTTAGTGAGGGAAGGTTATTCCTAATGTCTCTAATAGATTGAGTACCCTTGGTATGTGACTTCAGAATATTGGATTGGCCAAAAAGTTCGTTGGGAGTAAACCCAAACAAATTTTTTGGCCAGCCTAACACCTCCACCACCCTAGTAATCATCACTTACATTGTAATTGCCTGATTATGTTATTTGGTACAAGGAACACATTTTTCTTGCTTATTAGGAAGCATAGTAATGGTGCAGTTAATACATGATGAATGAATGCAGACGTTCATATTTTGTGTATTTCATAATAATAGTTCAGTTTTTCTGAAAAAATCATAATGTACGTTATAAAATACTCATAACATTCTTACTAAGGATTTAGAGCTTTTTACTATATTTTTCAGAAATGTAGATTACCATGTGCATAGCCATATATCTGATCACTTGATCAGATCAAGGTCAGTATTCAGATCAGCTGCAAGACACAGCTTGAAAATTTCCAAGATGGTAATCAATCAAGTGTTCCCTAATGGCTGTTTCTCAAAGGATGATCTCAGGTCAATAGCATCCACATCACCAGAAACTTGTGGGAAATGAAGATTCAAATTCTTACCTAAACCAAAAGCCTAGGGATGGGGCCTAGAAATCTGTGGTTTAAGAAGCCCTTCAGTGATTCTGATGCATGTTCAAGTGAAAGAATTACTGAACTCATGGTTTTGAAAGATGGTTTAGCACCAGAAACCTTTCTTCACATGAATGTAAAATAGAAGCCAATTATTTATATGAAGTATAGTTGAGAGGGGTATTGTGTGCATGCGTGGTGGTGCCAAGCAGATCTTGAAAATCAGCTTAGAGTCTTTGTTTACATTCTTAAAATCTGTAATATTTTTAAAACGAGATGAAAATTTACATATCATATTGGTTCAACTTAGCTTTTTCTTTTAAAATCAAGACAATAGGCTTTCGTAGTTTATTGCCTTGTCTCTTTTTGCATTATTTGTATTTTGATTCATTCCCATATTTGGGGTAAATAGATTTTATCTAGATATAGAAGACACATATGCTATTATATTCTTTTTGCAGGTTTGTTGGCCGAATCAATATCTACAGTAATAGTCTTGAAGCTGTTGCCAGGTTAGTTTATAATTCCTTTAATCTGTCCTTTCAGGGGAGGGATGTTTCTCTTTTAAGCGCATTAAAATAGCTAAATACTTTCTTTTATAGAAAGGGATGGGGAAAAGTGAATAAATCTGGAGTAACTAGCCACTGATGGGTCTTAAATAGCTCACCTTGTGATTGGTAGGGTTGTAGTGGCAGCGGCTCAGAGTGTGTGTATCCTGGGAGAGGGTGGTATTGGAAGTGATGATGAGGGTTTCTAAAATTATAGAGCTCCAGACTTCTTTGACAACTATTCCCAAATATATACTATGCCCTCTATTGATTGTCCTTGGTTGTGAAGTGCCTGACCATATTGGAAGTATATCTGGAAAGTAGTGTTTTAAGGGAGAGTAATTTAGGGACTGGACGGTAGACAAAATGCTGGGAGAATTAGCTGGACTTATGTAAAATGAAAGGCTTAATAGTTGATAATGAAACAATTCATATAAAAAGGGGTGTTTTTCCCCTCTTCAATCACCCAGTCAGTTATTTTAACTTTTCCACTTGGCCTTTATAGCCAGTGCTCAGAAGGAAGTTAAACACCAGGAGCTCAGTGATCCCCCCCTCAAAGGCGGGTTTGCGCTCTATAAATACAGCACCTTTACATGTGTCTCCTTCCTTTACATTTGCTTTTCCAGTCTTTTCCAGTCACTTTTTCTTTCTGTTTCTTGCTGTCTGCTGTTATCTTGCTTTTCATGACTCATAGTCCTTTCACCTCTGTGCATGTCTTTACCTCTGTGTGTTGCTGGCATCTCCTGTACTGTGTGCTTCTATCTGTGCTGTGCCCTAAGTAACTTCAGAGGGGAGGATTTTTCAACTCGTCCTGTGTTAGTAAGCGTATAAGTAGACAGATGCATCCTGAATCTTTTGAAAATAGATGTGTGTGAGAGCAAACTATGTCCCCAAAGTTGATGGTGCTATTAGTTGGACTCTGAATAAGTTGTGTTCATTTTTTGTTTAGGTCTTTGGGACCTGAAAATCTCTTGTTGAAAGGAGCTACACTAAAAAATACCAAGAAGATATATGGTGAACATTTTTTTAAGATATACTTATTAGAAATAGGCCTTTTAAAACCTAAATGTTCATAAATGGTGCAGTAAAAAATTGGACATGGCATTTAATTCCATTTAGTCTAAGTCTCTTTTTAGGTGTTGGGAATTTATAAGATGGTAAACTAACTTGAAATATGACAAACTATGTTGGTTAAAATTATACTATAAAAATATACTGTAAATGATTATTAACTGGTAAATAGAAGAGAGTTTATAATTCCTATTTTTATAGATTGAAAAAGTTGGTAGATCCAACTGGGTGGGGAGTTGGGTTGGCAGTCTCATATGTAACCTAATTTTCATCGTATTGTTATTCCTTAGGAGTTGCTGTTTACACTGGAATGGAAACCAAAATGGCATTGAACTACCAAGGGAAATCTCAGAAACGTTCTGCTGTTGAAAAGTTAGTGTGCCTCACAATTTCTTTACTTGTTATTGAACTGAAATTGTTACTTCTCAGTATTTCCAAATATCAACAGTATGAAAAAACAACATAAGTTGTAATAGCATTACCATTTTAAGCACTTCTTTTGTTCCAGAAACTGTGCTCATTGTTTTGTATGTCTGATTTGGTTTAATCCTCTAAGCAACTTGGAGTAATTCCTGTTAGTCTGACCACTTTACAGATAGAGAAATAGTCTTAGAGATGATAAATGATTTACGTAAGCTCACTTAGCTATTCATGGGCAGAGTTTAGGTAAAATTTATTCTCTCTTGCTGATGGTTAATGGTTTGGGGTCCTCTAGTTGCTATACGTAAGGAGTTTGTGCAACACAGGTAATAGTCTCCTTGCAAGTAATTGTGTGGTACTTGACACACTTTCAAAGCCATTTGCACTGGCACAGACCTCGCTCTCCTGTTGCCATGGACATGCAGTATATCAGCAACACCCTCTTCATAGCTCTACTTTCAGATTAAAAGAATCCACACTAAGCTTGACTATTTCACATTTGCTCCTCTACCCTCTATTCCAAACCTTTAGGATTCAAGTTTGGAAACAATCTACTCCTTTTATAAGGGTTGAGTAAGTAATGGTGTGTGTCTTCTGTCACTTTATAGGATCCTTACTAAAAGTGTGTTGAGCTAATCAGCCATTGCACTTTGGATTACGGTTAGGACTGGCTTTTCCATTTTACTAGTCAAGAGTAATGCTTTAGCAGTGGTAACTGAGGTTCACCCATACAGGCCTGTGCTATGGTTACACGTTGTACATAGAAGAAGCTTTAGAAAACTGAACAATCTAGTTTATACCTGGTTGATATCTTCAGTATTTCAGTGGTTTTTAAATTCATAATATCTTATTTTTCAGATCCATTAACGCTTTCCTGATTGTGTATTTATTTATCTTACTGACCAAAGCTGCAATATGCACTACTCTAAAGTATGTTTGGCAAAGTACCCCACATAATGATGAACCTTGGTATAACCAAAAGACCCAGAAAGAACGGGAAACTTGGAAGGTAATTTTGTTTAATGCTGAAATTTGTAACCCTACTACACTGTGGCAGAGGCACCCTTTATTGAAATACTGCTCAGCTAATGATACCTTGGTATTAGAGATTTCTCTTGGTTGTATGGTAGCCCCAAGCCATTAACTTTAAGACATTCTAGGATTTTTTTCTTAACCCTAGGCATATATCCTTGTTTTTAACTCTTAAGTTAAGAGTTTTAGGCAACTGGGCCAAAAGGTCTGGCATGTTAATATGTTATGAGCTTGTGATATATCATGATAGAACCATAATGGATGCCTACATGAAAACTTTAATCCTACATTCATATCTGAGGGTGGGACAAGCCAGAGACCTTAAGGAAGTAAGAGTGTTAAGTCAAGGTACATTCACTAAACAAAAGTGACAAAATTCGGGGTGTTTTACGTGTTTTCACATGCTATGATAATAATGTTGACCAATGATATAGTGTCATTGGGAAGTTTCTTTTTTTATAGCAAGAGCAGTGCTTTCAGCATTGAAATTAAAAGAAAGTTTATATTACACTTGCTTGATGGAACTATGTGTTTAATTATGAACTATTCCCTTTTTTTTAGGTTTTGAAAATGTTCACCGACTTCCTGTCATTTATGGTTCTATTCAACTTTATCATTCCTGTCTCCATGTATGTCACGGTAGAAATGCAAAAATTCTTGGGCTCCTTCTTCATTTCATGGGATAATGACTTCTATGATGAAGAAATTAATGAAGGAGCCCTGGTTAACACATCAGACCTTAATGAAGAACTTGGTCAGGTAAGAACTTATTTTTACTTAAAATAAGGTAACACAGTGAAAACTGCTTTTATTGTAGTCTGGATTACCAGTGTTTGTGACCATTTCACATTTGGAAATGTAACTCAATAAAAATTTCTTTATGCAGGCATGTAATGAAGGCAAGCGATGTTATCTTAACTATAGTGTCAGTTTTTGCTGGCATTTTTGAGAAAGACCCAATTTATGTATTAAATTTGAATGTTACAGAAATTCTCTTTAAAACTTATCCTGTTGGTGGTGTTGATTATGGGTTATTGCTTTGGAACAGGAAGCAAGTAGTCTTCATCACCATCTATAGTCATTTAGGGATAGAATGTGGGGTAGTGGAAATAAAGCTATTTTATAAATGCATTTTGTTCCATAAACCAAATTGACCAGAGTTGTCCTATGGACATTTTCTTGGTATATTTTCTTGGACATTTCTGATCAGATGGAATATAGACCTAAAAAGCAGAGTTGTTTATTCTGTGCAAGAATTTAAATGAAGGGAAGGGTGTGAGGGCATGCACTCCACTAAATGCTTTTTGCTTCATGTACCAATGTAGTCCAGGCTTTGACCTTGCTAACCCAGGTTGTTTTCAAATGCTAGGCTGTAGCCTAGCTGTAATTCTTCAAGTGGTGACTTCTTGGATTCTTTTCTGACTAGTATTGAGAAAGTTTTTGCCTTTATCTGAATTTACTGTGTCACGTAATGATTTTCACAAGCCGAGGGGAGTGTTTTGGCTTACATTTACTTCTCTTTATATTTAGAATGTCAAGGCTGTGGAAATGTCATTTCTGGGACGAGGAGATGCAGAATCAGTTAATGGAACTGTGTGGCTGGAACAGGGCCTCACAGTTGTTTTAAATGGTGCCTATTTGCACCTATAACCTCAAAACTCAGCTCCTGAATTCAGTCTCCCACTACCCCCACTCTCTATTTCTGTTCTTTATACAACCTTTGCCTAAACTAGAGTATCTACTTGACAACTAGTCACAGGGTGAAAGGATTCTCCAGATACCATTATGTTGAGACCTGACTCTAGGACTCCAGGATCCCAGAGGGTGGCATCTGCCTCCCACAGAGACACTGAGTCACAGAGGATAGAATAAGCCATGAACAGGCAAATGCCTTTCCATTATATATTGTTCCCAGAAGTTTCTTTTATAGGTCACTTCAGTGACCACAGCTGACCTTAGCCTTTGTAAATCAGAACTTTCCATCCAGGGACTGAGCCTGGTAGAACTGCTGTAGTCCTAGATAAAAGGCATCAATCTGCAACTCTTTTGCATGGGAAAAAAAATGAGTTATAAGCCACCTCTGGTGAACTTTTCCCTGACAGCTGATCTGCCTCTTCTAGATTCAGTGCCTGACTGCATGGATTAACCTACCCAAGGGTGAACATGGCTAGTCCCCAGCTGCTGCAAATAGAACAGCCATCTTTCCACATGTGGCACCTAATTCTCATGAGAGACAGGCAGGATATACAGGCCAGATCTCCACCTCATCAGATTCCATCTTATCTATGAGGATGTGGTTTTGTTCCTATGAGCTAGATTTATTCATACTTCAGAAAGTAAAATAGAGCTTTGGATAATGATCTATTAATAATAAATCTAATCAGTGAAAACAAACCAGTTTTCATTTTAGCCACCACTTCTTTCCCCCACTAAAACCTGCCTTTTTGGGTATGATCGTCATTTAACCAACTAACTAAGGTAATAACCAGACCACCACTTACATTTGTACAGTATAAAAAAAACTTACCATCATACCAACTTACATCAGCTTGTATGTATAGAAACAACCTAAATGAAAATGCAAGGAAGTCTTAAAATGATTTCGTTTTGCATTTAGTGGACCAGTACACACAAAATCAAGTGTAACCGGTTTCCTCCTTGATGAGTCATAGTTTAAAATCTATAGGACTTTTATTTTACTTAAAAGCAGTGTCAATTTCCATCAGTACCATTGCAAACACTTGCTTAACCTCTTTCAAAGTGACCCACATTGGTATTAAAAGAAAAATAGGAAGATATGTTTAGAACACTGTTCGTCTTTGACTTGAAAAGCAAAAAGAAGTAGACTGCTCGTTCAATTGGAAAAGAATGGGGTCTTTTATGATTAGACATCTGTCCTTTAGACAACCAAATGGTTTCAACCTTGAAAAAATCGTGGGGATAGCCTGTTCCTTCATATCCCGTCTCAGTCTCTCAGCTATGCCCAGCAGTATGCCAGAGTATATATTCTGATTCCAGTAATTCAATCTAGTGGTTGTGCACTAAAGTTCTGTGTTATCTAAGATATGTTCTTGGTACTGGGGGTTTCTGTTACAAAGTAAACAAGAAAACCTTGAGTTGTTCACCATATAGTTGAAGAAATACACCTATCGTACCCTAACTTTAGCAATGTGATGATAATCAGAAAAATTACAGGGACTGTGAAATGATGGAAAGAGTCCAGTACTGTGATTTTGATCAGGTCAGCAGCAATGATGGTCAACATCTATGTAACACCTTAGAGCTTGCAAGCATATTTAATAATCTTTACAACCTTGTGCAGCAGCTTTGATTATTTAAGGCTAATGTTTAATGTTCAGAGAGATGGGAGTTTTTCCAAGGTCACAAAGTTACTGAGTGGTGGAGCCATGAGTCCAGTAGAAGGTCTTCACTAAGTTAAATGATAAAAAATATTTTGACCAATTTTGCCCTATAAACTAGATGATTTCATGTGTTCAGCCTTTATCTTAGAGCTCTCTCTATTCTTGAACAGCTATCTCACTTTAGGCTTTCTGTCCATAAATTGATGACTTTGAGCTTGCTGATAGAGAGGGTCTGCAACCGGCTCAAACCTACCACTAAAGAGGAAGAAGCTGATGAGAATCAGAGGCAGGCAGTAGCCTCTCACTCATCAGCCCTGTCTCTCCTATAAGTATGAGGATACCCTTTAATAATAGCCAATCCTCTCCTCTTGTCCTTGAAAGAAAAAAGTGAAAGTGAAGTCGCTCAGTTGTGTCCCAACTCTTTGCGACCCCATGGACTGTAGCCTACCAGGATCCTCAGTCCATGGGATTTTCCAGGCAAGAGTACTGGAGTGGGTTGCCATTTCCTTCTCCAGGGGATCTTCCCTACCCAGGGATCGAACCTGGGTCTCCCGCATTGTAGGCAGACGCTTTACCATCTAAGCTTAGTATAGTGCATATATTAGATCATTGGTTCTCAGAGCATGAGCTCGGGAACAGCAGCACCAGCATCACCTGGGAACTGATTAGAAGTGCACATTATCTAGCCCCACCCCAAGAGCTACTGAGTCAGGAACTCTGGGGATAGAGCCCAGCAATCTGAGTTAACAAGCACCCTCCAACTGAGTGTGCTGCAGACTACAGTTTGATAATCCCTCTATCACGGTATACTTTGTTGGCCTATACCCTTGAGATTAATTGTAGGCAGATCCATACTGTACAGACTGTTATATATAGGCAAACAATTGTACTTTATGTTTTTAAAGTTATTACCTTTGTCATCTATAAAAGATTTCAAAATGGGTTAATGCTCACTCAGCTGTAGGAGCTGCACCAACCCAGGAGAACCTTTTGGGAGAAAATGAAGGTTAATAATTTTGATCACACAAAAAGCCCCAAAGAATTTCATTTTAACTAGGAAAATCTAGATGATACAGGAATAATAGCACTTGGATTAATTTAAAGGGAGAATTCAAACTTGGCTGGCTAACAGAAAAAAGAGAAGATTGGAATGCTATATTTGTGCCAGTGCTGCTACCGTGAAAAGCTTTGAAAAATAATTAGAAAGCAGCTACTGCCGCAGTTCATCTCTTTCTCCCTTACATAATAAAAACCTTAATCTTGTACTTATGCTTGTTCCTGTCAGCCCGTAATTTTAACTATTTAAGCATAAATTGCCAAAAAGGAGGATAAAATTGTGGGTTTCCAAAAGCCAGATGTTATAAATAGAAGAGATAAAAACTGAGATAAAATGGAAATGCTCAAAAAGGCTTATTTTACATGGAAAATTTATTTCATAGTCTATTTTTTCCATTATTTATGAAAGTATGCTTATACTTTAACCTATCATTATAAACTCTGCCCCCCCTTTTTTTTTAATTTGGAAACTTTTTTTGAGGAGTATCTGAAAATACACATAGTATTGGGGAAGAAATTTCATTTAAGTTTTTGATCATTTATTGACTTACTGTGTCTCCTAATTAACTGTTATTATTATTTCCCCTGTCTATCTATATTCTGTAACTGTTACATACGTATAAGACAGTGAATTTCATTTCAATCCAGTATATTTATAGAAAATTTTACTTTTCAAGGAAAACTTTTGTTACATCCCAATTAATTTGCATGCATGCATGCTCAGTTGCTAAGTCGTGTCCCACTCTTTGTGACCCCATGGACCATATAGCCCACCAGGCTCCTCTGTCTTTGGGATTTCCCAGACAAGAATACTGGAGTGGGTTGCCATTTCCTTCTCCAGGGCCCAATTAATTTAATTCCTATCAAATATATTTTCTGTGTGTGTGTCAGAGAGAGAGAGAAATAAGTGGTCCATAAAATGTTTCCTGCTTGGAAAATTGACTTTTGTTATGTTAGCTTCTTTATGTCAAAACAAGTAGGTGTTAAATTGAAGGAGTCTTAGTTTGGACAAAATAGCCCCATTTTCCTTCCTACTAATCTGTATTTGAGTAGGTCTACCAAAGAGTCAGGCACAACTTAGCGACTGAACAACAAGAACCTTAGACATGTGATACTATTTCAGAATCTTTTTAAAAATACATGTTCATTTCTCATTCATTTGATAATACTGCTTCTGTCATTGTCTGACATTTGACAAGTCTTTAGAAAAGGTGATTTCTGTGGATATGAAAATAGCCATGCTAACTAAAAGTTAATTACATTGAAGAAAGTAAGAATGCATATGTTTGTATTCTTGTTTTTAGGTGGATTATGTATTTACTGATAAGACCGGAACACTCACTGAAAACAGCATGGAATTCATTGAATGCTGCATAGATGGGCATAAGTATAAAGGTGTAGCTCAGGAGACCGATGGACTATCTCAAACTGATGGACCCTTACCATATTTGGACAGAGCAGATAAGGTGGTATTTTTTGCGTTACCATTTTACCTTGAGATATCAATTTAGATAGGCATATGTTAACATAGTAGAAATGAAGGATTTTGGCACGTGACATAGACTTTTGAATAGCCATTTGTTCATTGTTGCAACTTCACCTTTCTTATTTTATGGATGCCTCTGGAATTTGTAAACAAGTAGAATTTATAAAAAGAGAACATTGTGAGAAATGGCATTTGGGTAAATCTTTCACTTTCACTGTGTGATCATATTTGGTACTTTATCTTTAAAAACATGAGCTGCTCCGAGAATTATGTCTACTGAAATCATTCAAGCCCCAGGAGTGTCTAGGCATTAAATGAACCAGAGTCTCCATGCACCTGAGCTATTGCTAGATTGTGAATTAGAACTGAATGCACTCTTTTAGGCCATGGAGATGTCACTGCTTTGGGATTAGGTGGCACTGCAGTAAGAATGAGTTAATAGAACCCCTAAGGTATGTTAGCTAGGGACCAGGCATGTTGGCAGGAATTAGGAGTATAGCTCATTTGAGTATTAGGAATTCATAAATTTCTGCTATTCAATTTTCTGGTGGTTATAACATGCTCTCACATTAATAACTTTTCTCTGTTCATTGACTACTTACCAAGTGATCACAGTAAAAATAATATAGTCATTTTTCTGTTGCTGTTCAACAGAGTCGAGAAGAGCTCTTTCTGCGTGCCTTGTGTTTATGTCACACTGTAGAAGTTAAAACAAATGATACTGTTGATGGAGTTACACAGTCAGCTGAATTAACCTATATGTCGTCTTCACCAGATGAAATAGCTTTGGTCAAAGGAGCTAAAAAGTAAGCACATATATTATGCTGGATGAATAATTTCTGGATAATAATAACATTCTGCCTGTAATTAACAATATGGTATTCTCACCTCAAAGTTTGTTAAAAGAGTAGATCTCATATGTTAAATGTTCTTTTTACCCAAAACAACAAAAAAGCAAAAAGACACAAAGAAACTGAGAAATGTCAGGATATCTCTTCCCTTGATTGTGATGATGATGTCACAGACATACGCATGTTTCCAAAGTCATCCAGTTGCACATATTAAATATTTGCAGTTCTCCATTAGTTATACCTCAGTAAGTAATGCTGTTTTAAAACCCAAAAATAAGTTGTAGAAAAATACATTAGCATTTTCAAGAGTAAAAAAAAATCAAACATTTCTTGTATTTCTCCTAAGAAAGTAAAATCACAGGAGGACAGGCATTATTTTGTTTTTTCTCTTATTTGCTTCAATAACCTTATCTTATAGGTATCCTTAATTCTTTAATAAGGAGCCAAGCTACTTTATCGGAAAGTTGGAAAAAATTCCCAAACCTAACCAATTAAGACCAAAGAGAAAATTGCAATGCATAGTTGTAACTTTCATCACTATTTATGCATTCCAGCCAGAAGTCCAAATGTTCACATTATATTTTGGAAATCTTCTAACAGTGGTCACTTTTCATATAACACATATTATTTATGAAGTACTCCCAGCAATTTTGATATCATTTGGCTATTGAAAGTCCTGCTTTATCCATGAGGCCCAAGATGATTAAGTAGATAAAAGGTCACCCCATGTGTTAGCTACAGAATTGAAATTACAAATTGCCTCTTTTTTTGGTTATGATTTGTGACTGGGCATTGACTTGGTCTGTGTTATATCTCAGCAAGTAAAAGGAAGTACAGCTATAGACTGGGGTTTTATGAAAGAGAAGAAAACAATAAACAAGTATGAATAACCCCAGTGCAAAGGGAAATTCATCATTCTTTAAAAATACACAACAGTCTTTTTTATTTTGTTTCACAGGTATGGGTTCACATTTGTAGGAGTTCAGAATGGCTATATGAGAGTAGAGAACCAAAGAAAAGAAATAGAAGAGTAAGTAGCTCTGTATGTTTGATGATTTTCATTTCTTAACTCCACAGTCAGCTTTAGATGGATTTAGCAAGGGCAGCAAAGGGAAGTGATTGCATCTATAAATATAAGACTCTGCTCTCCCAGGTAAGAGTTTTATATAAATGTAGCTGGAGTAGAAGACATTTTTCACAGAGTGGCAGAAATTAGCATTTGAGATGTAAATGATTCCAGTTTTGTTCACACATCGATCCAGTTGCCTGAATGAGCATCTGCCTGGACTTTTCTGAATTTTAGATGCCGTTTCAGGTCTCCAGCACATGCTGCAAGAAAAATCAGTGAACATGTATGAAACCTTCTGCTGTCTAGAACCTAATCATTCTAGGATTACACACCCTGCCAGTCATAACAGCTTTGGTGTCAGAAACTTTCTCTTGTTCTAGATGCTTGAGTGTGAGCCCCAGGGCAAGTACTCTGATGCAGTAGTAAGCTCCACATTTCCTTTTTTTTTTTTTGCTACAGAGATCCCAACAAACAAATCCACCTTGCCTTAATAACAGGTTTTAATTAGGCCCTCTGATTAATTTTATATCCTTTATAAGAACTTGAAATATAATTATCTGACTTTCATTCTGACTCCTAGCATCTCCTGAGACCCATCTCAGAAACCCTGTAACACATGTAGATTTGCTAGGGAATATGCCTCTTTGGAAAGGAATGTTCAAGAGCCAGAGGAACCCAGAGGAAGACTCTTTGGCCTGACTGCCAGGAAGGAGCCCAGAGTTACTGTCAAAATCCAGATTCTAGCTGGTTCACAACAGTGCCCCCATCTGGCCAATAGCAAATGAGACATTATGCTACAAGTAGATGTCTTACACACATATCCTATATCCCCAAACCAGTGACCTGCTCACTCCCATCAAAGACAAGCTTGGTAATAAATACTTTTTTTTTTTTTTTGGTAATAAATACTTTTAAATCAGATACTTGTATATAAGTTATTTATTTTCAAGAAACTATTTCCTCACATTTTCTCAAATAACTCTTATTTTTCTTCTTCATTTCATCTACTGTATAGCTTAGCCAGCGCAACACAGAGCTGATCATGTCATTCCACTGTTTATACCCTTCAATGGATTACTATTGCCCTTAGGATGAAATCCCAAGTATCTGCAATGGCCCACAGTGTTGTCAGGTCCTAACCCCTGCCTACCTCTCTTGCTGCTCGCCTATCAAGTAGATGTCAGCCTTATGTGGACTACGTGCTCTCATGTTGCTGTGCCTTTGCACATGCTCTTCTCTATACTCAGAGTGCCATGATGTCCTTTCTCCATCATGTCACTGCTGCAAGACACAGCTCAGGCAAAACCTCCTCCAGGAGGCCTTCCTTCTGTGCTCCTACATCTCCTTGTGTATTCCTTTACTTCAGCATTTAGAAGACTAGGAGGTAGTCATTTCATTAACCTCTGCCTCGCTTATCATGGGCTTTCCTGGTAGTTCAGATGGTAAAGAGTCTGTCTGCAATGCAGGAGACCTGGGTCTGATCCCTGGGTCAAGAAGATCCCCTAGCAGAGGGCATGGCAACTCACTCCAGTATTTGTGCCTGGAGAATTCACGGACACAGGAGCCTGGTGGGCTGTGGTCCATAAGGTCGTAAAGAGTCGAACACAACTGAGCAATTAACTCACACACACATACTTATCATATGATAAGCCCCTTAAGAGAAAATTCATGTCTCTTCTCCAGCATCTGTCACTGTGCCCAACACATAGTAGGCATTCCATAGATGATTAAAATAAGTGGCAGGATGGGACTATTTCTAGATAGCCTCTAGATATGGCTTGGTGGAACAGCTTTTTGTACCTCATTCCTATGCAGTCACTCTCCCCTTACTATTTTAAGTCATATAATGAGAAGGTATAGATACCCCTTAACCACCACTGGTATCCTCTGTCAGTATGTTCCAAGTGCAGAGAAATTCCAAAAACACAATGGAAAGTACCCGTTGTGCACACAAGCAGCAACCCTTAATCCAAGAGGAAAGCTCTGTTAATGTAAGATGTTTCTGCTGTGTTTTATTTTTCCCAGTGTGGTCTTGGTACTTCACTTTTCTCACTTTTTTTTTTTCTATTAAAGGTATGAACTTCTTCACACCTTAAACTTTGATGCTGTCCGCCGTCGTATGAGTGTAATTGTGAAGACTCATTCAGGTATGCATATTTAAGACTTGACTTTTTCTGTCTTTCCATTTGTAGATTTGTTGATCAACTACTTCAAGAGAGAAAAACATTTCATGTAGTAGTGTTTGATTACTTAAAGTCGTGCAGAGCTCTTGTATATCCGTGAATGTATTTACATAAGCACATGTTCAGTTTGTCAATTATCAGTGGCAGAACCCCTAGTATGACAATATATGAATTTTCTTGGCAAGTGAGCTCCACTTCTCAGTCTTGGATATCCAAACAGGAACAGAAAAGGTGACTTTTACAGTTCAGGGTACTGACCAATCACCACCAGTGTCTACCTGTGGCAGCCCACTACAACTGCATGGTTTGAGATTACTAGCGGTAGTTTTTGCGTGTAGAGAGTTGCTGGTTCTCCCTCCCTGACCATCCTAACTCCCCACTGCTTTACACTTTCTGGGAGCAGGTGAGCCAGAGATGACCAAGGCCCAACTGCTGGGAAAGGGCACGTGATTTACTCTAGCACCCTGGGCTCTTTGTTTCACACAATAAAGAAGCTTGCCCTTTTCAGGGGGACCAGTGCCATCCTTTCAGGGTTCACCCATGTTCTTAGGAGAAGCCGTGGTGGCTGTGATGCCTTCTGCTCAGATTCAGCAATACCCATGGGGTAGCATTGCTGCTTCATTTTTGGGCTCGGATTCCTCTGTGTAAGTGTGTCTCTGTATGTATGTCTCTGGGTGGTTTTTCAAAATATCTTTGATTTATTTCCTATTAATTAACTTTTTAGGATTAAATCTGTTGAAAATTTCTTAATATGAGAATGAGAAGATATAGACAGACCCTTGAGGGAATATGTCCATCCTTATTCATACTTTGTGGTGTGACTGCAAAGTTACAATGTTGATTTCATTATATGCAAATGTGGAATTTGTTCTATGACTTTTAAACACACCATGGATATACGAGAGAAATTTCTTTTAATATTTATTTGTTTATTTGGCTGCATGAGGTCTTAGTTGCAGCATGCAGGCTCTTCGCTGTGGCATGTGGGCTTAGTTGCTCCATGGCATATGGGCTCTTACTTCCCAGACCAGGGATTGAACCTGCATCCCCTGCATTGGAAGGCAGATTCTAAACCACTTGATCACCAGGGAGGTCCCTGTGCGAGAATTTTTTTTTTAAAAAAAACACCTAACGTGTGGAATTCTTCTCTTCTTACCTGTACCCATGCATGTCTGCATTCTATTGCAAATGGTGAGATGTCTGAGGAAGTAGTCTTCCAAGGGCCTTGACCTCAGAGCTACCGTTTTTTAACTTCTTGAACTTAGCACTTTGCCTTATAAGGTTGGAATCTCTTTCTTAAAGGTCAACTGTCTGTGCTCCTGGGTACACAGACTGGTATAAAGCTATATTTATAATAGCATTCTACAGAGCAATTCTCCAGTTTCCAGTGAAAACCGACAAGCTACTGCTAAAAGCTAACATATATAGGCTTTGAAAATGATTTTTTCTTGTTTGAGCCTGAGTTTGCTCCTTGACATCTATAGATGCTACATGTGACTTTTAGATCATGGTTGACAGCATCCTCATAGTGAATTCAGATGCAGCTTCTTGACACAAGTGATTCACTTACAAGGTATATCATTTAACAGAGGTGCATACTGTAAACTCTGGGGTATTAGTTGTGTCCTTATTGGTCCTCAGAGGTGGTGGATGTTGTTCTGACAGAGCGAAGGTCAAGATGTCTGCTTCCAGTTGGGTGAACATTCCAAGGCAGTCCTAGGATACACAGCTTCTGGGAAGGAGAAGTGACCGTAATAGTTATCTGTTATGAAAATCCCAATACCAGTCTAACTCTAAGTAAGTCAAGTACTCTGATTCTTTATTTTAGGAGACATACTTCTCTTTTGTAAAGGAGCCGACTCAGCAGTTTTTCCCAGGGTGCAAAATCATGAAATCGAGTTAATTAAAGTCCATGTGGAACATAATGCAATGGTGAGCCTGCACCCCTGCCCTCAATAGAGAGAAGGAGAAATGCTAGAGATGATTATGTCTATGGATTGCTATATAAAGGACAATTTAAATGAATTTTAGCTTATTTTGATGGTCTATTTTTATATTGGGGGATTTTGTAATATTATTTTCCTTAGTTTAATATAAAACATCCTGGAGCAAGTTTCTGTTCAGAATTTGCAGCCTTTGAAGACTTTTCAAGAATCTTTGTTTTATGTTCTGCTTTTGTGTTTTTTTAAACCCAAGAGGTATTATTTTGTTATTCTGAACCCAATTGAATGTTAACCTAATACAATCTGTTTTTTCTCCCTTTTTTAACTGAAAAGGAAATTAGTCAGAATTTCTTTTTTTTGTTTGTTTGATAAAGCAAGAGTATTTAAAGAGTGTATTTTGTTTGTTTTTATTTGTCATTTGGATAACTGGAGATCTCCTACTTTGCTTCTAGGAGGGGTATCGGACACTTTGTGTAGCCTTCAAAGAAATTTCTCCAGATGATTATGAAAGAGTTAACAGACAGCTCATAGAGGCAAAAATGGCCTTACAAGACAGAGAAGAAAAAATGGAAAAGGTTTTCGATGAGATTGAGACAGACATGCATTTAATTGGAGCCACTGCAGTGGAAGACAAGTAACTAGAAAATGATACTCTTGTTATTTTAATGACCAATCATTTAGAGTAGTATCTGTCCAGATTGGTTATTTATTCTCAAGCTTTGAAATCTTTGATTTAGCTTTGTCTATACACCAGGTTTTGAACAGTTTGTGGAAATAATTTTTGAGTTAAGTATTAGTGACTTAGAAGAATATGAATCTGTCATCTCAAAGGTCTTTTGAGTACTTCCTAAGCCACCCCTTCATTTATACAGAAATTTATGAAGTAGTCTTACTATGTGTAGGAAGTTTTGTGCTAGAGGTATCATTCAGTTGGTGTTTGGTGGAATGGATATGATTTTGACAGACATATGAGCAGAAGGGAAATTCAAGGTAGAGCAAGCAACATGAGAACTCATTGTAACCTGGTTTAACAGACTAGAGCACATTTTAAAAATAATTGGCTCTGCCGGACATGATTATAGGGCTCCAAAATTGATCTGCTTGAAAAAATATGTTTTAGATTCTGTTTGGGGGGTTTTCTAGAAATAATGAATGCAAATTATCAGGCTTAACCTAAACACGAAGTTATAAACATAGATTCAGCTATGTTGGAAGGTTCTAATAGAATTCATACAGTCTAATTTCACTGTTGGGCTTCCCTGGTGGCTCAGTGGTAAAGAATCGGCCTGCCAATGCAGGAGATGCAGGTTCAATCCCTGGGTCAGGAAGATCCCCTGGAGGAGGAAATGGCAACCCACTCTAGTATTCTTGCCTGGGAAATCCCATGGACAGAGGAGCCTGGTTGGCTACAGTCCATGGGGTCACAAGGAGTCAGACCAACTTGCCAACTAAACAACAATTTCATTGTTATTCTCTAGCCAGAAGGAATACGAAGTATCCTTCTTCTGTCCTTCCCTTTCAGAATTATGCTTAAATTGTCTTTCAGAATGTTTGGCTTTCAAGGTCCTCAGGGATGGGAATTTGCTGACTTCTCAGTATCTCATTAGGATGTATCTGACCCTTTCAGTTTTGAACCACATTAAGTATTTGTAGACAACATAATGAAATATGCTAAAGTGACAGTGAGTAAGACCATTTGGTGAGATTCTGAACATTTTAGCTAAAAGTGATGATTCTTATTTCTGTCATTAGATACCAGTTACCTCAAGAGAGGTCATGAACTTTCAAAACCTCATTGTCTGAAATGTACTTTAATAAGTAAAATTATGCCGACAAGAATATGCTTAGAAAGGGTAGAGGATATATAAGAAAAGTAACTATTAAAATATGTCAAGATTCCAAAATTGCTATGAATTATAAGAATATTCTCTTTAACAAGCCTTCTTGCAGAATCTGTGTCAGGAATTTTCAAAGATAACAAAGTTTCCTTTGTGTTCCCAGGCTACAAGATCAAGCTGCTGAGACCATTGAAGCCCTGCATGCTGCAGGTCTGAAAGTCTGGGTGCTTACTGGCGACAAGATGGAGACTGCAAAATCCACCTGCTATGCCTGCCGCCTTTTCCAAACCAACACCGAACTCTTGGAACTGACCACCAAGACTATTGAAGAAAGCGAAAGGAAAGAGGATCGATTACATGAGTTGTTGACTGAATATCGTAAGAAGCTGCTGCGTGAATTTCCTAAAAGTACTAGAAGCCTTAAAAAGTAAGAAAGTGCATCAATTTGTATATTTAGGCCTTGGTACAGATGTAAACCACAGCTACTTATGCAGAAGGCTCTGCTTTCTCTAATTTATCATTGGTTGGTTGTAGGTGGTTTATCCCTGTGAGTTAGAACCTTCCCTGAGGACTTAGCTAATAGCCTATTTGAGATTATTTGGCACTTTCCACCTCATGTTTCTTTTTTTAAAAAACCTACACTTCTTGAGCTTTAGAAAAGTGGTTCGCTTTCTAAATATTTAGGGTCTGGGTATTTAGCATTGATATCCTGGCCTGGTCCATGTTAAGAAAAAATATCCCTTTTCATGGTCTCTTAAATTGAATGCAATAAAGTCAATCTCTGTAACAGTTTCTGTGCAGGTTGAGGTCCTGGAGCCATTTTCTGTGTGAATTTTTATGCTTCACAGGAGACCAAACACTTGATAGTGTAGCCACTTGACTGCTTTCAACAAGCTGCTTAGGAAGAACTTGTAGAACCTAGGGTTCTCAAGGAAAGGCACTGATCCACAGTAATTCAATACCAAGAGATACATTGACCATGGCTTAGGTTTGTCTAAACCAATTACTGGAGTTTACCTTGGCCATAAGCAAATCGATTTCCTCTTCTAAATCAAAAGACCCCTAGGTAATACTATTTCACATTTCTTAAGCATACTCTTTGTTCTAGGAGCGGCATTAAGCACTTTAAATTATTCTCATTTAATCTTCACAACAACCCAGTAACAACTAATTTTCTTCATGTTAAAAATAGGAAAACTAAGGCTCAGAGAGATGAAGTGACTTATTTGAGATAACACAGCTAATAAGATGTAGAACAGGTCTATCCAATTCCAGAGCCTGTACTTTTAACAACTCTGCTGTATCTCTGTCCTCATCTCTAGGGTTTAAACAGGCTTTAAAAATGAACAACCCACATTCATGAGATGATGTCCAATTTTAAAACAGCTGTTGTTCTTCTGTTACTTGGACATGAGTGAGAGTAAACAGGTTTTTATTAATTGTCTGTGATAAATGTTTCCTTCCTTTAGCCAAATGGTACTTATAAAAGCAGTCCAGATTACATGTGTTTTACTTGTGCATTTATCTTAATCTGCTCAGGCCATCATGACAAAATACCACAGAGCGGGTGGCTTAAACAATAGAAACTACTTCTTGCATTTCTGAAGGCCAGAAGTCTGGGATCAAGGTGCCAATATGGCTGACTTCTGGTGAGGTTCCCCCTGCCTGACTTGTAGAAAGTGGGCTGTATCCTTTCTTGGCTGAGAGAGAGGAAGCTCTGATGTCTCTTCCCCTTCTTATAAGGATATTGATCCCATCATGAGGGCCCTACCCTCACGACTTCATCTAGACCTATCTGTCTCATTTCCAAATACCCTCACCCTGAGGGTTAGGGATTCAACATGGGACTTCATGGGAGACACAGTTAAATCCGCAGCACCATTGAGCAGCTCTTGGCCACTTGTGTAAAAGCCAGGGCTTATGGAAAATTGAACTCACCATCTCAAAACATTTCTTCTTCCTCATTCATCTGCAGTTGGGTGAAGTCTTTCCCCAAGTTACACAAGCATGAGACACAGAATCCCTTTGGCCAGCTTCTGCTCCTTTGTCTCTTCCATTGCAAATCCGCCCCCAAGCCCTACCCATGTTCCCGCTCTCTCCACTGGGGCTCCTTTATCAGAGTCCTAGTAATTTGTGCCTCAAAGCACTTAAGCCCCTCTACCCAATGACTGGTCCTTAGGTGTAAAGCACTGTGCATATCATAACCCTGCTCAGAAACCTTTAGTGTGTCTCCATTACCCACAGAATTAGGTCATACCAAAGACCCCAGGTGACCTTTTCAACTTATTTTCCTAGTATACCACACATACTGGAGAAATAGCAATCCATTCCAGTATTCTTGCCTTGGGAAATCCCATGGACAGAGGAGCCTGGCGGTCTACAGTCCATGGAGTCGCAAAGAGTCGGACATGACTAAAGCAGCTTAACACACATACCACATATACGTTCTCTCTTTCTTCACCTCTTTCTGTCCTTTCAAGTTCCATTTCAGATGTCATACCTCATAAAGAACCCACTGGTCTTTTCTGGTCTGTATTTATTCTCCCAATTACTGGATATTAACCTTTTTAAAAATTATTTTATTTTATATTGGAGTACAGTTGATTAACAGTATTGTGTTAGCTTCAGGTGTATAGCAAAGTGATTCAGTTATATGTGTTTCTATTCTTTTCAGATGTTAACCATTTATCATGTTTAGTGGGGCATTTCTCTCATGTGTGCCTCTTTCACCCCAAGGAGATTTTCTAGTCTCCAGAAAAAGCTTAGTTAATAATTCTTTCCGTTCTTCTATATGGCTTAGTTAGACTTGATTTATACAGATATTGCTTGATTGATTATTGAGCCACTGTTTTCTGCACATTGTTAGCTCTGTGAGTAGGGGAGCAAAGGAATGCATGATTGATATCTCTTTAATTAGTGAAAAAAACATGCTCATAATAGTATGAAGCAAAATATGGAAGGAAGGAATGATGAGGCATATTAGACTCTCACTACTCATAGTCTGTAAAACAGCAGCTCTTTAAACAGTAAACTTTCAGAAGCATAACATTAGACGAATGAATCTGTAATGATGAGACCCTGCTGTGTTTAACACTTCTGCAGCAATTCTCAAATGGCACCCAAGATTGCCTGAACAGAAATTGATTAATTGCTGGTTTTTTCATAATTGCAAAAAAATGAAATGTTAATTGGTAGCATTTTTTCAGTTGTAAGTTTTCCCTCCATATGGTTTTCTTAAATAGTTGGCACCCATTATATTTGTCGTTCCTGGCAACTAATACTGCTCAGTCCCAGCTATGCATGCAAATAACCTATGGAGCCTTTTAAAACACACCTATATACTGGGTTGCCTAAAATGTCCATTTGGGTTTTTACATGTTAAATGGTTTACATGTTTTACATGTAAACCTGTAAAACCATGTTTTACAGGTTCATTAACCTATAAATGTTTACATGTTTTACATGTAAACCTGTAAAACCATGTTTTACAGGTTCATTAACCTATTCTGGAAAAACCCAGGTGAACTTTTTGGCCAACCCAGTCTAACCAAGCTCTGTCCAAGATACTCAGGTTTAATATGTCTGTGGATAAACCTAAGACATGGGCATTTTAAAAAGCTGCCCAAATGATTCGAATGGGAAAGCTATGGTTGAAAATCACTAATCTAGTATAAAATGATACTTATTTAAAGAACATAAATCATTGTATGGAATTCTTTAATGAACACTTTGTCTTTTTGGTAGTCTGTCATATTTGAGAAGCCAGATCTATTGATGGGTTTTGTCAGTCAGGCAAAAATGTTAAGAATATCTTCTGTGATTTGTATACCCCAAAGCCATTTTGTCTTTTCCCTGCATCGTTCAGTTTTTTCAGATTGACTAATGATTTTGTCTTCAATATGCAGAGTTTACTGAGTGACTGTAATTTCAAAATTCATCTGAGTTTCTTATTGGGACTGCTGCTAGAATTTTCGATTATTTTTATATTTAGCGAAACTTGTGGGACATATCTACTGGGCAACTTGAGGCCCAAAGATGTATAGAAGTCTCTATTATGCATTAATAGAAATGGTTGCTTCTTCAGAATTCACAGGTCAGGAACCAGATGTGATGATAAGTCTGCTTTTGTGAGTTTTTTTCCAAGTTTCCTGAAAACAGTGTATGTAGATCAAATATATTTGGCATTATTTTCTTTTTCAGAAAGCTGTGGACAGAACATCAAATATGGATCTAATCATTGATGGCTCCACTGCTGCCTCTCATAGTAAATACTCTAGTCAAGCTCCGGTTCTAACAATTTACAAAGCATTTTCCTACAGACTGCATGAAGTGCCAAGCAGTTGCTCTGCGTCGGATGGCCCCATTACAGAAGCCGGTAACTGGAATATTAGTTGATGTTCTAATTCTGGCTATCTGTAACCTAGATAAAATTTATCATTTTAATTCCTTCAAGGCCAAGTACCTATTGATATCTTTCCCTGGCCTCTTCCTCTGTTGGTCCAACTCGGGAGCCTTCCCGCCATTTGAATTTAAACCTGTGCTTCCCCGTTGCTGTCCCTCAAAGCCTGCTGTCCAGTTGCTCACCTTCTAAACTTCCCTAATGAGTGCTTGGTGCCTGTTGCCTTCATCCCACTACTCCCGGCTCCACTGTTCCATTAGCTCCATGCATATTTTCTTCCCATCTTACTCTGTAGGATCTCTTGGAGGAGAGCAGCAAACTCCTTGCCGAATCCATTGCACTGTCTTCCATTTTCTCCTCCTTTCTCCACTGCAGTTGACACTGCAATTATATCCCTGTTTAAACTCTCCTCCCTTGGTTTCTGTGATAGTCCACGGTCCTCTTTTTTTTCCATCTTGGCAACATGGTGTTTCTTTGTTTCACCCTCGGTCTTCTCCCTGATTATCAGGTTTTCCTGGGGCGATGTCTTCCATCTGCTTTTCACTTACATCCTATCTTTGGATAAGCACATCCTTTTCTATGACTCCGACTGACTTGTCCTTTTTGTTAAGTCACATATTTCTAGCTGCCTGCTAGATGGCTCTATGTGGACTCCCTCTGTAACATTAAATTCTAGTATCCAAGACAGAGATTATAATTTTCTCCTTCAGGCCAGTTTGGGTTATCCTTTTTCTTTATTATTCCTGTCACCAGTGACATTTTTCTTTTGCTCCCCAAGTCTCCAAACTGCCTTTGACCCTTTTCTTCTCACTCATTCCATATAATCACCATGTCCAGTTCTTCCTAACTTTTGTCATAGCTCTCATTTTGGTGCCATCTTCTTAAACCTTTTATCTCCATCCTAGTGCAAGCAAGCCCTTAGGGCTTTATACACAGAATGTTTGATTTAATCTTACTAATCCCTTGCTTTCACCCTTCCCCCTTCCATCTCTTTCCCCATACTCCCAAATTAATCTTGTTAAAACTGTACTTCTCCCATCATATATTCTCCCTTAGAACCTTTCAGTAGTTTCCTGGTCCCTTAGGATGAAGGGCAGATGACTCAGTATGGCAGTCAGGGCCACCCCTGTCGACGCTTTCCATGTGTCTGTACACACTTTGAATCCACTATCACTCCTACATCCAGCATGAATCCTCCACTCCTATTGGTTGTTCCCCTTTTGTGTCCCTTCCCATGTGCCATGCTCACGCCAACTTCCAGGACTTCCCTCATATCATTTCCTCATCTGGAATTGTCTCTGAATTCCTCTTGACCTAACAAAAATTGTGTTCCTAACAAAACCCAATGCAGAGGCCACCCCCCATGTGCTGTCTTTTCCAGCTCCTCCAGCTTGCATTGATCTGCTTCACCTTGCCTCCTTGTACTCACTGCATCTCTGGAACCTTAGAGTGTCAGGTACACAACTTTCTACTTCTGTGTACACTGTATTCTTTTATATGCATTGGTCTTGCTGCTTCCCATCCCTCAGCTGCTTGCTCTAGACCCAGGGGCTGGCGCTGTGTCTTTGGCTTCTCCTTCACAGACTCCGCTCCCTACCTTGCATAGGCATGTGCATGCACCCAGCCCATCCTAATTGAGGCAACCATCTCTCCCTACCTTCTCACTTTCAGTTTCTACTGCAATCATATGCTCTTCTTTTCTTCAAGCTTCAGAGCCTCTGTTAGCCCCAGCTGGGGAAGCAAATCCTATCAGAACAATATCCATAGAAATCTGTCCCTCTAATCAAAGGCAATACCTCTTTCCTTTTTATTTTCCCCCCACATTCATTTGTCTGCTGCTCAGATTGGTCACCTGGGTTCTGACTGCTCCACTGCCCAGGCCAGTATTTGAATTCCTAACACCATGCTGCTTCTCCCACCCAGAACATGGAGCCCCCCCGGGGTTCAGTCCTTAGTCTCTTTTATTTCTCTCACTATCATCACCTCTTCCAGAATATCACCTACCATCTCATAGGTGTTTTTCAAATCACTTCTTCAATCCCAGTCTTTGGAGTTCCACTTTATTTCTCCAGTTGCTTACTGAATACATTTTCTTGGGTGTGTCATTATCACCTCAATTCAACCTTCTCTAGAGTCCAGTTGTCATTTTCATTGTCTTTTTTTACAAGTGTTACTGAGCTCACTGTACTTCTAGATCTGTATATTGACGTCCCCTATGCTTTACCCTTCCATGTGCTCTCAGTCACCAAATTCTGCCCATTTTCTAGTACGTTGTCTTTTCCATCTCTCTCCGTTACCTTCCAGGTCCAGGACTTTAACAGCTCATTGAACTCCATGTCGACTAACTTCTCTCTCAGCCTGCAGTCTAGCCTTTTCTTATCATTTCTCCTTTCTCCTGCACCCTGTTACCACTTTTATGATATGGCCCCATATTATATTATCTACCTGTCCATGTCCCCTTTATGAAAACTCAATTGGTCTGGTCAAATCAGACCCATTTTCTGAGCATATATTGGACTTAATTGTCAGTATGCCTTAGATTGTGCTCTTCCCTTTCCCTGGAATACTCCTCCAAACCCTTTTCCCCATCCATGCACATCTTACCAGTCCTTTATGGTTTAGATCAACCCACGCTTCCTTCTGTAAAACCGTTTCTCATCACTCTGGCCTGCAGTGTCCTCTCCCTTCTCTGACATCATAGGCCTTCTTATGTGGACAACTTAGATGACAGTGTTATATATTCTCTTGCATATTGAGTATTGTTATCTTTTATTGTTAATCTGCTTCTCTGATGTTATTGTATCCATTCCCCATTATATACTTCCTGAGGTATGTGACCAAGCCACATATCCTTTTTGGATATTTGCACTTCACTTTTGCACATTGGGTTGCATGTAGTTATAGTAGATCAATAAATACTTTCTGGTAAATTGATTTCTTTTTTGTGAGGCTATCTAGAGATTGAAGAGTTCTTAATCTCTTAATCTCCAGTGACCTGGAACTTCTGAAAAAATAAAACTCGATGTTTATCTATCTAGATCTTTCATGGTTTTATGGTCGTAGCAATATATCCTTTTATCTTTCTGCAATGACTGGCTTTCACCTTTTTAATCTATATTTGCATGCAGAAGCTGTCACCCTTGATAATTTTATTGCCTTCCCTAGACCTTTCCTGACTGCATTTTTCTTCTTTTAGGTCATTACTACATACAGTGTAATAATGCAATTAGTTAAACCAGTAATGTAGCCCATTAAAAACAAGTTTACTTTTGTCTTTGACTCACTGATTATTTCTGACACTCATAAAGTTTTTAAAAAGAACCAAGTTGAGGTGAAGGATTGGGGAAAAACTGGCATTTCCTAGTAACATCATTTTTGTGTCAAATGGATTAGACATCAGGTTTTTTTGGTATGCTATTTAATATAACTAAAACCTGACTGAATTTTGTTTAAAGAAAAGACTGCAGGGTGGTTTTGCCTCATATAAATTATTTTTAATCATTTCAGTTATGTGGGAATGGATTTTATTTATGTTACCTGGTGAAAGCCTTTGAGAGTACAAAAATTTTGCAAGACATTATTTAACTACTGATTTACATAAGCTGTTTAAAAGCTGCTAGATTCCAAGGGGTTTTGAGGGTTGACACATAAAGCAGTCATTGGTAGGAGGACAGCCACTTAGCAAATATTCTCCCCACAGTAACTCTGCCAGGAGAAGGTTTCTTTTATTCAGTACCTACCGTGAACACAGCGTTGAGCTGCACTGTGCCATCAACATATCTTTAAGAGACACTCAGGGAATGATGATGCTTTATACACATCTCAGACATCTTTCTGCAAAGGTCATCACCTTTAGGGTGCCCCCTTTTAAAGTGCAGCTACCTGTATGAGAGATCAAATCATATTGAGCACTCATAAAGATTTGGTAAAATTTAGTCGGCAGCTAGATGGAAATAAGGGTTGGGGTGCACCCAGGGGTGGTTGGAGTGTCAGCAGGGAGGAGAGAGGAAGAGGTGACCAAAATCATTATCCTCTCACTGCCCACTTTTGTCCTGGTAGCCCCATGCATATTACCCCACATCAGCTCTCTGGTCTCCACTTTCTCTCCTTCACTACTTGATCTGAAAGGACATGTGAAGCAGTGACAAGAGGGGATGCATGCTGCTCTCTAATGTGGATAGAAGGCATGGATTAGACAGTTCATCCATTAGAAAACCAGAAACAAGTAGGCACTGGTGTTACGTTTTGAAAAGCTGTGTTGTTCTCCCCTGAGAATTCGACACTATTATATGCACAGACCACCTTTCTGTTTGCAAGGCCTCCATTTACAAGTGTGAATGAGGCAAATACCCCCATGGAGTACAAGCTCACATTCTGCTTTGACCTTTTCTATACCTCTCTTGTATTTAACGTTTAGATTGTAAGAATGGTGAAGAATTTAAAAGGCAGCCCAATCACACTGTCGATAGGTGATGGTGCCAATGATGTTAGCATGATCTTGGAATCCCATGTGGGCATAGGTAAGAAACATCTAATGAGATGGCAGCTGTAAGGTATCAGTATTGCTTTTAGGTAGAGTGGTCTTATTATTCTAGAGATTGTTTTGGTTGCTCATCTTGAATTTGAATTTGGGAATGATCATTGTTAATCAAATGAAGGTTCTCCTCTGATCATGGACTATGCCCATGCATAAGTCCTACCCCTGGTGGAAATGTAGCAATACCAGGCTGGAGGATATTATTTTATTAGCCAAGTAAACCAAATTTCTGAAACCTCCTGGCCGTGTGATTGATCACTTAGCTCTCATTTTTGCCAGCATGCAGGAAATTGTATTGATTTGCCAGATCGCCTGCTTATGTTGCTGCACTGTATCTTTTGAGGTCCTTAACTGTTTGGAACTCAGAAATGATAACTGGCTGGCTGATTTTCCTCATGCCGATATTTATGCATGGTCATTTGGGCTATAGTGGTGAATTTACATGTTGGCATGCAACAGCAGCTTCTCTATGACTTCACCATTTTCCCCCCTGTTAGGTTGCTGGGAGGCAGCAATCCTAACACCCCAGCATTTTTTGGAGGGGGAGAAATAATAGCATTATTAGTATTTTGGGGATTATTGTAATGCAGTTTGGATTCCCAAATTCTTTCCATTTGGAAGTAACCCTATTTACTGTGGAACTCTAGTTCGACTCATGGGCTATTGACCAGAAATGACCTGAAGCCACTTGAGCTCATGAGCTCAAGCTTGAGCTTGGGCTGCTACTCAGCCTTGCAGGACATTTGATCTTGTCTAAAATGTCCACAGTGCATTTTATCCACGCCAAAAGGTCCTTGAAATTCTGTTATTTAGTCTCTAAGTTGTGTCTGACTCTTGTGACCATAGGGACCATAGCCTGCCAGGCTCCTCTGTCCATGGGATTCTCCAGGCAAGAATACTGGAGTGGGTTGCTGTGCCCTCCTCTAGGGGATCTCCCCTTCCCTCCAGGGATCGAAGCTGCATCTCCTGTATTGGCAAGTGGATTCTTTACCACAGAGCCGTCTGAGGAGCCCCCTTGAAATTTGGTGCTGTCCAGAACTATTTGGTGTGGACCAAGTATGCTCAGGGGCATTTTGGACAAGAGCAAATTTTGAGGCTCTTTGGTGTGAGCCAGCTGCTTTATGGACATTTTGGACAGGACTAAGTGTTAGCTAACCACTGCTCAGAGTATCATTCGGTATGAGGACTTAACCATCTCATTACAACTCTTCAGTTTTGATCTCTTAAACCATAAACCCCAGGTCTCTGAGTTGCTTTAATATAGCACCTAGTCTGGTGCCGTGTATAATTAACCACTTACCAAGTACCTTCAAAAATATCTTCAATATTTTTGAGATTAAATTTTTTCCTCAGTATAATTTTTGCCTTATCATGATTAAAATAATGATTTCATTAATTGTTTTATGTTTTGTTATAAATAGGTAATTGCCAGTTAAACAATTTTACTTTTAATTGATAAATCTCACCAATAAAAAGCACTTTTTGCTTAAGAAAACAAAGCTAAACTTTTCAGTTGAACTGTGCTTGTAAGCAGGAAAAACATGGAAGTAACAGATGAGGTGGTTACTTACTCTATAAAAATACTCACCCTATAGAGATTGTCTTTTTTTAGGTATTAAAGGCAAAGAAGGTCGCCAAGCATCCAGGAATAGCGATTATTCGGTCCCAAAGTTTAAACATTTAAAGAAACTGCTGTTGGCTCATGGACATCTATATTATGTGAGAATAGCACACCTGGTACAGTATTTCTTCTATAAGGTATGTGATCAAATATTTGTAATTTATGAGAGTTTAACGCAGTGCTGACTTGGCTTGGTTGTAGATTTATTTTTGTTCTTTTTTCATATTTTTTTTAGTGTCTTAGCCCTGAAATTTGTGGTCAGTAAAACAGAAACAGTCTATTTAATGAATCAGAAACCAGAAATTCCTTTTAATGAAAGAGATTTGAGATGAAAAATTTTAAGTGAACTTTCTTAAAGTATAGTTTAAATACAGTACAGTGTACCCATTAAACGGAGAAGGCAATGGCACCCGACTCCAGTACTCTTGGCCTGGAAAATCCCATGGACGAGGAGCCTGGTAGGCTGCAGTCCATGGGGTCGCTAAGAGTCGGACACGACTGAGCGACTTCACTTTCATTTTTCACTTTCATGCATTGGAGAAGGAAATGGCAACCCACTCCAGTATTCTTGCCTGGAGAATCCCAGGGACAGGGGAGCCTGGTGGGCTGCCGTCTATGGGGTCGAATAGAGTCAGACACGACTGAAGTGACTTAGCAGTAGCAGTAGCAGTACCCATTAAATGTTTATAGCTTGATTTTGACAAATGTTTGCGTCCATGTAACTACCACCAGAATCAAATATTGACCATCTGTATCACCCCAGAAAGTTCCCTTGTGCTTTTCCAATCTTCTCCACCCCTGCACCAAACAATGACTTATCCTATTGACATTACTATATGATATATAGTGATATAAATGGTATATAATATATAAATTTAGATATAGTTTATGCAACACATACGTTAGGTTTACCTGTTTTAACCGTGTACCAGAACTTGATCTCCTATCCTATATTCTGTTCTGTTTATTTTTTTGAAGCTTTTTCAGTTTTCATTTTGAGATATTTTCATACTTTTTAAAAGTTGCAAAATAAGTGAAGTTTCATATACTCTCTGCTCAGCTTTGCCAACTGTTAGCATCTTAGATAACACACAGCATAGTTACCAAGATCAATAAATTGATATTAATTAGCACATTATTAACTAGTCTATATACCGTATTGGAATTTTGCTAATGGTCCCACAGATATTTGTTTTGTGGTCCATTTCAATCTCAGGCCTGCATTTGAGGATCCTGGTCTCCTTAGTCTTCTTTAACCTGGGATAGTTCCCAGGTTCCCAGTCTTTTTTGCCTTTATGATCTTAACATGTTTGAAGAATGCTGGCCATTTAGTTAGTTGACTGTCCCTCAATTTGGGTTTGTCTAATATTTGCCTGTTATTAGATTCAGGTTTGGGCACAATTACCACAGAAACGCTATTGCAACCTGCTGAGGGCATCATATCAAGAGGATGTGTTGTCAGTATGTCCCATTCATGATAATGTCAACTTTGATACATTGATTCAGATGGTGTTTTGAGGGTGTCAGGACACCTCAGTTTTGCTTGTGTAATTTTCTTTGAAAAGAGCATTCTCCCACTAAACCAGATACTTTATTCTGTGTTGAAATTCATTACCATCATTCATTGTTACTTAGATTGTCAGGGACTTGGCACCTGTGTCCTTTCACCATGTGCCCATCATTAACTTTTTATTTTATTGTGATGTCATGTAACAAGAGCTCTATCTCCTTAGCAGATTATTAAGTGAAAGAATATAGTCCTGTTAAGCATAGCAGATCTCTAGAACTTACTAAAACTTTATACCCATTGTGTATACCCATCCCTGACCATCACCTTTTTTTAAGTTTTGTTTGTTTTCTGGTACCACATGATGTTCTAGGCTCCTCTTGTATTTTTTCCTTCCCCAGTCCTGGACTCAGACTTTTCTCCAAGGATCTCTGGTCCTTTTTTTTACAAATGGTATTTAGAAATCTAGATCTGGTGCTCGTTGTGCTCATTGTCATTGGTATCCATATAAACTCAATACTTGAACTCAGTTTGTATGGATACCTTTGATTAAAGCTGACACCGCAAGGATCATTCTATCTAACCTTTCCCTTTTCCATATTAGTAACTCCTTTCTTCAGCAGTGAGAAACCTGGTTCTCATTTGCATTATTTATTTATTTGCTAAATCCTCAAGTTTATAAAGTAGTTCCAGAATTGCTGACTCATATATTCCTGTGGGAAACAAGTCTGACTAACTTGAGAAATGTGTGTGTGTGCACTTCTGTCTTTAGCTCTTTAGCCTTAGAGTATGTAGTCAAAATAGTGTTTCCAAAGTTACTTTTTTTTTTCCAAATTTTCCACCATTTCTGTGTGGTTATGTTATTTATATAGAGTCCACGGGGCCTTGGACTCAGTAACTTAACAGCCTCACGTGGGGATGGATGGTTGTTCTCTCTTACCTCCCCCTTGAAGGGGAGCCCATGAAGATTTGGCCCTACATACCTGCCTAGCATTCTGAACTTGTTCCAGAAGCTTGTTTGCCTCTTTAAGAGTTTGGCCTGCAAAAATACCGTTGGTAGCTTGATAGGGATTGCATTGAATCTATAGATTGCTTTGGGTAGAATAGCCATTTTGACAATATTGATTCTTCCAATCCATGAGCATGGTATGTTTCTCCATCTGTTTGTGTCCTCTTTGATTTCTTTCATCAGTGTTTTATAGTTTTCTATGTATAGGTCTTTTGTTTCTTTAGGTAGATATACTCCTAAGTATTTTATTCTTTTTGTTGCAATGGTGAATGGTATTGTTTCCTTAATTTCTCTTTCTTTTTTTTCATTGTTAGTATATAGGAATGCAAGGGATTTTTGTGTGTTAATTTTATATCCTGCAACTTTACTGTATTCATTGATTAGCTCTAGTAATTTTCTGGAAGAGTCTTTAGGGTTTTCTATGTAGAGGATCATGTCATCTGCAAACAGCGAGAGTTTCACTTCTTCTTTTCCTATCTGGATTCCTTTTACTTCTTTTTCTACTCTGATTGCTGTGGCCAAAACTTCCAACACTATGTTGAATAGTAGTGGTGAGAGTGGGCATCCTTGTCTTGTTCCTGATTTCAGGGGAAATGCTTTCAATTTTTCACCATTGAGGGTGATGCTTGCTGTGGGTTTGTCATATATAGCTTTTATTATGTTGAGCCTGCAATTCAAGCAACTGCCACCAGATGGAAGGAACACTCTGTTAAGAAAAACAAAACAAGTATTAAGATGGCTAATGTTTACCAGTGATCAGTAAGTTATATATCCCTGTTCTCAATTTAGGGGATTATTTATGCAGAAACCCTCTGTCTTCATTAGAATCTCTGTGCCCATTTTCACCTTAGTTACTGACTTAGCATGATTCCTTTCTTATGCTGCCTTTCGTCCCAAGATGATCTGTAATATGTTTGACCACCCTGGCTGAGCTAAGATGCCTTCCTTCCTCTTATATTGCCTTTGCATCTTCCAGTTGTTATTGCCCTGCAGTGACAGGTCTTCCTGCTCTCTGTTTCTCCACTCAGTTGCATAATTCAGCCAGGTTAATGTTCAGAAAATGCCACTTTTCAACTTGTCCTCCAGAAACTTCACTCACCTTTGTCTAAGAATTAGTCTGGCTTTTAAGGCATCCCACCCTGTCCTACGTGATATGTTTAAAATACATATGGTCTTGCCTTGGTTCCTGCTCTCACCATATCATACTCATCTTTAACACCTAGTTCAAAGTCTAACTTCTTTTTTTATTCAATCAACAAATATGCTTGAATGTGTTACCATGTGCCAAGCATTATTTCAGGCCCTTGAGAATTCATAATGGAATAAGACAGGCAAAGTCCTTGTTTTCATGGAACTGTTACTCTAATGGGAGAGTCAGACCTCCCCTTCCCACAAAGCACCCCCATGATCCACACCTAGCACTGTCTCTTCCTCAGAGCACTTCTTTTATATACATAAAATACTGTAGGAAGGCTACCGACAGTATTTTGCATTCTGCCAGAATTGATCCATATAAATGAGTGTTGCCCTTCCAGATGATGACCTTGGGAGCTCTGACACTCTGGTGCTGTAGGACTTATTCAAAACACGTGTAGCAGTTTTCTTTAGAAATGTCCTCCACAGCCGGCAGTGTATTCACCTAAATATCCTCAGCTGCGGCAGAGGATCCACTGGATTTTTAAAAACGGCCTCAAGTCTCCCAGAATGGAAAATTAGCTAAGTGAGCATGTGTGACAGAAGGAGATGGTTTTTTGACGTGGCTCAAAAATGGACTATTGAAGGGGGTGCCCAAAGAGAAATCCAGAGACATGAGCAAGTGACAGCAGGGCTCAAATACAGTCAAAGCTTATACTGAAGGACAGCACCCATTTGAAAACATTAGTGCTGGTAGTTTTGCCTGAAGATGTTATTTTAATTTTAGTATTTATCCTCTCACCTGGTGGCTTTTACTGCCTTATGCATTCTCAGCTTGTGTTTTTTAAATCTGTTTTTCATATTCTCCCAGTTAAGTGATAACTCTCTTAGAAAAGAGAGGTTTTGTTTTTTTGTATCACCCAGTGTCATCTTTACTTGTAGTAGTAGATGATCAATAATAATAGTTGGTTGTTTAATGAGGTAGTAACAAAGGCAATAAACCATCAGTTGATACTTGTTTGTGTCAATATATACTATAATAATTTCCTGACTATTTATTGGCATTAACAGACTTTAAATTATACACTTAGAGCTTTATGTCAGTCTACTTCGTGATGATTTTACAAACCCAGTTGGCATTTAAGGTGCAGTACCATTAAGTGTTCATATTATATGAGCTCATTTCTTCTCTAGAACAGCAAGAGGATCTCATAAAGTAAGTGAGGTTGTCTTCTGCCTGGGAAGAGCAGAAGTTGGTATCAATATGAATGTAATCTATTGTTTTTAATTGTTTCCTTATAACTCAGGAGTAGAAGTTTATTGCATTGTGACATTAGAAGCATTTAGGACTGCCTATACTATTGAGTACAGTTTCCTGTTTTAGTTTCGAAAAGTTGATGGAGTGAAACATATTAACCCTTTTCTTCATTTTTTTTCCCAGAACCTTTGTTTCATTTTGCCACAATTTTTGTACCAGTTCTTCTGTGGATTCTCACAGCAGGTTGGTTTCCCTAGGTATTTGTTGTAATGTAGTTTATACTTGCTGTTAATAAACTACCTTTTGTGTATTGGATTGTAGAGATTTAAAAAGGTATGTCCAAAATAAAAGGATTTTTTTTTCCCCTTGGTTCAACAGCTGGTCTTCTTGGCCTGGTTTTTGACCAATAGCAAAATTTTATGTCTTTGCTTCAGTAATGGTCTTATTGTTATTTTCTTTTTGAAAGTTATTTGGTACATCCTATTGGAGTTGAGATCCTTTAAAAAAATTTTGCCAGTGTATATAATGTTTTCCAATAACTTTAAAATGTTATACTATACTTATATTTCATCAAATAAAATTTTTTATCTTTTCATTTTCTCAAGTTGATTTTCTAGAAAACAAATATTGATGTTTAAGCTAACCAAGAAGCAGTAATTCCTGGATAAAGCCTTGGATTAGTTAAAGAATTCTACACTGGTAGCCCTCTGTAGTTTTCTGAACATTTTTTGCATACAGAATGTGCTGTATGTTGACTTGATACATAAGTGGTTGGATGAGCAGGCACATTTGTAGGTTTCTTTTAACAGCTGAAATACATTTTGCATTGCTTCTAGTGGAAGTATAGCTAACTAAGGGAGCTATAATGCTCAGTGACTCAGAAATTTTGTAGTTTATCTATGAGCAATTCAGTGATTTTTACCAAGCTGAGCTGCTGGTAACATCATCACGGGTATTAGAAACTGAGTTTCTGTATTTCAAGGCCAGCTCCATTCTTCATGATAGGAAGTGATTTTTTCCCTAATTTCTTGGCAGTATTTTTAGAGAATGTATTCTTTCCAATGGGAAGTGACTGCTATCTTTCTCTTAAACTTGCTTCTTTGCTATATGGTATGCTGTCTCTTACATCAGTTCCACGTCGTCAGCCCCATGGGGCCTGTTAAGCTGATCACTTTATAAATTAGTTATCTACTGGCTATAGGAAGTGCCATCGGCCTTCTTGTATTAAAAAGTAACAGCATTGGTAACAGTTTTTAAAATTCTGATAGTTAACTTTTCTTGAACATTCAGATTGCTATTGATCAAAATATTTGTTTTGATCAAAATATTTCCTCACTTCCATGGATGATGAATGCAAGTTTTAAAAAGACATTTTGAAATTTTGTAGCAAACTGATAAAGGGAAGCTGGTTTTTAAAACCATGTTGGCCAAACAAAAATTGTGTGAAGAAAGAAAGGAAACCCTGGGTTTTGGAAACCCTAGGCTGTCAGGGGTCTGCTTAGGTTCTCATAGGAGTTGACGTTTGCCTTCCTCAGTTGCTCAACTGGTACGTGAATTCATTTAACAAATACTTCTTGAGTGCCTGCTGTGTGCCCTGTTAAGTATTGGGAATGTAACAGTGATCAAAGCTCTTACCCATGGAGCTTGCAGTAGAGTGAGTGATAGGCGGAGAGACAGACAGCAATCAAACATATTACACTGGGTACTGATACATCCTCTGAAGGAAAAAAAAAATAAGTGAATAGGGGATTTATTGACTGGGGAAGAGAGCTGCTTTTTTAGACAACCTGATCTGGGAAGTTCTCTCTGATGAGGTGACATTTGGGCAGAGATTTGGAGGAAATGAGGGAAGAACCTAGGCAGGCATCTTAGAAAAAGTGTACCAGATAAAAGGAAGGTCTCTTGGTGGCTCAGACGGTAAAGGATCCACCTGCAATGGAGGAGACTCGGGTTCAACCCCAGGGTTAGGAAGATCCCCTGGAGAAGGGAATGGCAACCCACTCCAATATTCTTGTCTGGAAAATCCCATGGACAGAGGAGCCTGGTGGGCTACAGTCCATGGGGTCGCAAAGAGTCAGACATGACTGAGTGACTAGCATATCTGAGGTAGTGATGTTTGTAGCTTTCGTTTCCACTTTGGCCTTTTGCTGCTGCTGAATGCATAGACCGTTATTGCAAATACGTGGCTCAGACTGTAAAGCGTGTGCCTGCAATGTGGGAGACCTGGGTTCAATCCTGGGATTGGGAATATCTTCCTGGAGAAGGAAATGGCAGCCCACTCCAGTACTCTTGCCTGGAACATTCCATGGATGAAGGAACCTGGTAGGCTACAGCCCATGGGGTCACAAAGAGTCAGACACGACTGAGCAACTTCACTGGTGGAATACATACAGGTTAGTCAGCCTTTTTCAGTTTAGGTCTACTTCAGGTGTTCTCTGCAACCCAGGAACTTACATATGAGCTATGGAGAAGGTAGAAATGGCACCAGGATGCAGATTATTTAAACAAAAATCTACTCTTTGTTCAGTAAAGCTGGAATAGACTGTTTTTTTTTCTTCATGAAAAGATACCATTCATAACAGGTTTCACAACAACAGTATTGTTTGTTGTTTGTTTGTTTTAAGAACTTTTCTGTCTCCTCTGATTATGCATCTAAAAATTGTAATTATCTCTCATATACACTCAAAGTACCATAGTGGAACAAAAGTAGATTGATGCTCCTTTTGCTTGAATAAAATTCAAGACTAAATTACCCACCAGTCAATCTGGTTTTTTTTTTTTTTTTGGATTTTTTTTCTTTCAATTTCTCATTAGCAAAAATGGAATGGATGGTTTTCAACGAGAATGTAGTGCAGTGTACCAACAAACTAGTCCTCTCCCTTGAGAATTAAACTGATCTCCTTTAGCAAGGACTGGTTGGATCTTCTTGCTGTCCAAGGGACTCTCAAGAGTCTTCCAATACCACAGCTCAAAAGCATCAATTCTTCAGCGCTCAGCTTTCTTTACAGTCCAGCTCTCACATCCATACATGACCACTGGGAAAACCATAGCCTTGACTAGTGGAACTTTGTTGGCAAAGTAATGTCTCTGCTTTTTAATATGCTATCTAGGTTGGTCATAACTTTCCCTCCAAGGAGTAAGCATCTTTTAATTTCATGGCTGCAGTCACCATCTGCAGTGATTTTGAAGCCCAAAAAACTAAAGTCTCCCACTGTTTCCCCATCTATTTGCCATGAAGTGATGGGACCAGATGCCATGATCTTAGATTTCTGAATGTTGAGCTTTAAGCCAACTTTTCCACTCTCCTCTTTTGCTTTCAAGAGGCTCTTTAGTTCTTCTTCACTTTCTGCCAGAAGGGTGGTGTCATCTGCATATCTGAGGTTATTGATATTTTTCCCAGCAATCTTGATTCCAGCTTGTGCTTCCTCCAGCCCAGCGTTTCTCATGATGTACTCTGCATGTAAGTTAAAAAAGCAGGTGACAATATACAGCCTGGATGTACTCCTTTTCCTATTTGGAACCAGTCTGTTGTTCAATGTCCAGTTCTAACTGTTGCTTCCTGACCTGCATACAGATTTCTCAAGAGGCAAGTCAGGTGGTCTGGTATTCCCATCTCTTTCAGAATTTTCCACAGTTCATTGTGATCCACATAGTCAATGGCTTTGGCATAGTCAATAAAGCAGAAATAGATGTTTTTCTGGGACTCTCTTGCTGGATCTCATCCGATGATCCAGCAGATGTTGGCAGTTTGATCTCTGGTTCCTCCACTAGCTTTGTAGTGATGCTTCCTAAGGCCCCCTTGACTTCACATTCCAGGATGTCTGGCTCTAGGTTAATGATCACACCGTTGTGATTATCTGGGTCATGAAGATCTTTTTTGTACAGTTCTTCTGTGTATTCTTGCCATCTCTTCTTAATATCTTCTGCTTCTGTTAGGTCCATACCATTTCTGTCCTTTATTGAGCCCATCTTTGCATGAAATGTTCCCTTGGTATCTCTAGTTTTCTTGAAGAGATCTCTAGTCTTTCCCATTCTGTTGTTTTCCTCTATTTCTTTGCACTGATCACTGAGGAAGGTTTTCTTATCTCTCCTTGCTATTCTTTGGAACTCTGCTTTCAAATGGGTATATTTTTCCTTTTCGCCTTTGCTTTTCACTTCCCTTCTTTTCACAGCTATTTGTAAGGCCTCCTCGGACAGCCATTTTGCTTTTTTGAATTTCTTTTTCTTGGATATGGTCTTCCTCCCTGTCTCCTGTACAGTGTCACGAACCTCTGTCCATAGTTCATCAGGCATTCTGTCTGTCAGATCTAGTCCCTTAAATCTATTTCTCACTTCCACTGCATAATCATAAGGGATTTGATTTAGGTCATACCTGAATGGTCTAGTGGTTTTCCCCACTTTCTTCAGTTTAAGTCTGAATTTGGCAATAAGGAGTTTATGATCTGAGCCACAGTCAGCTCCTGGTCTTGTTTTTGCTGACTGTATAGAGCTTCTCCGTCTTTGGCTGCAAAGAATATAATCAGTCTGATTCCGGTGTTGGCCATCTTGTGATGTCCATGTGTAGAGTCTTCTCTTGTGTTGTTGGAAGAGGGAGTGCGTTCTCTTGGCAAAACTCTATTAGCCTTCGCCCTGCTTCATTCTGTACTCCAAGGCCAAATTTCTCTGTTACTCCAGGTGTTTCCTGACTTCCGACTTTTGCATTCCAGTCCCCTATAATGAAAAGGACATCTTTTTTGGGTTTTAGTTCTAAAAGGTTGTGTAGGTCTTCATAGAACCATTCAACTTCAGCTTCTTCAGCATTACTGTTTGGGGCATAGGCTTGGATTACCCTGATATTGAATGGTTTGCCTTGGAAACAAACAGAGATCATTCTGTCATTTTTGAGATTGCATCCAAGTACTACATTTTGGACTCTTCTGTTGACTATCATGGCTACTCCATTTCTTCTAAGGGATTCCTGCCCACAGTAGTAGATATAATGGTCATCTGAGTTAAATTCACCCATTCCAGTGCATTTTGGTTCACTGATTCCTAAAATTTCAACGTTCACTCTTGCCATCTCCTGTTTGACCACTTCCAATTTGCCTTGATTCATGGACCTAACATTCCGGGTCCCTATGCAATATTGTTCTTTACAGCATCAGACCTTGCTTCTGTCACCAGTCACATCCACAACTGAGTGTTGTTTTTGCCTTGGCTCTATCCCTTCATTCTTTCTGGAGTTATTTCTCCACTGATCTCCAGTAGCATATTGGGCACCTACCGACCTGGGGAGTTCCTCTTTTATTGTCCTATCTTTTTGCCTTTTCATACTGTTCATGGGGTTCTCAAGGCAAGAATACTGAAGTGGTTTACCATTCCCTTCTCCAGTGGATCACATTTTGTCTCCGTCTTTTATGTAGAATGTATTTTTAAGTTCATTGAAAAGGTTGCATGCATTATATCTTGCTTTGTGTCTGCTGCAGGCAAGAAGTCTGGTCCTCTCCTCTAGGCTCTCCCAGCTCCCTATACAGTCACCACGCTGCCTCCCCCTCTACATTTGATCTTAGCCGAAAGGCCAAGAAGCGATTGCCTACCCCTCTAGAATTCGAACTCCTTGCAGACAGGGTGTGAATCTTCTCTGTTCTCAGTATTTCACACTTGGTAAACGCTCAGTAAATTTTTTTCCCCCAGCAAATATTTTTGAAGTCAACTAATGAATGAACTGATGCTCTATTCAAGTTATTACCAATCTTTTTGAATCAACATCCACTATGATATTAATTGTATCTTTAATAGACATTGATTGAGAAATGTATAATTCTGTTAATTTGTGTCACATTTAAATTTAAATGCATTTTATTAATCAGAAACATTTCATATATGTAAAAGATACATGCGAATATGGGATATTGTCTATTCAGGTCATAGGTAACAGTTATATTACAAAATGTATCACTGTGTAGAAATTACTGAACTCAGTAAATATTTTCATCAAAACAAGGTTCATTATAAGCACCTTAATATTTTTTCAATAAAGGAATATTTATAATGTCAGATCAGTCCTATACGAATACATTGTAGCTTCCAATCTCTAGTCATTTATTCATCCAGTTTTTGTTGAATGCTTCCTGCAAGCCTAGTTCTGTTCTAGGAATTCAAGATTGTCAGAGCCAGGAGAATACTTGCAGTTCATCAAACTAGGTTTATTAGTCAATGCAACAGAAAGAATGTACACCATGAGGAACAATGGAACTTCTTAGAAGGAGAGTGTTAGAAAAGTCTTGTAAGATTCGGGCTTGAGTTAGGTGATTTGGGGAAGGGTTTAAGGAATAGTAGGGCCTTGCTGGCTGCTGTTAGCAAATGGGATTAATTTTATGACTGGGTGTGTTAGTAAATCTTGTCCAGGAAGCTAACATGTCAATTGGTCAAGAAGTAGTAGTCACCCAGATTAGCCAGAACATAGATGTTGGTCATTATTGTGATCTGGACAGTGTTTATATTGTGTCTATGTTCAGAAGTGGTTATGGAGTGGTCATGTTTTTGTCTCTATCCATCACAGTCACAGTGGCCTTGTTTGATGTTGCTGTTTTGTGAAATTGTTTGTGTTCTACAGAGCACCAGTGCCTAGCTCTGAGTGCCAGGCCAACTCTTGGATGTCAGGGGCTGCTTTGCTTTTTCTTAAGCTACAGCTATCAATAAAATAAGTAAAAATCCCTGCCCACACAGAGCTTAAATTCTAGTGTGAAGAGAGATACAGTAAACATAATAAATTTATCATGTAAATTAAAAGGTGATTAGTACTATAAGAGGGGAAAAACAGGCAGGGTGGAGGAAATGTGTTCAAGAGAGAGGATGTGGCAAGTTAAATCAAGATTGGTCTGACTGAGAAGGTGACAGACAGGTAAAGAGAAGCCAGATCAAGGGGGACTTTACAGCCCCACCATTATAGAAACTTCTTTACTTTTAGAGATAAAGGAATCCATTGGAGGGTTTGAACAAAACAATGATTTGATTTCACTTATTTTCTAGTAGAGCTGCTCAGGTGGTTGTGTTGAGAATAGGCTACGGGTCAAAGGGAGAAGAGGCAGGGAGATCAACTAAAGGCTTGCATGGTGGTCAGAGTGGAGGGGCTAAGAAGTAGTGTGGTTTTGAATGTATTTAAAAGTGGAGCCAGTAAACACTTCTTCATAGATTGGATAGGGATTGTGAAAAAGAGAAGAGTCAAGGATAAATCCAAGATTTCAGTTCTGGTTGATCAAAAAGATTTAGTTGCCCTTTCCAGAGATGAGGAAGACTTCAAGAGAAGCAGATTTCAGGTGAGACAAGTCAGGAATTCAGTCCTGGACATAAGTTTGAAAGATACTAGACACTCAGGAGGAGGTATTGAGTGGGCTGTTGGTCATATGGAACAGGTCTGGGCTACATACAGGAATTTTCAGTGAATGGGTTGTATTAAAACCGCAGGACTGTATGAGACCAGCTAGAGAGCGAGTATACAGTTCCAGACATGGAGTGCTGGAACACACCAACACAGAGGGCTCAGGAAGAAGAGGAGCCTGAGAAGGAATGGCTAATGAGGTAGAAAGAGAATCACTCAATTAAAAAAAAATGTCTTGAGCAAGTATGCAGTACCAGGCACCAAGGTAGATACTAGGGTTGCAAACATTGTGGGGCCACTTACTGAAGTAGGGAACGTGGGAGGAAGCGAATTTAAAGGGAATGAGTGAGTTTGCATTTAGATATTGTGAATTGCAGGTTGTCCTATGGGACACCCAGCAGGAAGTTTGGTCTGGAGCCTACGGAATTCAGAGCAAGAAAGAGTCATGACCATGTGAATATATTTAGCTTTGATTTTTGTGAATATATTTATTTAATCCTTAGTAAATGGCCACATTTGATATCATAAATACAGTCCAGAGAGGGTCATAGTGGTATTTAAAAGCATGTAAAATTTTAACCAAAAAAAAAAAAAAAAAAAACTGTGACACAGGCTGGCCACTGCTTATATTTAGTTTTCCTAAGGAGTTCCTCTCTTATACTTAATTGGTCTTCATTCACTGAAAATCTTTTGAAAAGTTCTTGGTTAGTATCTGTTAGAAATAGAGTTTATAGCATGTAAACATTCTGAATAAGATCCTATTTTTAAAGGGAGGATATATTAATATGGTGCATTACAATATTTTAGTTTCTTTTCTGTACTCATCAGAGTGACTTTATTTACAAAACCGTTTTTTGCTGTCACACAAAGTGTGAAAGGAAACTGTCTTGTTTAAGCTTGTGATTTTTCTAGACAGTTTAATATCCTCTGGCAGATGACTGTTCCAGTACATTTATTTCTCTTTTGTGGTTTGTCATTATAGCCACTGTATGATGCCGCTTACCTTACAATGTACAATATCTGCTTCACATCCTTGCCCATCCTGGCCTACAGTCTACTGGAACAGCACATCAATATTGACACATTGACCTCAGATCCCCGATTGTACATGTAAGTTGAACATATGTAAGGTAAAATCCCCTCAGACATTCAGAGTTGTGGGTTTCATTTTGTCTGCAGGTCAGAAGGACACAGAACTTCCCTCCTGGTTTGATTACATGGTTCTGTTCTGAATTTTTAGCCACTTAAACTAAACCATCCAGCTGGAAAACGACTTGTCCTAGGTATATGTCTTATACTTGGATGGGTGCAAATTATTTAGTTCAGAATCAGTAGTTCCTAAAACTTTGCCTACATTGTCATAGAGTTCTAGAGTCTTAAATGAAGACAGACTGGTTTTAACTAGCTGCCACCCCCTCACCTGCCACATGATGTGAAGAGCTGACTCATTGGAAAAGACCCTGATGCTGGAAAAGGTTGAAAACAGGAAGAGAAGGGGACAACAGAGGAGGAGATGGTTGGATGGCTTCACCAACTCAATGGACATAAGTTTGGGCAAACTCCAGCAGATAGTGAAGGACAGGGAAGCGTGCTGCAGTCCATGGGGTCGCAAAGAGTTAGACACAACTTAGCAACTGAACAACCCCCTCACCCAAAAAGGGCCACCCAAAGATATAATAGATTGAACTGACAATGTTATGTTGGGCTCTCTTTTGTAAACTGCCCCTGAAATATAGCCTCCCTGCCTTGTTAGCTCCCATTCTAAAATGGCATTGTTGAAGAAAACAATTAACTCATCAAGCCTTTATATTCATGTTGTGTTAGTTGGAAATAGTTGTTTTTCTCTTGGATGGGTACTTGGCACGAGCCCCAGTTGCTTAACCTTTGATTAAATTGGATTTTTGTAAGTGAAGCCTACAGCTAAGGATAAAGATGTTAATTTACTGCAGATTGTAAGCGTTATTGAATAGTGGGTAGCAAGTGCAATAGAGAGAGTTGAGTAAGGTTAATTTGTGCAAAGTGAAGGTATATGACTCATAAAACTCACAATTAGGAATTGTTAGACTTAACCAGAGTTATAAAATTTGTTGTTATTTTAAAGATATTTATTATGAAAAATTTAAAACATGCACAGAAGTAGCAGCAATACTATTTATATAGTGAACTTCCCTGTCCTCACCACTCAGCTTGAATATCAACTCACGGCCAATCCTGTTTCATTAATAACCTTGTCTTCTCTATCAAGGACTTATTTTGAAGCAGATCTCAATCATTATATAAAATAGTTATTTCAGTACACTACCATACCTAAAAATTTAACAAGTCTATGATATTGTCAAATATCCAGTCAATGCTCAGGTTTTTCCAATTGACTCATGTCTTCTTATAGCATGCTTATTTGAAACTATATAAGGCCCATATACTGCAGTTGGTTAATAGGCTTCTGAGACTCTCTTAATCTGTAGGTTAATTTGACAATTTATTTGTTAACGATACCTGATCACTTACTTGTAGAGTTTCCCCCAATGTGGTATTTGCTGATTTCTTCCTCATGGAGTTAATGTGTTCTGCTCTAGTATTTCTTGCAAAGGGTATAGTTTGATCAACAGAAGAATCATAGCACCCTTGGTAGAAATCTTCCAGAGCATGAGCTGTCATACATTCTTGTTTAAATAAATGAAGACTCAAGGCCCAGAAATGACTTGCCTAAGGATAGAGGGTATAATGAGAGGCCAGGGCAAGATCCGATTTCCCTCCTCCTGATGACCAGGCCTGTGCTCTTTTCCACAGGCTGGTGGTTTTCAAATCTTGAGCAGCAGTGTTCTGTCTTCAGACAACAACTAAAGTGAAGACCAGTAGTGCAGTGACTCTGGTGGAAGAGGGATTTGGGTGACAGGGAGCAGAATGCCTCCTGTTCAGTACCACCAAGAGCTGTAGCCTTGTCTATGCCCTGATCTCAGCTCTGCCCTTGCCGAAGTCACTTGACTGAGATGGGCCTCAGTTTCCTCTTCAGTAACAACAGATCTAATCACAGTGTTTGGGGGAGGATTAAATGAGTGACTACATGGAAAAACTTATAGTGGTGCATGCGTGCTGAGTCTCTCAGTTGTGTCCGACTCTTTGTGATCCCATGGACTGTAATCCGCCAGGCACCTGTGTCCATGGGATTTCCCAGGCAAGAATACTGGAGTGGATTGCCATGCCCTCCTCCAGGGGATCTTCCTGACCCAGGGATCAAACCCAAGTCTACTGCATTGCAGGCAGATTCATTACCACTGAGCCAACCGGGAAGCCCACAGTGGTGCATAACACATAGTAAATTTTCAATGTGCTTAGTCATTCAGTCCTGTCCTACTTTTTGCAACCCCATGGACTGTAGCCCACTGGGCTCCTATATCCATGAGTATTCTTCAAGCAAGAATACTGGAGTGGGTTGCCATGCCAAAATTTTCAACAGATGGGAGCTATATAATCTTACTTTTCTATTAATAACACCCTTCTCCATATAACTTCAGGGCTATGCTGAGCCCTTTTGCACATTAAGAATGTTGAAAACTTGAAGCAAGCTATTGACTACAAATTCTTGTAAGGGTTTCTATGAAGTTTTACTTACAACACACGGGTGTAGGTCATGATTTTTTAATTATTTGATTTATTTATTTATGACTGTGCTAGGTGTTCATTGATGCATGTGGGACTTTCAGTAGTTATGGCAAGCAGGGGCTACTGTCTAGTTGTGATGTGCCTGGGCTTCTCATTGAGGTGGCTTCTCTTAGGGAGCACAGGCTCAATAGTTGTGGCGCATGGTCCTGGATCTTCCTGGATGAGGGATCAAACCCATGTCTCCTGCACTGGCAGGTGGATTCTTTACCACTGAGCCACCAGGGAAGCCTTGTCATGAATTTTTAAACAATTTTGCATAGAGGGTAAAGTTGCCACATCTGATGGAGAAATGAAAGCCAGGGCATACCTATCACATAGCCCAAAAGGCGGCTTCCTGCCTGCCTGCCCTGACGAGACGCTGCTCTCAGCCTATCACTGTGTTGAAGATTGCTCCATTGCTCTGAGCATTCCTTTGTAAACAGGAAGCTCCAGTCTTCACATGTGGCTCTCTCCACATTTGTACCACTTAATGTGACGTGTGGCCTTATGTAACATATTGTAGATGTCACCTTCACAGACTTAGTGATGCAGGCATTTACCAAAAAGTTTTGATGTGAAATGTGACATAACTGGATCTTTTCATATTTTTTGAGAGAAACTTGAAAAGTAAACTGTAGTACTTGTTTCGAGGGTAGAGGCATAGTCCTTCTTCTACCACTTTAAAAGGCGAAAGAAAGGTCTCAGTACTCCTGCTGCCTCTGATTATACGGAAATGCTCAGGCCTGTGCTGCTAGTCAGCAGCCCCTCATCTTCATTCCCTCCTGTTCCCCTCACATTAGCTACCACATTCTAAGTTACAGCAGGTCCGTGGTTCACCTGAGTTCAGCTAGGAAACCTCAGCTATAACCCAACACACCATGATGCTGCTTCCTTTCTTCCCGCAATGCATGATGTAAATCCAATGGCTGGCTGGAAAGACAGGAACCACTTCCTGCCTCAACCCCACTCAGTGACTCTCAAAACCCTCATTGGCTGGCATTTGCTGGGCCCTCCTTTCAAGGCTCTTTAAGAGAATTGCCTTCCCAGTGGCTCCCAGTTGCCTTGGGAACATGACTTATTGGCTATGGGTAGAGCTCATTTCTGGAAAGCAGTTACCTCTATCCTCCTACAGTTTTCCTAGGGCAAACAGCAGCGTATAGCTTTATGCATCCCCCACCATTGCTGTGGAGAAGGAAATGGCAACCCACTCCAGTATTCCTGCCTGGAGAATCCCACAGACAGAGGAGCCTGGTGGGCTGCTCTCCATAGGGTCCACAGAGTCAGACACAACTGAAGCGACTTAGCATGCATGCATGCATTGGAGAAGGAAATGACAACCCACTCCAGTATTCTTTTTTTTTCCATTTATTTTTATTAGTTGGAGGCTAATTACTTTACTATACTATAGTGGTTTTTGCCATGCATTGACGTGAATCTTGCCTGGAGAATCCCAGGAACAGAGGAGCCTGGTGGGCTGCCATCTATGGGGTCGCAGAGTCGGACATGACTAAAGTGACTTAGCAGCAGCAGCAGCTCCATTGCTGATTTCTGTGTGCACTTGGACATCTTAGTAGGTAAAAGTTGCTTAATGGCTGTTTTTCAGGAAAGCCCACAGCACTCCATACCAACAGAACAGGGATCAGTTGCACTTACATTACAAAGGTCTTTCTTATTCATTACAGCTCAATGACAGTCTTCATAGTATTGGCAACAGGTGCTCTATTTGAGTAATTACATACTTTTTGATAAATGTTAAGAGGGATTTGAAATAGAAGCTAAAGAATTCCATGCACAGATCCATCTTCTTTCTGTAGTTCTGTCCCATTAGAATCGGTAGCCTTATTCAACATCCTGACTTGTACCCAGAACACTCCTATTTTTGACGGATGTTAAACTTTGGATCTGTCCACCCGCCATTTATCAAAGCCTGGCTGTACAGCTTCAGACATGTTATTTGACTCATTTTAAAAATATAAAGGGCACCACAAGACCTAAGAAAGGTTAAATTCCCAGGAAGAAATCTTGATTAAAAGAAGTATTTTTATAATTATAGTTACAAAGTCATGGTAGCTTGTTTGGTTGAGAGCATGTGATTTAAAGTCAGCTCTGGCATACTACTGTACTAGTGGTTCTCAAACTTAACTGCACATTAGAGTTATCTGGGGAGTTGTGCTTTTTTTTTTAATTTGACTGTGCTGGGTCTTAGTTGTGGCACGTGGGATTGAAGATTTGTGTTGCGGCAAGAGAACTCTTGAGTTGCAGCGTGCAGTATATTTAGTTGCAGCATGTGGGATCTAGTTCTCTGCCCAGGGATGGAACCTGGGTCGGCTGCATTGGGAGCGCAGAGTTTTAGCCACTGGACCACCAGGGAACTCCTACCTGGGAAGTTTTAAAATTGTCCTGGTTAGCCAGGTTATACCTCATGCCAGTTAAATCAGAATGAGAGTGGGAGCCAGACATCAATGTCTTTTAAGATCCCCTTGTGATTCCAGTGTGGATCAGAGTTTGGAAACCATTATGATACATCTTTTTGAGGCTCATTATTTGAAAATGGTAGTGATAAGAATACCTGTCTCATGGTTTTTGTGTGTACACAAATGGACTATATAAAACTCTTAACCCATTTTTACAAGCATATAATAAGTACTCAATAAATGAGCTGATTATTATTATTGATGATATTAATATTGTCAGTGACCAGAATTGTAACTTAGAAGCACTTTGACAACTTACTCCAACACCTCAGACAGGAGGTGATAACTCCTCCTCCTACAAAGACAAATCTGTGTCTCCGTCTGATCTTTTAATGAAAGCCTACCAATCCCTCAGGAGGAACTCCTTTCATTCTATAAACAGGGTCAAACCCCATGCACACCTCCAGCGTTTCACTGTATCTTTAAATAAAACAGCCTACAGAGATTCATTAACTTGTGTTTCTTCCCATTTCTCAATAGGAAAATATCTGGAAATGCCATGCTACAGTTGGGCCCATTCCTATACTGGACATTTCTGGCTGCATTTGAAGGAACAGTGTTTTTCTTTGGGACTTACTTTCTTTTTCAGACTACATCCTTAGACGAAAATGGAAAGGTAAAAAAATATTCCGTCTTTTGCTATTATAAGCATGGCTTAATTTTTTTCCATAGGCATTGGATTTATCATACACATACTATAGCTGTAATCATTTTGCAAATTATTTCCTAAAGGTATGGTATTTAGTTCTCACAGCATCCTTAGAACAATTGAAATGTCAAAGTAAAAAATCACTTCCTGCGTGCACAGCTAACTAGAGAGCTTATGTGCAAACCTCTGGAAGCTTAACTTGGCTGTAATTTTTACTAGATGAACAGAATTCTTGGGACTTTAGACTTTGAACCTGTACACTTTGATGTGAGCCAAGCTTTTGCTGTTTTAAAAGCGAAGTCTGTCCCCTCAGTTCTTAGTCTGTGCTTAGAGTGCAAGGAGGTAGCTGCCGTATGTTTGTAGTATTTGCCCAATAATTAGGGAATTCCCTTCTCTTCCTCCTTCCTTTCCACATGGGTGCATAGTGTTTTCCAGAAAGGCTACACTGATCCTGCCAGTGTCTTCCCAGCAAGCGACTCCATAGGTCAGCACCTGCATTGGGGTGACTTTGCCCTGGCTGTGCTCTAGGAGAGAATTGCTGATGGGGTGAGGTCTTTGGCAGCCACACAGTGGAAAATCGAACCCACCTTGCATGCTGCTTCTACTAGGTTCTTTGCTATTTCTCAGCTTCCTCTTTTATGGTCATTCATAGTTTATAATCATGTGAAGCAAAGCTAAGTTTCAAAAAGACTTTACTGAGTACAATGACTATGTCTAGAACCATGCAATCACCATTTACTACAGAAGTGATAGGCTCAGTGAATTTGAATGATATACTGAAATTAGGTACTACAGTTAAAACCTCTCTAATTTGGACTAACAGAAATCAGTTTGATCACTGAGTAAGTGTTGATAAAATACAGATTTAGTACTTTAGTGTAGGCACACATAGCATTTGCCAGGGAGAGTTCCCTAGTGAATCTGTGTGCATCCTCAAGCCAGTCACTTCTGTTTTCCAAGTCATTTTTGCCCAGTGGTAAGCAGAAGAAATTAGATTGTATGATTTCTCAGATCCCTTCAGCTTTATGACTTCATTCTGTAACTTTACCTCTTTATTTTATGTTTATCTGGCACATAAATTATAGACAGCTGACTATACTCTTCCCACAATTCTGTTGATATGGTTCATTTGCTCAGCAAACTCTACTGGTGGTGCATGGGGAGCCTCAACCCACCCTGTGTTCAATTCATCACCCATTTTGAGTTCATGAAGTCCAAATGAATTAGACATTATTGTATGTTTGCTAAAATTGTAATAAGAACTACTATCAGCAGTTAAACATAACACCATGTATGATTTGATCAAATCCTTTTTTTTTGCTATTAACCTTAATTTTTTGTTTATATTTTTTAAAAACCTTTTACATTTCATTTTCTGTTTTAATGTTATGCATTCAGATCTTGACAGCATTTGGTAAGCATATGTGCCATTCATTGCCATCGTTCGGATTTATACATGGTATCTGCTTTTCTTTGATGTGCACATGCTGAGAGCTGTAATATCTATAGCCACAAAATTATTTTATTTTTTTATTAAGATATAACTGACATGTAACATTGTATGTCTCAGTTGTATAATATAATGATTTGATATTTGTATGTACTGATTGATCACCACAATAAGTCTAGTTACCCTGTCACCATATACTCTATTTTTAAAATGTGAGTTCATTTGTCTGCAGATTAGTCCTTATTTGAGATCTTTAAAGCTATATTGGGCTTCCCTGATAGCTCAATTGGTAAAGAATCCACCTGCAATGCAGGAGACCCTGGTTCGATTCCTGGGTCAGGAAGATCCACTGGAGAAGAGATCGGCTACCCACTCCAGTATTCTTGGGCTTCCCTGGTGGCTCAGCTGGTAAAGAATCCACCTGCAATGCCAGTGACCTGGGTTCGATCCCTGGGTTGGGAAGATCCCTTGGAGAAGGAAAGGCTACCCACTCCAGTATTGTGGCCTAGAGAATCCCATGGACTGTATAGACCATGGGGTCGCAAAGAGTCAGACATGACTTAGTGACTTTCACTTTCAGAGCAATATGACAGGAAAAGCCCATATCATACTGTGTAGAGACAGGAGACATCCAAATGAGTTGTCTTATGAACATTACTGGTAGTGGAATAGAATTTTTCCTGCCTGTATCATGCTAGTCTGTTCTTTGTTTTATGCTACATGGAATCATGAAATAAACCCTACCAACCACACACATGGTGTACCTCTTCAAGAAAATTTAGGCTCACAGTAAAAGCCTGTAACATATTGGCCTGATCTCTTGAGCAGGTATTTCCCTAAACAATTTATATAAAAATCCTTGTCAGTTACACACAAGATTAAACTGACTGTTTATTGTTTTAAGCAGGCTTGTGTATTCATGGTACATGTAATTGTTGAATGTTTTTCAGGTATATGGAAACTGGACTTTTGGAACCATTGTTTTTACAGTCTTAGTATTCACCGTAACTCTGAAGGTTAGATTTTTATTATTCAAGTATATTTAACACCATTTTTTAAAATACTTTCTGGTCTTATACTAATATATCTTTTTTGTCTTCTAATCTTAATTTTTACTGTGAGCTGTTATTCAAGTCTGAATGCTTATTAAAATTATGTGTGGTATTAGAGATTTGGACGTTTGTATACTATTTGTGATCCATTTTTTCCCCACAATATTGTCTATCCTCTTTTTTTTTTAATACATGATACTTATATTGGAAATCTCTTCCTTTGTTCCTGCTTTTTTTGAGATGTTATGAGAAGTGGTATATAAATGTACTGTGAGTGTGTGTGTGTTTCCATGTTAAATACTTGAATATTTTTTAAAGTTATATATCTGTTTAAGAAGGCCAGTCCTTAAAGGAATTTGGATACTTAAGACAGTTGAATATAGGTGTCCATGAGCAAAAGAGCTTGTCCCAAAGAGCTTGTGATTATTCATATTTTTTCATATTCAGTAATTATTATTCAATAATTCAATAATAATAATTATTATCATTATAGTGATGATATTTCATAGAATGTTCAGTGTTCATCACTGAAATTTACCCATATTAGTGATGAAATGCATAAGAATATATGGCAGGTAACATACAAGGAAAGCAGTTTTGGCAATATCATTGTCATTAACATGCAGCCATGTAATAATGCTGTATGCTGAATACTGCCCTTAAGACTCATGAGTTGGGCCACCGTTACAGTTGAAGGTATAATCAAATTATGTTGATCATTCCAGTAATAAACACCTCACATAGAGTCCAAGAATGAGTACCTTTAAATGAATTTCATTCTGCCCATTGATCAGAACTAGATTCAAAAGTATAATTGACAAAGGACCTCTAACCATTTCCCCTCTGCATTTTTATACATGGTCCATTTGTCGTACTGAATAGAACTAACATGTTTGCATTCTTCATGTACTATTTCAGTGATATTTTAGGCTTGCAAAAGAAAATGTTGCAATTCAACTCAGTTTAGCCACTTACTAGCTGGGTGTCCTTGGGCAAGTGACCTTGTTTCTCAGCACTTCTATTTCCTCTTCTATAAAATAGAAATAAAAGAACCACCTACCTCCCCTGGGATTTTTTATGAGACTTCAATTAGTGAATATAAAGCAGTTAAAGTAGTGTCTGGCACATAGAATGAGATTGGTACAATAGATGCTAATTATTATTATTTACTATTATATTTCATAGGATCATGACTTAAAAGGGGATTCTCTCCACCCTTTTTTTTTTTTTCTCTCTCCACCCTTTTTTACCCCTGACCTTGTATGTGGCCCCAGGGCCTTCAAGCACCCTTCATAGTTCAAGTTGGCCTTATTGCAACATTTTTCACCCATCTCTGAAAAGCCATCCAGTCTGTCTTCTTCACATGAGTATTACTGTGACATGTTTCCTAGCAGCTTGGTGGGGGGTGGGGTGGAGGGAATTCAAGACTGGGCTGCATTCACAATGTTACCAATATCCTATTTATGAATGAGCGACTTTTAACAGAGAGCTGAGGAGCAGGGTGTCAGAACAGCAAGTAACAAAACGGACACCACCTCCTCTTCAAGAATGAAATGCACTGGATAGTAAGCATTGTGGCCCAGAAATTTTAAGAAAGCAGAGTGAACCATACTTTTTATTTTTAGATTGCATGTGAAAATCCCAGGTGCCACAGTCAGAAGAAACAATCAGTCCTGAAGGAAACATGAAAGGATTAAAATCTCAGGCAGCTGAAAAGGTTATTGATTTAATGGAGTAGCTGTGGGGTTTGCAATTGAAAGGCATGTTACGTAGACCCGCAATCTGTGGTTCCATGATGCCTGATATGTAGAGCTAGTTGCCTTTGCATTTAGTAACCCCCCATATGTTGTGTTTGAGGTCTCATGACTTCTTTGTGTAGTTGGTCTTTTCTTCCTAGCTACTCTTTCCCTCTTCTCCTGATCCTCAGTATACCTGTCTCCACCAGCTAGGCCTTCTCTTTTTGCCGTCAGCTTCCTGAACACCACCACTTAAGGACATGGGGGCTTCAGTGTCCGGGATCTTACCATGACCTCATTCCTTGTCCTTCCTTCAGTAGTGAGGCATCTGCAGTGGGTACTTGCTTGTCCACACCTCCATGCCTGTACTCTGGAGTCTAAATATCTTGGGGCAGAGCTCTTTGGGAAGCCTGGGTTCTGTTCTTCTAGTGCCGTTCAGCTTTAGTTGCCTGGCCCAAGCTGGATCCTCCCACAGGTATCATGTATGGGTTATTGAATGCCACCCGACACTGCCTGGTGTGGTGTGTACACATCATGAAATTTCTTGTGTTGTATCTTTTCAGCTCGCCTTGGATACTCGTTTCTGGACATGGATCAACCACTTTGTGATTTGGGGTTCTTTAGCATTTTATGTATTTTTCTCATTCTTCTGGGGAGGAATTATATGGTAAGCAACTAAACATGTGGAAGTGATATGTAAATATTAAGAATATGTGTATTGTATATGCCAACATTAATTATCCTTTTAAAGTTTTGATTATATAAGATGACAAGTCTTCAATATTAATGGACTGAAATGGAAATCATCATTCATTGATGATTTCCCCTGACAAGGAAACCAGCAGCAGAGAACAGGGCTAAAGCAAGCATTAGCCAGTAATGCTGCTAATTTCAGGTGAGATTCTAAATGTAAGTTTATAGACTGCACAAATTACTCAAAAGACTTTTTGACCTTCCTTCTGGTAGCCCTTGTGCAAATCTTTCAGCTTGAAGATATATAAACATCTCTCTGTGAAGTGAAACTAATTTCTAGCATGGCCTCTCCCGTATGATTTCCAGTGGAAATACTCATCCTATGAAATTTCTGTACAGTGTAGTGGCCAATAGATACAGCCTTATCCATGTGGACCCTGTTCTCCGTTTATGGTATATCACTCTCATTCTTGCTACTACAGATGTGCTCAAGGTACAGAATATGTGTCACTGAATACTCAGAGGGTTATACCTTGAAATCACCATCCCATTGTTTTGGGGAAGGTAAAGATGGACTCTGCAGCTTGGATTTAAAGTTCATCCCATTCATCTTCATTCAGTAGATGTTTATTCGGAATCCATTTTGCATGAGGCACTCTATGGGATACAGCAATGAATAGGCTGTACCCCTGCCTCAAGAAGATGAGAGTCCAGTGAGTGCACATAAGCTGTGATTGGGAGAGTCATTAGAAATTAAAATCAGAGTTTCATCTCCTTTCCTTACTGCCAGAGGCCTATATTTTATTTTTAAATATCACAGTTGTTTTCATTCATTGATGATTTCCCCTGACAAGGAAACCAGCAGCAGAGAACAGGGCTAAAGCAAGCCATTGGTTGAAATTCTGAGCATACATATTTTCACTGGTTTGAGCAAAATCGTACATACAGAACATTCCACATTATCACAGAGGACCGTGTTTATGTCCCTTGAGACTTAATTAGAAGAAACTCGTACTGTTTTAGAAAGCTTTTTAAAATAAAAGCCTCAAGTAATAAAAATATGGAAAACCGAATCACTTATGGAAGTAGCAACTCCAGAAAGTATACTTACAGCATTTATTTGACACCTTTATTTGAAGCAGTAACACTGAAGGAAGTCTCTATTTTTTTAATAATATACAAATGAGCCAAAGTTGATTAACCAAATGTGATATACAATAGTAAGATCTGCCCACAGGACCATAATTCTGTCTAGGAATCTGTGTAGTCAGCATCTGAACTAATTGTGCAAAATTTCCTCAAGAATGAAATGTTTCTAGCAAACTGAACCAGTTTCTCACTCTCTCCAGACTGTTCCTTATTGGTTAAAATGAATCCTTGACATGATTTAAAATATCACCATACCTGTTTCTATTGATTAGAGATGCTTACTAAAAATGAAATGTGAATAAATCTTTGTTTTACTTTCTTGCTTCTAGTGCTGTCCTTAAGTAGACCTGTCTGAGTTGAGCTACTACATGAATATAAAATTTATATTAATCATACATCAACCAGCAAAATGTGACTAGAAACTATAAAACTTCAGCTGAATGCTGATTGCAGCTAGTCTCCGGACATGCTCAACCCTGAGGCATCATGACTAACCTCTCTTCAGGGACAAGCAGTGAGAATGATTTCTGAGCTCCAAACCCCTTCTAAAAATAATATCTTTTGTTTTTTACTGCTCCCTTGCAAGACTCCATAGATGCTGTCAAAATCAGAAAAAAAACTATGGAGCTTTTAGAAACAGAGTATTATGGATATTATGCAAAGGAATACCCAGTAACTAGCAGTCAGAATTGTCTGCTGCACCCTTACTGTGTCTTAGCTGCCTGGAACGTTTGTCAGGGTGCTCTTCTGCATTAGAGTGGGACTTGAGCTCTGTGGAAATCTTTTCTTTATGGTAGGAGCCTTAGAAAACTCTTTAAGTTTCTCCACCTTACTATTCTCGCAATCTAGTGCCCTGTGAAAGTCACTCAGTCATGTCCAACTATTTGTGACCCCATGGACTATACAGTCCACGGAATTCTCCAGGCCAGAATACTGGAGTGGGTAGTCGTTCTCTTCTCCAGGGGATCTTCCCAACCCAGGGATCCAACCCAGGTCTCCCACATTGCAGGCAGATTCTTTACCAGCTGAGCCACCAGGGAAGCCCATGAATACTAGAGTGGGTAACCTATCCCTTCTCCAGCGGATCTTCCTGACCCAGGATTCAAACCAGGGTCTCCTGTATTGCAGGTGGATTCTTTACCAACTGAGCTACTAGGAAGCCCCACAATCTAGTGGGTAGTAGGTCCACATATATTCCACAGTCTAGTCCTCATCTGTGTAGAGCCATGAACTTGATGTGATCATGTTATGTTGCATGACAGTGCACAAACATCAGTGTTTAAGTGAGAAACCAGTGTATCTTATTATTTTTATTAATGTGCATAATGGGGATTCCTTTTAATGCAACAGGCAGCTTCAGTAACACTTCTGTTTCATATAACAGGAACTGATTTGCTTTTCCATTATCTTCAGTGAGCACTATTTGTCATCTACTAAATGGGACCAACCACTTACATACCTAAGGCTCCTAATCCAAGGATAGTTTGGTACATGCCCTGAGCTCAAGCAGCTGCTTTGCGCTTCCTCCCCCTCAGCTTCAGACATTCACGCTAACGTAGTGAGCCTCTCAGTGGTTCGGCTCAGACAGGGAAGGGCAACTGGCTGGACTTGTCAGTGGCTGCCTAACAGTTCAGTGGATGACTAAACCCAGCAGAATGTAGCATCCTCCTGGCTTTCTGGACCCCAAGGCTTAATGTGTGATTAGCAATATTTTTCTGGCAACCTACTTTGCACACTCTGGTACTCAGTATATATTTGTAGATGAGAATGGTAAATTCCTCACATTTGAGAGAGAAAAACTACAGTCCTTATTATGCTTACATAGGGGTTTTGCAGAGGTGGGGCAGTAATAAAAATGTCTTTTAAATTTCCAAATGTAGAGCACAAATCCTTTCTTACATTAATAAAACAGCCGAAGAAGTAAAATGTTTGTTAACATAAAAGTTAATAATCATTTCTCCTGAATATGTCAGAAGTGCCAGCATTTTCTAATGCAAATAAATACTCTCCAGTTGGCAACCTTAAAATAGATCACTTATTTGTTTTCAAGTCAAGTGCATTTTCCCCTTTGATTATCATCCCTTTTCTTTCCAAACATTTAGTAAATGAAATCTGTTTACTACTTTTTGTCATTCTAAAGAAGATTATTTTTATTAATGTATATAATGAGGATTCCTTTTAAATGCAACAGATAGTTTCAGTAACATTTCTGTTTCATATAACAGGAACTGATTTGCTTTTCCATTATGTATTTTCTTTCCACTCTAGGCCATTCTTGAAACAACAGAGAATGTATTTCGTATTTGCTCAAATGCTGTCATCTGTATCCATATGGTTGGCCATAATTCTTCTAATATTTATCAGCCTTTCCCCTGAGATTCTCCTGATAGTATTAAAGAGTGTAAGAAGAAGAAGTGCCAGGGTAAGAACTAACTTTATATTATAACCTGATTTTTGTAAGGGGCTTCAATATCTGCCATGAACTAAAAACTTTATTTAGAGAATTGCCTTAGTTACAGCATGTTAAACCCCTCCTTACAGGTTCATCACTTAATTTCCTCTTCTGCATAAAAAGTATAATAAAAAACTTCGTTATCCAATGCAGGTGGTAAGTAGATTCCTTAATAGTGTTCTATGTGACCTTTAGCGATCCATATGGAGTATCTCATATGCTCCATATGGAACTTTAAACAGAAAAAAATGATTTTTTTTTTTATTTAGCCTAGAATTTTCACGCTGGGAATTTCCACACCAACGTTTCAGCTTTTTTCTTTTTTTTTTTTTTTTTAAACAAAGCATTCAAGCTTTAACCTTAGAAATTTCTCTGTGGGTTGTTTGCAGATTTTTTTTCAGTTGATAATCCCAATTTGCCTCTTTCAAACCTTTCCCCTTCCTTTAATTATAGTGCTGCTTAATCTCTGTGTTGCTTCTAGCCCTGTCTGTCCAGCAGTATATTTAAACCAAAGAGAATTCCCTGGATGTGGTTTCTACATCCTTCCCCTCTCGAACACACTTGTAAAAATGTAAGATGGTTTTATGAGTGTGTTTTTATTTTTGCTGCTTATATGGTAAATTTTTTGCAGCAATCAGAAGTTATTACCCTCTGTCAGCCTAATCGCTTGGGCCTGCATTGTCTGATATCTGTTGAACATTTCTTAAAAAGCCTTTAAACTGAAAAAGGTAGATTAGCCTAGAAAAATAAAACTTCTGGCAAATTTTTACCTACAGGTTAAGTAAATATGTCATATTCCTGCCAACACTAGCTAATTTTGCCCAACAAAACCCTATTTCGATCATACTGACACCAATTAGATCTTATAGCCCCTCCAAGGCAGTATTTTCAAGAAGTAGTCTAAGGTATATCTACCTGATCTGCTTGATTAAATTTGCCAGTTTAGCCAGAAAACTGGTTCGTCTTGATTTTTTTTTCCCTATTGGTAGATTCCAGTGGTTGGCATCATGTAGAATAGGGAACTACAATGACTATAGTGGGAAAATCTTCAGTGATTGGGTGTATAAGAGAGAAGCTTCATGATCCAAGTCAGTATCAACCCCAATGAAAAACAACAGATTATCAGTGGCACAAGCCACATTGATTCATGGTATAAACTGGCCAATCACTATATGGTTAGGTGGTCAGAACTGGCCTTAATTCCGTGCTTCTGCATGCCTTAAGGATGAAAGTGGACACAGTAATATTAACCTAGCTAAAACCACATTAATCTCTCTCTAATCCTTCCAGTAGACCCCCTACTGACTCCCTCCAGCCTGGTGTTTAGTCTTAGAATGGGAAAGTGGCATTTATTTGTCTGATTATACTTTAATACCAGTTGGACAGGGGTATAACAGGTTACTTCTCTAATGGCTCAAGTGGCAATTTGTATGAAACCAAATTTTAAAAATGTCACAGTAAGAAATATTTTGGTGCCTTGTCATAATAGAGATTTGTCTACAAAGAATCTCTGTATTTGGAAATATACTCTGAGGAGCTCCTTGATGTTTTTCTTATTTGGGGTAATGGAGCTCATGCTAAACAATGGCTCACAGCCAGCTTATAAATTGACAAAGCTTCATCCTCTAAAGATGAGACAAAAAATCTCAGAAATCAAAACCTTCAAACATAATATCTTGTCCTCTTCCTTAGGCCCTTTAAAAAAAATGACACTGGCTGGACGTGACTTACATAAATGGCCATTAAATGGAGGGGTGCTACAAGGCAGTCACAGATAAAGACTTAGAACATTTTCTTTCCATGCAAACAGCAGATTCCAGACTTCTTTTGAAAGAAAGCATGGAGTTCTGGGCCTGCAGCCCTTTTTACTTAGCAGTGTAGAGTATTTCCAGGGTTTAGCATGAATTTTGTTTGCCATGAATTATGTCCATGATAGGAGGAATTCTAGTGTCTGTGCTGTAGCTTGGCATGCTGATGTGCTAGAACAACCAGGAGAATTTCCATAATCACCTTCATTCATTCATTCATTTTTCCTGTCGTCATTGAACCAGTGAACATGTGTTGAACCACCTACTGATGAACATCTCTCTTAAACATCCAAAGTCTGAAAGGCTAAGTGGTTTTTCAGACTCTATGGAATTTTGAAACTTGCAGATGAGACAGAACATTGCGGGCACTCATCAGCACTGCCTTTTTTTCCCGCCTTGTGAGAAAATGCAAGAGCAAAGTAGTGCATATCAATGCATAAAGGGCAACTGAAACATGGCAGCCATGACTACTCTGAAAAGTCATATCTATTTACACAAGGCTCTAGTTGGCCACATCAAAGAGGCAGAGGCCACTTCAAAGATCTTTCTTCAAAGAAAGAGTATCTTAAAGGCTTCTCTGGTGGCTCAGATGGTAAAAAAAAAAATCTGCCTGCTCTGTGGAAGACCCAGATTCAATCCTTGGATTGGTAAGATCCCCTGGAGAAGGAAATGGCTACCCATGCCAGTATTCTTGCCTGGAGAATTCCATGGACAGAGAAACCTGGTGGGCTACAGTCCATGAGGTTGCAAAGAGTTGGACACAACTGAGCAACTCACACTTCAATGAGCAACAGTCTGGCATTCTGGGTGACTTCCTACTTACCCAGTATCCCTTGCTAAGACATTGGCCTCATTTAAAGAACAGCAAAAGATTCTTTTACACTGGGTCCACCTTATTCCTGAGAGGCTCCCTAATGGGCTAGAGTGTGTGTCCCTAGCTAGAAGTAGAAGATGCCCCTGACTTCAACCAGTATAGGTCAAATCCTTTGCAGGGAGAGCCAGAAATGCCTGTGGCAAGTAGACTGCTTATGCTATTTGCCTGTGAGGCCTGGCAGCTGCTTTAAGAAGGGAACTCGGTAGTGGATAGAGAAAATGTCTCCAAGGCATTTGAGAAGGAAGCTAAGCCATTTACATTTAACTGTTGTAGAAGCAGCCTTCTGTTGAATTCCATTCAATTCAGAACACTTTGCCCGAGGGTCCAGGGTAAGCTAGCTGCTGTCCTAGGTTGATCATTCCAGCTCACAAGGAGCTCTCACTCTAGTTGAGTTATAAAGGGATTATTTGGAACACTTCTGGAAGCAGGTATAAACAGAATAGTAGTGTCAATAATATGGCTTGTAACACAGCTGAGCCATCTCAGGGTCCAAGTCACTACCTCCAGAAGCCTCCGGTCAAAAGGCCAGTCGCAGCCCCCACCACAGCTGAGTTCTGTCTTGATACTAGCAGTATAAAAGAATTCTGCTATCTTCGAAAATAGATTCCCTCAGATTAACAGATTAACTCAGGGGGTAAATACATTTTCACACCCTTATTTTCAGCAGCATAGTTAATTTTTGAGCTAAAATCCCATCATTAAGGATCATAGGGCTTTTCTTTAGCTTCTATGCTGCCAACAAGTGTATGATGAAACTATCATTCAGCACTGAACAGTGGGTACAGCAGATAACTCTTCAAAGGAAATATAAAGTTTAGGATTTGGGGTACTTCGAAAAGCTGTGTCCCTTCTCAGCACTTTTGTTGAGCTGGCTCTTAATCAATGAAATACACCTGGACCCTCTAGCCAACTAGTGAATACCAGTTAGCATTTCTGGCGTAGGAATTTTTCATGTATCTTTATGTTAAGTTTTCCCATGGAAATTACCATGATCAAAAGGAGGCTTGATTTTGCCTTGTAGACATGGAAACACTATAATGTAGTGAGAATGGATGCAGCAACATGGCTATACCTTGCAGGTGACGTCTGCACAAACAAAAGCAAACATTCAGTTACACAGGGAGCTCTTTCAGAGTGGCAGCCTGGAGAAGGAAGAATGTCAGGTATCTGAGCAAAATTCCCAGAGAAAGCACTTTAGAGAATACAGTTGCTTCTTCAGTAACAATGGTGACTGATGATGACTATTGAAATCCTTACAGTGTCTCATACAACATGAGCTCTAAGGGTAACAGCCCTGTGATCTAGATTAGACAAAAATAAAGTTGAATCTTAACATCGTGGCTGTGGAGGTGGACCTTTATGCATTGGCCTCTTTGACAGACTGCTAATTGAGCCAGTGTCAAAGCTCCCTAGATGACTGCAAAGGAATGTGGAAATTTCATACTGTTTTGTTTGTTATCTCTCACGCTTCTACCCCCGCTACCCACCCCCAACCAGTTGCTAGCTGTATCAATTTTTTATTGCTTTACTCTTTTCATGCTCTCTACTGCCTTCTGTACTCTCATATTTCTGTTTTCCTTTATAAAGTAGCCTATAAATCCCTAAAATTTTTACTTCATAGAAAAACTTTTATCTCCGACAGTTGGATACAAGGTTCTGAGCACACCAAAATGTGTTTCAAGTTACACTCTTAAATAGATATTTTAAACACAGGGTGGGGGGTTTGGTATCATGTTAATCTTGTTGCAAGGTTTTTGCCTACAAAGAAGAAGGTGAACAAGTAAAAATTTTTTCTCAGGAACTAAATATTAATCTCTCTAGCTTTTATCAATTGGTAATTTGCATGTTACCAACATGTCACCAATTTTATTAAGGTAAAATATGAACAGGAGAAATGTAGTTATGTTAAAGCATATATGAATAAATAAAATTTTTCCTTTGAAAGTATAAACGTTTATTAGACTCTGCTAGATGTATGTGTTACTTTAGCTGGTTTCTTTTTGTTAAGCCTATTTCTATTAGTCGCTAAGTAGATAATATGGGTAATCTTGATTAGCAGAATCGTTAAGCTCATCCCCGTAGTTCACCACTCACCACTCATCTGTTTTGCTAGAACAATACCATACCAAGTCTATAAATTAGCCTACAGCTTCAGGCACAGAATAAGGGGAAAAAAACTGACCTGTTAGGTTTTCTAACTAAACCTTAAGTCATTGATTTTCACTTTTTCTTAGTGTTTTAAAGGAAAATTCATAGCTCTTCAGGCAATGCTTTTAAAGAGTCTACAGGAAAAAAGGGGGGAAACCAATCAAATTATGTTAGAATAAAGGAAGTTAAGCTTTGGTTCAGAGGTAAATGGTACTAAAGTGTGGTTTCACCAACAGTTTTTCCATTATTTAGTTTTGATTAGGTTTTTAACCTGAAAATGCCCAAGGACAATCAGTCCGTATTACATGTGTGCAACTGGACAAGGTGAGATAGTTACTTGAAGATAGGTTGATGATGGATCCTGAGCATAGCTCTCTGATCATTGAATTTTAAACAATGTAAATTAGTGAATTAATGATTAGAGATGAGCTTTATTTCAGTGAGAAACATACTTTTAAATTATTTTATTCAAAATAGTCAATATTCCCATGAACCAAAGTTTTTAAATTGATATACAGAGAAATAGCAATTTGCTCATACAATAAACTATTCCTAACTCTAACTCTGCTTTTACTTCAGAAAGTAACGTCTTTAAAGCTAACGTCATTTCGACTTCTAATTCTCAAGGTTTCTTTTTAAATGTCTTACATTTCAGAGAATATTTACTTTTTTCTTTCTTTTTGGTTTCTGCATTTCTCTTTTTTCTACTGCAATTTTCCACCTTTTGTGCAATTGTGAACAAGGTAACGAAACGCCTCCCTTCCTCAGGAACATCTACTATCTTCATGCTTTCTCAAACTTCCAGCAATCACAGTTTCTCTTGGAGTGAATAAGGTGATTTCCTTTCTTAATGTACCAACTTGCTTGCATTCTCATTTGCTTGAGACCATTTTCTGATTCTTCATGAAAAATTCTCATGACTCATCTTTATATCTTCTATTTGATACTTAAGAATATTTTGCCATTTTCCTTTAATCATTTGTTCACCTTCTCAAATTGTCACACTGGAGAATCAAAAACCTGGACTGTAAGTCTGTAGTCCCACTGGTTCCTGGTACACAGTAGAAGCCACAGCGTGTTAGAGTTAGTCTGTTCACTAAGATAGGAATGTTTTGCACAAATTTCTCTTTGTTCAATACACTCAGAGTACCGGAACAACTCTCAGAGGTGTTCACCAAAAGGATGGTAAGGTTTACTAATCAAACCATATTGCCTTCATCTACCACATAACTTACCAGTGTCATTTCAAAAACTCAAGTTTGCCACGTGCTACTAATGTCTGTATTCTACCATGAGAACAATTCAATGCGAGGTGGAGACTTTCTTAGGTCTTTAAGTGTATTCATTTAAATGTTATGCATTTGCTATAGTATAATCATGTGTACTTTTGGCCAGAAGAGTAGTCTTATAGGAAATGATCTTTTTTCTTCCTACATTTTTATCACCAGGTAGGTTACCAATCTTTAAATACTTAAGTATCTTTACCTCACTATTACAGAGCAATCTAAGCTGTAAAAAGGCATCTGACTCATTATCCACCAGACCTTCAGTCAGACCTCTTCTTTTACGAACATTCTCAGATGAATCTAATATATTTTAACAGGTACCTAGTGTTAAAACAAGTGGGCTGGCTTTAAAGAAACAGATTAACAGCATTATAAAGAAAAAATGAAAATATCACTCTCTAAATTTTCTCTGCTGTTGGTGTGGTGAACTTTATACTATTCTTTGAAAAAATATAAAGATGCATTACTTGGAATATGGGGAAGTACATATTTAAAATTTGCTAAGCCCCAAAATAAAATTTTATGCATTTTCCAGAGCCAAAGAGTAATATAATATATTTAATTTGTAAGGGGCATGTAAGGCGCATGAGAAGGCTTGTTACTACTGATAAGGAAATATAATTGGATTTTAAAAGATCATTTGGAAAATTAAAAACAAATATTCCAAAATTGCATCTGTATAATATCAAGTCAGTTTTAGTATTGCATGTTCTTTTGGGAATTATGTGGAAATAATTCAATGTGTCTGTACCTCCATGTGCTGTGTCTGTGTGTGCAGGTATATATTTATGTCCTTGTAAATGTCCGATCCCCAAGTTTATGGTAATGAACCAATCTACTCTAATCACTTTCTGTAGTGTCAAGTTTTATTCAAGCTAAGTATTTCAACTCTCGGAGGTGAAAGCTTTCCTAGCCATTCAGGGGGATGCTAGCCTAATCATTTAGAATGCATCATAATTAATTTTTCCAAAAGTGAGTAAATTCATCGTATAACATGTTATTTCATTTACCTCCCCCCCCAAAAAAATATTTGGAAGGAATTGATATGCCATGGGAGGAATCTTTGAAGTCAGAATGACTCCTCTATGTGTATTTTGTTTCCCACTGCAGGGGCCTCTGTCACCCCAGGCCTTTCAAGGTGTTTTATCCCTCCATGGGTGTTTAAAGTACTTCATGAATGAGGTTTACAAATTTGTCAGCTTAGAAACAATTCCACACAGCTTAGGGCAGGGCGTCTTTCATGCACACATAAAAATTAATGATCATCATGAATGACATTGCACATCAGTTCACTTTGATGCTAACTATTATGAGGCCACTTCATAGGCCCATTTTTTCATCAGCTATCAGCTTCCCTACCCTTCAGCAAAGAATAAAAATTGAGCTAAAAAATTGAACCCATTGGTTCTTCTGTCTCCTACAGTTCATAACAGTCTGTATCTGCAGTGTTATTTTGGGAGGCAACTCATTTTGTCTCAGTCTACCTCCTTTTACCCAGTTGGAGTGACTCAGTTCAGTCGCTCAGTCATGTCCGACTCTTTGCGACCCCATGGACTGCAGCATGCCAGAACTTCCTGTCCATCACCAACTCCCGGAGTTTACTCAAACTCATGTCCATTGAGTCGGTGATACCATCCAAAATATTTTCCCTCAGTAATGAATCTGCTTCCTAGTAGTCTTCAATGTCTTTGACCATCTTGTCCCAGATAGCCATGTCCTAAGCTGTGTGGTGTATTTTAGTGAATTTTTTATCCCCCTGGATTGCTTTACTTAGCTTGGTCTGTGGTTTGGGAGACTAGGCTGGGTAGCAGACATTGCTACTGCTTTTGGTCTCTCCAGGGCCTTAACTCCTACAATGTTAAAAACTAAGTAAGTTTTTGTTTTGCTTTGTTTTTTTCAAAAACGATTGTTTTATTTTTAAAGTAATTATTTCTTCTAGGAATATATTTTCATATGACATTATTTCTTCTCCAAGGAAAAGAAATCTGGCAGTTAGTTTAGCCACCGAGTTTGTCCCTTGGTTGTTAAGGAAACTGCCTGACTCCTTATATAAGTTCTCATGTGAATGTCAGCCTTATTTTGGTTAGCGTCAACTTGCCCCTGCTCCCTGAAGAACTAATATGGGAATGTGTGTGTGTGCCAAGTTGCTTCAGTCATGTCTGACTCTTTGCGACCCTATGGACTATAACCCACCAGATTCCTCTGTCCATGGAATTCTCCAAGCAAGAATACTGGAGTGGGTTGCCATGCGCTTCTCCAGGGGATCTTCCCAGCCCAGGGATCGAACCTGCGTCTCTTACATCTCCTGTATTGGCAAACGGGTTCTTTACCACTAGCGCTACCTGGGAAGCCCCCAGTATAAGAAAATGAAACATCAAAAGAAATGGAAGGTATTCTACAGGGCTTCTAGTCCAAGCATGGCAAGGAAGGTGCACCAAAAGGGGAAGAAAACAGTACACCCCTTAAGGCCTTCCACTACCCGTTTTCAAAATTTGAATTTTTGAGTGTTGAATCAAGGTTAGGTTTACCTCCTTGACAATAGAACTTGTACTTCTCCACATACCTGATTTACAGGCACCAATTCTCATGCCGCATCCTAATGATAGCGTGTGATAGTGTTTAGAGGATGAAGAATCTAGATTTCCTCGGGTGGTTTCTGTGGTTTCTTTTCTAAAAAGATAATGAATAAGGAAAACAGAAGAGTCAATTGACTCAGAGATACACGATCTATCAATCAGAAAAAAATTAATGTAGGTATTATAGAGAGGAAACATGTTTCTTTAAGTAAAAGTGCTTTCTTAACAATCTTTCAAAACTGAATATTAGAGTTTGTCGTAATTAACACAACCAAAAACCAATCATCAATTCATTCATTCATCATGTCCTGAGAACCTGCTGTGTGCCAGACACTGGACTGGGTGCTAGAGACAGAAAGTTAAATAAAACATCCCTGTTTTCATGGGGTAGGGCTCACAGCTAGAAGGGATCCTAGTCAGCTAAGCCTCTGCTGTCCTAGTGGTAACAGTTCTTAGGAGAACCCTGGAGCAATCCAAAAGCAAAAAGCAAGTCTGAATCTGTTCAGCTGACAGATGAAGAAAAGATTAAAAACTGGTTATTGTGTCACTTTTTTCCCCAAGCATGTGAATAAAACTTGGCAGCTTTTTTAAGACAATTGGTTTACTCTCATAACAAAATTTACTACATGATTTATTTTTTTAAGTGCTAAACAGATGGTTTCACATTATTATTAAAATTAATGTTTTAACTCCGTATATTTTACATCTTTCAGAATCCGAATCTTGAACTGCCTATGTTATTGTCCTACAAGCATATTGACAGTGGTTACAGATAAGAGAGAAAGCATGAAGAAACAACTTCAAAAAGTTACCATCTCAGGATACTTGATATGCAACAAACTAAACCACTATTTTACATCTGAGGTTCAGAATAAAATGTCCAGTAAAATACCAAATGACTCTCTTAAGCATTTATAGTTATTATAAGTAGCCATTATGGCCAAAGCTCTAAGTTATGAATTATATGAAAGTTGAAAGCAAGGATATATAGAATTTCTGACTTTAGATAGAACAACTACCAAATGGGTGCTCTTTTAACCCATGAACTCTGAATGGATTTAAATACAATAGAATAAAGTAGAAGTCGTGCAATGGGAATGAATAGAGTTTGCTAATCTTACTTTTTTGCCTGGCAAAAGAAATAGGCTGTTTGGATCACATTTCTTGTTCATACTGAATGATGATCTTAAATTTTTTCAACATATGAAAGGAATACTTGAAAATATAAAAGAACTAAATCAGTGCATCAGATAGTAGTTAAAATCCTTTCTGTTCACCCACATGCTGATTATCCTTGCCAAAAAGTGCATTGAAAGGTGGAAAGAATGTTAACCCTGGGTATTTTTGCAAAAATCCAAAAAAATTTATTTACTTTTGTTCTTCTGAATTACACTTAATAGGTAGAAGACTACTAGATTTGAAAAGAAATCATTTCCTATCACTTCAGTGACCCTCAAAATAGTTAAGATATAGCAGATTTTTCCAATTTTAGTTTCACTGGGGTCAGAGGTAAAAAGGGGAAAACCACAGTTATATTAGAATGCCATTCTGAACATCAATCTTTTATAATTTTTTTTGTGGAGAGGAAGGAAGAATAGCTTATTTGAAACTGTTAACACTTTCTATTTGGAAGAGGTTGCACCTGTGTGCATATGCAGCACTTTTTTTTTTTAACTCGGCAATTTGGGAAGGAGGAAGGGTCTATAACATGACTCTGAACATGAATGTTGTCTCTCTTAGCAAACATGGCTAGGGTAATGGTCTAACTCTTAACCACGAGATTCACCTTGGTTAAGTCCTCCACTTACTGGACTAGAGGGAGGTTATAGCCTCCTAAGGAGCTCACTTAAAACATAAAAATAAATGTGATATGTCTTTATTAAATGTTAAAATTAAACATACTTTTTTTTGGATATAAGTGACTACATTTGACTCCTAGATTGAAATGGTCTTTTAAAAGGTATTTTTATTCCAGTTTCCATTTTTGGTTGTCTTTCTGGCATGCCTGTACTATTATTCGTGTTTATATTGTACCTTGATTTGGAGAAGTATTAGATTCAGTCTATACCAATGTATTTATAAAGTCCGTATGACATATTTGATTCTTCCACTTACATTTTGTGTTAATGTTTAGGTGTAATTTTTCTTAAATTCTCGAAAGGACATAATTTCAGTTATCAGAAGCCATTCCATCATTACTGACCCTTTTTCATTATTTCATTTGTTACCATCTATCAGTATTATTTTTGAGTATTTGTTAGGTGTCATCACGCCTTCCTAAGTGTGCTGTGTTCTAGTAGCCTAGTATTTGTAGTAGTCTGCTGAAAACTAAGTCAGTATATTCTCTACCTATTCCAAAGAGCTAAAAATCAGAGCCAGGAAAGCTTTTGATGTTTTGTTGTTGTTCTTGTGTTTATAATTGTTGCTGTATTATTACTGTTGTTTTACATAAGAATTATAGAGACTGTGAATACAGAGAGCCCACCTTAACTAGAGAGGCTTGTTTAATGCAGACCATTGGAGGTTTGACATCAAAATATCTAGGGTAGTAGAAATATAACTGGTGGCATGTAAAATTCCTTGCAACCTGGAAGAAAGATAAATAAGGGGGATATAGAGTCATGTCTTATAAGGTACCCATTACACTGCAGCTCAAATTCACGACAATGATGTGTGATATAGCCTAGATTCTTGAAAGGGACCTGACTTGACTTTTTTAAAGATAGATATTTTATTAATGAGCTAAAAAAAGGGTTGGTGTGAGGTTAGCAGAAGTAAGCCATCCAGTATTCCTATCACTACAATCTAACCACCTTATTTTGTGCCAGAGAAACTGATAAAATGTAATAATAGGATCATAATCCCATCATTTGAATAATTTTCAACTACAAACTGTCCTTATAGTTTTCATAACTGTTGTCCATTGTTTGAGGATGTTACTACTAAACTGAAAACATAAATTCCATATCTACCACATCTACACCAGCAACAGTATAAAATGTAAGCCTAAATTTGCAAAATTCATAATAATTTAGTGATGGAATTTTTTAATAACATGCAGTATATAAATGCAGATTTTATGCAAGTGTTGACAAAATCATTTTTCAGCTTACAAAATGGGACTGCAATATTACATTTTTCACTTCAGCAATTTTTTACATCATTGCTTTCTATAATGAATGTGAATGCCATCTTTTATGAATGCAACTTGCCTTTTTCATTACAGAAATTTTGTTCGATGTAATCAATAAACTTTGGTATGATATAATTGACATTTTTAGTCTCTTTTTTGTAAAGGTCCGTTTGACATAAAAGTAATATGGAAGCAATTTGGTGATGGGAAATAAGTTTCTAATTTCTGTTTTGCCTGTACAGCTCACAAAAGATTGACCATTTCTGCGTGCAAACTGGCATTTGAGGGCGGTACCTAATTTGGGGACGTTCCGATATTTGGGAGTTCTGAATAAGGCTGAATCTGGTCAATGTATATGGAAAAGTCCAGCTAAATCGGCAAATATGTATTGCTAGGTTTCTGTGTGCTAGGCAGTGCCCACTTGTTGGACGTTGTGTGATATATGGTCCACGTCTGCATCCCATTGAAATCATTTGATTCTTTTTTTTAATATTGATTTATTTATTCAGCTGTGCCAGGTCTTAGTTGCAGTACGTTGGATCTTTAGTTGTGGTATGCAGGGTCTGACTCCCCGACCCAGGATGGAACCCGGACCCCTGTATTGGGAGTGTGAAGTCTTAGCACTGGACCACCAGAGAAGTTCCTGAAATCATTTGATTTTTAAGTAGCCAAAGATGCAGGGATTTTACAATAGAGTGTGTGTGTGTGTACATCTTTCTCTCCCTCGCACCCTTCCCCCTCCCTTCCTTCCCTCTGTTGTTGCTCAGCCTGCCTCTGATGCCTTGTGAGTGTCCCTTTCCTTGAAAAACCCTAAGAAACTAGTCACCTGGGTAGCTGGTTTCATTACATTTTTACACTTCCGTCTCTGTATTTTTGCCATCTTTTAATCCTGTTAGTCTTTGACCTACATTGAGAAAATGCATTTCATCTTTTTTTGCTGTTAAGTGGGAAATGTGCTCTATGGGGAGGTGAGACTTGAGTTCAAGTTTCAGCTTTGCCACTAAAAGCCATTTCCCTCTCGATCCTCTTTTCTCTCACCTGTAAAGTGGTGTCTTGGGGGTGAGGGGAGAGCAAGTGAGGTAAAAGATCATAATTTCTTTGTAAAATGGCATTTACTAACCAGACAAATGCATTGGTATTTTTATATTAAGGGGTTTTGTTGATGCTTTGACACTTGTCAAATACTTGTCATTTACCAAATTTTCATACATGTGTCTTAGATTCTTTCTACCTTCTTGGAGTTAGTCTGTTTAGGTTTCCTTCCCTTCCCCCATCCAGCCTGGTAAGGCACCGCCTCACTGTGGAGTCTGCCCAGGATCGGCCAATGAAGTAAGTATTGTGACGGACTGAGTGGTTTGGCCCCTTCAGTGAGAAGCAATGCAAAGGTTAGGGGCTGAGGTTATCACTATGGTTATTCAGTGAATGTGTCCGCGACTGAAGCACTGGGTGCATACTAACGAAGCTTGAAAGCCTGAGTTCTGGGAATAGTTGTTGGGAAAATGAGGGGCTTAATTATTTCACAACATTTTTTTATTTAATTTGACACATTTTTCCAGCAGCTGATGGGTAAGGAAATGTGGCCTCAGTTCCTAGTAAGTGGACCTACTGTGAAAAAGCACTACTGTGAAGAGCAAACAAGTCCTTATCCTATGGGCAGGCCACTGGCTGAACAGTGCCCCTCTTCGTGGAGCAGAGTTCCTGCTAGCCATGGGTCTTTGGCCTTGGCTCTTTGGGTAGGGAGAGACAACAGATGTTCATAGTTAAAATGCCTGCTGCTTCTTTGATCTGTTCATCAATTTGTTAAGACAGATTTCCTACCAGTAAAGTCACTAAAATCCCAGCTCATCATATAAGCTAACACTTAAGTAGCATTTACTATGTGTCAGGCACTGTTCCACTGACTTTACATATATTCACTCCTTTAGTAATCCCCATAACCCTATGAAATAGGTATTAACACTTTTTTGATATCAGCTATGAGACAGCATCAGACAGGCCCAAACTGAGGGCTATTCTACACTTTAACTGGCTTATAATCATCGACATTATTAACATGATTAAAGACCAAGACCCAGGGATGCCCAGATAAAGGAAAGGAAGATGACAAGTGCAGCGTGTGATCCTCGGATCCTGGACCAGAAATTGGGACATTGGTGGGATAATTGGTAAAGTTTGTGGTATATAGGTTATATCAATGTTAATTTCCTGATCTTTAAAATTTTGCTGTGATTGTATATATTTGGGGGGATCTGAGTGGAGAGTATATGAGAATTCTTTGCACTGTTTTTTGTAGATTATTTCAAAATCATAATTTGAAAAATAAAGCTAGAACATAACGAAGCATACAGATATTAATGGGAGAAGGCATTAAGCTGACTCTAGAAGACTAAAATATAATTTATTAACAAATATCTGCATGGCACTTTACAGAATGTTTTAACATACCTCATTTAATCTTCACGGCAGCTCTGTAGAGATTAATCATGAGACTCTAGATTCTTACAGATAAAGAAACTGAGGCTCAGATAAGTTAATTTTCTTGTCCCTGGTTCCTCAGGACTGAACCTAGGTCTGAGCCATGTGTTTTCTGCTACTCTACCCTGCATCTGTCTAGCACTCCTCAAGCATGTCTGCTGGAGTCTGCAAAAATTAAAGAGGAAATTCCTGAAATCAGTTTTCCTGTGGGCCTATCTGGATGTGATGGTCTAACCCAAATCAGACCATAAACAAGAGTCATGCCAATGCCCTTAAGGTTGAGGCAAGTGCCCTCCGAATGCCCCACGCCAGGATTTCTCTTTCATCTAATCTGATGTACTGGGTTTCCCTCAAGTACTGCTTTTTCAGGTGGTTCTTGAGGCAAGTTTGATCTTCCTAACCCAGCTTCCCCCACCTCATCTGAGTGAGAATACAAATTGTTGTTAAGTCCTTCAGTTATGTCTGACTCTTTGCAACCCCATGGACAGCAGCACACCAGGCTTGTATCCTTCACTGTCTCCCAGAGTGTGCTCAAACTCAGGTCCATTGAGTCGGTGGTACCATCCAACCATCTCATGCTCTGTCGTCCCCTTTCTCCTCCTGCCCTCAATCTTTCCCAGCATCAGGGTCTTTTCCAATGAGTCAGCTCTTCACTTCAGGTGGCCAGAGTATTGGAGCTTCAACATCAGTCCTTCCAATGAATATTCAGGGTTGATTTCCTTTAGGATTGACTGGTTTGATATCCTTGCAGTCCAAGGTACTCTCAAGAGTCTTCTTCAGCACTGTAGTTCAAAAGCATCAATTCTTCGGCACTCAAACTTCTTTATAGTCCAACTTTCACATCCATACATGACTACTGAAAAAACCATAGCTTTGACTATACATACCTTTGTCAGCAAAGTGATGTCTCTGCTTTTTAATATGCTGTCTAGGTTTGTCACAGCTTTTCTTCCAAGGAGCAAGCATCTTTTTTAATTTCATGGCTGCAGTCACCATCCGCAAGTCACACCAAGAAAATAAAGTGCCACTGTTTGCTTTTTCTTCATCTATTTGCCATGAAGTGATGGGACCAGATGCCATGATCTTAGTTTTTTGGATGTTGAGTTTTAAGTTTTTCACTTTCCTCTTTTCACCCTCATCAAAAGGCTCTTCAGTTTCGCTTCACTTTCTGCCATTAAAGAATGCAAATAACCCCCTTCAATTTAATAATGAGACATGAAGCTAGCCACCTGGTATCTAAAATAGGTGCATCACTTAAAGAACGTGGGAATATCGAATGCACTGTCCATCTCAAATGATTCTACCCCACTCCTAGCAAAAAGTCTGGCTGAAATAATTGTTTATTATTTCCCAAACTGGTTTGTATGAAGCTTTAGAGTCCTGGGAAATGTTATTAGAAAATCCTTAAAAGAGGGCACTCTTTGGTTAAATAACTTTGGGAAGATCTGTGTATGACTGCCCTAAGTTACAACTCTATAAGAACTGTAATATTAAACCCACTTGACTTCTAACCCACTCCAAACACTGGACCAAGGAAACCTTTTTGCATAGACCATCTAACGTGGAATTCATCATCAGACATCAGTTTTCCATGGAACACTCTTTCCTTCCCACTCAGTTGATGGAGTTCATTTTCATGATCTGATAAAGATGTAAATGAAGATACTTTTCAAGCCAAAAGCCTCAGTCAAGCTCCAAAGTAGAAAACAGACCATTCCATGTGTTTAAAACTGAGGGAACTTAAAAAGGGAATTGATTACACAAGTGATGGCAGAGGGGCAAAGCCAACTGGGGCTCTTTGGATTTTCTTATGGCTTTGACCACAAGACATGTGGGATCTTAGCTCCCTGACCAGGAATCAAACCTGCACACCCTGACTTGGAAGGCAGAGTCTTAACCACTAGGCCATCAGGGAAGTCCCCAACTGGGACTCTTTGTAAAGCAGCCCAGAGATTAGAAAGAGTAGGAGGCTTGGCATGCTACAGTCCATGGGGTCGTGAAGAGTCAGACAACTTGGTGACTGAACAACAAAAGGAGGCCAGAAGCACTCAGGCTGAGGGGACAAGGAGATGGTGGAGATCCTGGATCCTAGGGCCTGGTCCACTTGGCAGAAACAGGAATGATGGTGGACCTACCTGGAGCGGCTGGGCCCATACAAGTGTCAGCCACTGTTGGAGCCGCAGTCTGAGGTACAAATGCCTTGGCTTCTCCTGCCTGCCCCACAGCCTCCAGCCGGTGCCTGCCATGGGCTGGACCCAGCTGGAAGCCAGCTAGCTTCCTTGAGAAGCAGCTTGAAGGGGTCACTCCCCATCATCACAGAACAGCAGAGCAGGAAAGTTGGAGAAACGCCTCTAATCTGAACTCACTTCTGTAAAGCATTTTTGTGTGAGTCATAAGATGTTTATGGATACATAATTAATGGAGTAGAAGGCCTTTGTATAATACAGCCTTCTCAATTAGTAATAATAAAGATGCTGTAGCATAAATACTAGAGCTAAATGAATGAGTAAGCATATCTAGATAAATTCACCTATGTCAAATTCCAAATTCAAGAAAAATTCACAAGGGGTCTCAATAAAAAGCTGCAATCAATAAAGGGAATAATTTTCCCTCTTATGTTTCTGCCTAAATAAAATATGAACTCTCACTCTCTGAAGCATGTAAACAAGGTTTCTGCCCCTCTCCACTCACTCAAGTACTAACTGGTGAGCCTGCAGAAGGGGTTATTTTGTGGTGCACATGTGTACAAGTGTGTGTATTTCAGTCTGCTCTGGCCCTTTCTCTTTTAGAGCTGCCAGCCTGGAGTCTGCTCTGTTCTTTTCTCCATTCCTGGATCTTCTGTGCAATAAGCTCACTGCGGACAGGAAGCCATATTGGAAGGGTGACTTCAGTTTTCCAGCCAGTGAAGTCTCTTGACTACATGGATCAATTCAAGTCAGGGATGTCATTTCCACCGCAAGCTGAACCAAGTTTTAAAAATGCAGCTTTGCAAATAATAGATGGCTATTTTGTCTGCTTTAGGGACTTCTGTATTCTTAATGCCTAGAGCAATTCTGGGACCAGAGATACTGGTTAAAAAGTACAAAACAAATGAACCAGTGCGTTTTATCCCTGACTGATTGATGCCTGAGCCTATTGCGCAACCGGCTTGAACTCCCAAGGGAGAGACTTGACAAGATGGGGGAGGAGTGTTCTTTGCAACTTCCCCTTTGCCTTCTCCATATTCAAACTGATAGCCAACCCCAGTTCACAACTTTAAGAAGTATATAGTACCAAAAGCTGCACAGGTTTTGGCTTTTGTGTTCCAAAGGCAGATCTTTAAGAAGAATATAGAAGGTTTGCAGAGGAGAGGACAAAGGGGAGCCATGGCCATAAAGTGTCTTGAGGAGAAGACATGAGAAAGGGGTCTTGGAGTGCAAAGGGCAGGCAAGACCTACGCTTTCCTGAAAAGCTGGAGTGCCTCCAGGCAGACAGGATCATAGCCAGCCAGTCTTGGCAGACAATTCCAAGCCTCCACATGCCAAGAGCCAGGTGAGTTGCTGGCTGTAGGAGGCACCATGTAGATCAGTTGATGGATCTCTGCAGTGTAAGTATGGATGATGAGTGAGGACCAGATAGGTACCCTTGTCTGTCTTCAAAACCTTAGCATTAGCTCCAAGAACATAGAACAGCCCTGAGGAGGGGGACCCACGGAAGGACAGTTTTCATTCATTCACTCACTCATTCATTTATGCAACCTGGCAAGATGGGAACTAGGCAGGGTTACAGATTGAATTGAATTGATTTTTAAATATATTTATTGAGCACCTCCCCTTGAGCTTGCTATATTTCCTTAACAACTGCCTTTCACATTATTTTTAAGCATTTTCTCCATCCTGCACTGTCAAATTTCTACTTAGTTAGATTTTCTAGTTTACTTTCGCAGTTTACTTATTTAAGCACCAAAACTTTCTTTAGTGGAAGTCTTTCCAATGTGCTGCACTGTTCTCTGCCTCCATATGCAGAAGGCACCGGCTACCACGTTACCTTCCCTTGATGGCACTGGGTCATCGTTATGGAGATTCAGCACAGTGCCGTACTGGAAGCACGATGGGTCCTGTATTTGCGCCATGCTGTCAGCTACAGACATTTTTGTAATGTGTCAGTCAGTTCAGTCACTCAATCGTGTCTGACTCTTTGCGACCCCATGGACTGCAGCACGCCACACTCCCCTGTCCATCACCAGTTCCTGGAGCTTGCTCAAGCTCCTGTCCATCGAGTCGGTGATGCCATCCAACCATCTCATCCTCTGTTGTCCCCTTTTTCCTTCAATCTTTCCCAGCATCAGGGTCTTTTCCAATGAGTCAGTTCTTTGCATCAGGTGGCCAAAGTATTGGAGTTTGTGACATGTATAGATCTAAAACTGCTCTCTTCCTCTTAACTTCCGCCACCGATTTTTAAGACTTTATTTATTTTTGGCTGAGCTGGGTCTTCATTGCTGAATGGGCCTTTCTCTAGTTGTGGTGAGCAGGAGCTCCTCTTCATTGCAGTATGTGGGCTTCTCCTTCACAGTGGCTTCTCTTGTTGCAGAGCACAGGCTCTAGGCACGCAGGCTTCAGTTGTTGTGGCTCCCAGGCTCTAGAGCACAGGCTCAGTACTTGTTGCACATGGGCTTAGTTGTCCTCCTGCACGTGGGATCTTCCCAGAGCAGGGCTGGAACCCGTGTCTCCTGCATTGGCAGGTGGATTCTTAATCAATGGACCAACAGAGAAGTCTCCCACCAATTACTTTTTAAGTGACAACATGTAACTGACTAGAAATGCAGATGAATAAGTGGGTCAGAATTTGATGTGCCTAGATCTCAAGCTCTACTGAGCTCTCCAGACAGGGGCCCACTCACCACGCCAAGGCCTCCAGAATCATGTAAAATCTCCTTGGTTCAAGACCGTCCTCCAGGCCTCTCCTACCTGTTTCTGTGTGGAGCCTCTCTTCTGTGGAATTCTCAGGAGCTGGAACATGCTGTCATATTTGTGTTCCCTTTTTGTACAAGCTCCACAGGATGCTGCTATTCTTTGTTGCTTTCACTTCCATGCTTCCCAGCCCAGCCACTCCAGCTGTCCCAGGTTCCCAGGGGATCACCAATCAGCCCTCTTGCTGGCCCTTCTCTTCATAGAGGAAGACCAGGCATTGAAGATGCAATGATGAGAAAAAGGCCCTGGGTTTTTTTTTTTTTTTTTTTCTGAATTACATTTATGGATGTTTAAATGCATAGATTTTGGCATACTATTTGCATGTCTCAGAAGTATTCTGGTTTTTGGTGTGTTTGAGATAATTAATATCACATGATAAATTATTCAAATGGGTGTATCTTTCCTTTTCTCCTTTGCTTTTTGCTTCTCTTCTTTTCACAGCTACTTGTAAGGCCGCCTCAGACAGCCATTTTGCTTTTTCGTATTTCTTTTTCTTGGGGATGGTCTTCCTCCCTGTCTCCTGTACAGTGTCACGAACCTCTGTCCATAGTTCATCAGGCATTCTGTCTATCAGATCTAGTCCCTTAAATCTATTTCTCATTTCCACTGTATAATCGTAAGGGATTTGATTTAGGTCATATCTGAATGGTCTAGTGGTTTTCCCCACTTTCTTCAATTTAAGTCTGAATTTGGCAATAAGGAGTTCATGATCTGAGCCACAGTCAGTTCCTGGTCTTATTTTTGCTGACTGTATAAAGCTTCTCCGTCATTGGCTGCAAAGAGTATAATCAATCTGATTTCAGTTTCGACCATCTGGTGAGGTCCATGTGTAGAGTATTCTCTTGAGTTGTTGGAAGAGGGTGTTTTCTATGACCAGTGCATTCTCTTGGCAACACTCTATTAGCCTTTCCCCTGCTTCATTCTGTACTCCAAGGCCAAATTTGCCTGTTACTGCAGGTGTTTCCTGACTTCCTACTTTTGCATTCCAGTCCCCTATACTGAAAAGGACATCTTTTGTGGGTTTTAGTTCTAAAAGGTCTTGTAGGTCTTCATAGAACCGTTCAACTTCAGCTTCTTCAGCATTACTGGTTGGGGCATAGACTTGGATTACTGTGATATTGAATGGTTTGCCTTGGAAATGAACAGAGATCATCCTGTCGTTTTTGAGATTGCATCCAAGTACTTCATTTTGGACTCTTTTGTTGACTATGATGGCTACTCCATTTCTTCTAAGGGATTCTTGCCCACAGTAGTAGATATAATGGTCATCTGAGATAAATTCAACCATTCCAGTCAATTTTGGTTCACTGATTCCTAAAATGTTGACATTCACTCTTGCAATCTCCTGTTTGACCACTTCCAATTTGCCTTGATTCATGGATCTAACATTCCAGGTTAATATGCAATATTACTCTTTACAGCATCGGACCTTGGTTCTATCACCAGTCACATAAACAACTGGCTATTGTTTTTGCTTTGACTCCGTCTCTTCATTCTTTCTGGAGTTATTTCTCCACTGATCTCCAGCAGCATATTGAGCACCTATCAACCTGGGGAGTTCATCTTTCAGTGTCCTATCTTTTTGCCTTTTCATACTGTTCATGGGGTTCTCAAGGCAAGAATACTAAAGTGGTCTGCCATTCCCTTCTCCAGTAAGAATTTTTCTTCAAGAAAATTAGAGATACCAAGGGAACATTTCATGCAAAGGTGGCCTCAATAAAGGACAGAAATGGTATAGACCTAACAGAAGCAGAAGACATTAAGAAGAGGGGGAAAGAATACAAAGAAGAACTGTACAAAAAAGATCTTCACGACCCAGATAACCACGATGGTGTGATCACTCACCTAGAGCCAGACATCCTGGAATGCGAAATCAAGTGGGCCTGAGGAAGCATCACTATGAGCAAAGCTAGTGGAGGTGATGGAATTCCAGTTGAACTATTTCAAATCCTAAAAGATGATGCTGTGAAAGTGCTGCACTTGATATGCAAGCAAATTTGGAAAACTCAGCACTGGCCACAGGACTGGAAAAGGTCAGTTTTCATTCCATTCCCAAATAAAGGCAATGCCAAAGACTGCTCAGACTACCACACAATTGCACTCATCTCACACGCTAGTAAAGTAGAGCTCAAAATTCTCCAAGCCAGGCTTCAACAATTTGTGAACTGTGAACTTCCAGATGTTCAAGCTGGTTTTAGCAAAGGCAGAGGAACCAGAGATCAAATTGGCAACATCCACTGGATCATCAAAAAAGCAAAAGAGTTCTAGAAAAACATCTCTTTCTGCTTTATTGACTATGCCAAAGCCTTTTTCTGTGTGGATCACAATGAACTCTGGAAAATTCTGAAAGAGACGGGAATAGCAGACCACCTGACCTGCCTGTTGAGAAATCTGTATGCAGGTCAGGAAGCAACAGTTAGAACTGGACATGGAACAACAGACTGGTTCCAAATAGGAAAAGGAGTACATCAAGGCTATATATTGTCACCCTGCTTATTTAACTTATATGCAGAGTACATCATGAGAAACGCTGGGTTGGATGAAGCACAAGTTGAAATCAAGATTGCTGAGAGAAATATCAATAACCTCAGATATGCAGATGATACCACCCTTCTGGCAGAAAGTGAAGAAGATCTAAAAAGCCTCTTGATCAAAGTGAAAGAGGAGAGTGAAAAAGTTGGCTTAAAGCTCAACATTCAGAAATCTAAGATCATGGCATCTGGTCCCATCACTTCATGGCAAATAGATGGGGAAACAGTGGCAGACTTTATTTTGGGGGGCTCCAAAGTCACTGCAGATGGTGACTGCAGCCATGAAATTAAAAGATGCTTACTCCTTGGAAGGAAAGTTATGACCAACCTAGACAGCATATTAAAAAGCAGAGACATTACTTTGCCAACAAAGGTCCATCTAGTCAAGGCTATGGTTTCTCCCGTAGTCATGTATGTATGTGAGAGTTGGACTATAAAGAAAGCTGAGCGCCAAAGAATTGATGCTTTTGAACTGTGGTGTTGGAGAAGACTCTTGAGAGTCCCTTGGACTGCAAGGAAATTCAACCAGTCCATCCTAAAGGAAATCAGTCTTGAATGTTTATTGGAAGGACTGATGTTGAAGCTGAAACTCCAATACTTTGGCCACCTGATGCAAAGAGCTGACTCATTTGAAAATACCCTGATGATGGGAAAGATTGAAGGCAGGAGAAGAGGACAACAGAGGATGAGATGGTTGGATGGCATCACTGACTCAATGGACATGTGTTTGAGTAAACTCTTGGAGTTGGTGATGGACAGGGAGGCCTGGTGTGCTGCAGTCCATGGGTTTGCAAAGAGTCAGACACGACTGATTGACTGAACTGAACTGATAAATGATTTCCAAGGAGCAATTTGACACTGAGTTTGATAATTTGCTAAATTAATGTGGTGGCAAGGGGTCAGTATAGTGTAGAAAATACAGCATGACATAGAGAAGGAGAAGGAGAAACAAGAGGATCTGAGTTCAGCTTTTAGCTCAACCATATGCAGGTTGTATGACCTCGTGCAGGTCACAAATCCCAGTGATGTAATCTGTTCAACGGGAGTCACCTACTACCTTGCAGTGTGAAGAAGGTTATATGAGATCATGTTCAAACACCTAGCAGACTAGATACTAAGAAATTAGAAATCATCTTAACATTTTTATTAAACCACAGGATGGGATATAACCTAAAGCAAAGAAACTCTGGGGAAGGATCCAATTGAAACCCCTATTTTACATGGAAGAAAACTGAGTTTCAAATAAGAAATGATGTCCAGAGTCACACAACCAATCAACTGCAGAGACAGAACCAGATGTCGTATCTCTGTAATTATGAAACCAATATACTTCCTTTTTTCCAATATTTCCAATGTTTTGAGTGTCTATAATCAACAGAGCACCAAAGAATTGATGCTTTTGAATTATGGTGCTGGAGAAGACTTAAGAGTCTGTTGAACAGCAAGGAGATCAAACCAGTGAATCCTAAAGGAAATCAGTGTTACATATTCATTGGAAGGATTGATGCTGAAGTTGAAGCTCCAGTGCTTTGGCCACCAGATGTGAAGACCTGACTCATTGGAAAAGACCCTGATGCTGGGAAAGATTGAAGACAGGAGGAGAAAGGGATAACAGAGGATGAGATGGTTGGATGGCATCACTGACTCGATGGTCATGAGTTTGAGCAAACTCTGGGAGATAGTGAAGAACAGGGAAGCCTGGCGTGCTGCAGTCTGTGGGATGGCAGAGAGTCAGACATGACTCAGCGACTGAACAAAAACAATGAACAACAATCAACAGTCATTAGATAACTTTTCTCCTGCTTTTATGTTCCACCTGCTGGACCCAATTTTGCCTCCTGGAGCAACACAAAACAAGGCGACTTCATCTTTGACAAAGCCTTTCACATCTTTCAGGATTGCTCTCATGTTCATCCACCCCCTTTACAGGATACCCATCTCTAATGATGTCAACTCATCCTTTGTATTAACAGCTTTCCAAAGCGATCACTGTCCTGGTCACTTGCCTCTAACTAGGCTCCCATTCATCCCTGAAATGTGGTACTAAGCACAGAGTGCAATACTGTGGCTATATGGTTGAAAATTTCTTTCCTTGGTCTATTAACCCTGGTTCTATTACTGTGGCCCAGGGCAGCATTTGCGTTCTTCATCAGTCACATCAGACTTTTGGCCCAGATATTTTCATGTATACTGTTGTCAAGCCATGTGTCCCTAAATTACTCTCCTAGGGCTGGCCGAACAAATTACTACAGACTTCATGGCTTAAAATTGTATTCTGTCATAGTTCTGGAGGCTAGAAGTCTGAATTCAAGGTGTTGACAGGACCACATTGACTCTGAGAATGCTATAAGAATTCTTCCTTATATATTCAGGTGGCCAACAGTAAGTGAAACACGAAAAGATAGTCAACATCATTAATCATCAGGGACACTAAAATCAAAATCACAACGAGATAGGATGACTGTTATCTAAAAGGTAAAAAATAAGTGTTGGGTATACAGAAAAGGGAACCCTCCTGCACTGTTGGTGGGAATGAAAATTGGTATAGCAACTGTGGAAGATAGAATAGAGATTCCTACAAAAATTAAGAATAGAACTACCATATGATCCAGCAAGCCCACTCCTGGGCATATATCCAGAAAAAACAAGAACTATAACCTGAAATGATACATGCACCCCTATGTTCACAGCAGCACTATTTACAATAGCCAAGCCATGGAAACAACCTAAATGTCCATCAACAGATGAATGAATGAAGAAGATGTGGTATATATTATCAGTTCAGTTCAGTTCAGTTGCTCAGTCATGTCCGACTCTTTGTGACCCCATGGACTGCAGCACGCCAGGCCTCTCTGTCCATCACCAACTCCCAGAGTTTACTCAAACTCATGTCCATTGAGTCGGTGATGCCATCCAGCCACCTCATCCTCTGTCGTCCCCTTCTCCTCCTGCCCTTAATCTTTTGAAATCTTTCCAGGGTCTTTTCAAATTAGTCAGTTCTTTGCATCAGGTGGCCAAAGTATTAAATTTTGGGGGGTGAGCATGCTGTAGTTTACACAGAAGTGGAAATATAAGGTTATACACATGAAACATATAACCACTGTTACCTTGAATAAAAATAAAGTAAAATTGGGAAAAAAAAAAAGTGGAAATGACAACTTAAACAAACTTGAAAAGAAGGAAATAAGAATAAATAAAATTATTCTAGGAGTAACAACTGCTTTATGATATGATATGATAGATGGGATCTGAATGTAATGTATAAGGTAGCAGACATTAGTGATCTACACTGCTGAAAAATCATGAACTCGACTGTAATTTTATTGTAGGATAAAAATGTCAGAGTCAAATCTCTTGTTTTCAGTACAGTTCAGCAGGATGCGTATTCATGGGAGAAATTCCACTCAAACTTCTCCAATAATTAAACTCATGTGAGCCATCACAGGACAGATGGTTGTGCTATTTAAAACAAATTATAACCTTTAAGGATGAACATGTACTATTGAAATCTAAATATAAATTTGCCTTGAATTTTCATTGAATAGCATGATTGTTTAACAGGTAAAATTGTTGTGAAGACTTCAGAAAGTGTTTTTTAGTAAGAATACCTCTTAAATGACAAAAATATTAGGCGAAAATTATTTATATAATTTGTCAATATTCCTGGAAGCTTTTAAAAAGACTTTTTCTGACATTTAAATTATCTGTTCTGTTGAATAATTTTGGAACTAGAAAGGGATAACAGATTTTTATCTTGTTTTCTTTTTATGCCTTAAAGTGGGCCTGTATATAAAACTTAAATAGCAATTTTAACTTTTTTGTTCATCACTAAAGTGTCATCAAAGGCTGTGAGTAACACTGACCCTCCTTTGGATTATAAAAAATCTTCTGACCATTTGATTGAAAACATTGTCTACTCCAGTATTTAAATTTTAGTGGGTTTTTTTCCACTTTGATTTTCCTTGTGGTATTTAAAATGCGTTTTTGTCTATTTGAAATTTTTAATGATAGTACTGTGGAAGAACATGTTGTACAAATGTAACCCATTACCCTTATTTTGTGACTAGTTTGATATTGAAATCCAAGACGTGTTTTTTCACATTTATTAAAGAAATATTGCTAATGGAAAATGAGTACACTCTAATTCTTAGTAAAAAAAAAATCAAAATTATAAACAGTATGATCTCAAAATGACTGGGGGAACATAATATTAATCATGGTGACCACTAGATAATGTAATTAAGGCTAGGTTTTGTTTTTGTTTTTTTATGCTTTTCCATAGTTTGCAAATCTTCCACAATGAGCATGTACAACTCTTACAATAATAAAAAAAAATGCAAACACAAAAAATAACAGTTATTCTCCAAGAATAAAGGCATCCCATTTCTGAGGTAAGAGCTTTCATCTGAAGTCCTATTTTGTTAGTAAGGCCTATTTGAATACTGAATTATACATTGTTGATCCATAAAAGCTGCTCATTTGTGAAAAACATGGTACAAGTGAAGTGCTATGTAGAACACAAGGTTGTGATATTTCTGTTCTTCAACATGTTCATTTTCAAATACCCATACTTGCAAGATACAGTAACTGAGGACAACTTGCCTGCAAATTACAGAGTGATGCACTTGGAGTGCTCTGACCATCCACCTTCTCTCTACTGTTCCACACCCCAGCTTCTGTACTGCAGTGGTCAGTGTGTGATGTTCTTCTAGATCCATTCTCCGTGCCCTTGTGTGAGAATATGGTGATCTTACAACGTCAATGAATGTTCACACAGAGTTTGAGGAAAAGAAGTGGCAAAAATTAAAATGCATGATTGATTTCCTAAAAGAATATTCACAAGATGACAAACTAATGAGTAACTTTGTACTTTCAGTACAAGAAAAAACACAAGAAGCCAGTAAAACTATTTGTTCAAATGGTGAAAAATACCTACCATGATCCTAGAATAATTTTGGAAGAAAATTATTGCATTTCAGGCAAAAATCCATTTTGGTTCGCCTGATGTTTTTCTAATTTAATAAGACCTTTATTTTTTCTGATTATAATGATGATACCTTCTCCAAATTAAGCAATACCTATTAATATAAGTCATGTAACATCTTACTCCATTCCTGTTAACTATGTGCTTCAGACTATCTCTATGCAAGCATGTATACTTAACATGGGTATACACATGTGTGTGTTAGTCACACAGTCATGTCTGACTCTTTGTGACCCTGTGGACTGTAGCCCACCAGGCTCCTCTGTCCATGGAATTCTCCAAGCAAGAATACTGGAATCAGTTGCCATTTCCTTCTCCAGGGGATCTTCCTGATCAAGGGATCAAACCCAGGTCTCTTGCATTGCAGGAAGATTCTTTACCATCTGAGCTAAAGGGAAGTCCCAGATATACACATATATACATATATGCATGTGTATAATTTTGTATAAAATAAGCCATGATAAACACACCATTTTATGTGTATATATATACACATATTTACATATATAAATATATATATATATATATTTTAACCAAAAATGCCATGAAGACCTTTTTCACGTTAACTGATTCAGATATATAGCATCCTTTGAAATCACTGTGTAGTATTTTATTGATTTCATGAGTGTTGCTTTCATGAAGCAACACTTCATTGTTTCATGAGTGTTGTTCATAAGTTGCTTCAGTCATGTCCGACTCTGTGCGACCCTATGGACTCTAGCCCCCCAGGCTCCTCTGTCCATTGGATTCTCCAGGCAAGAATACTGGAGTGGGCTGCCATTTCCTTCTCCAAGAAGACATATAGATGGCCAATAAGCACATGAAAGATGCTCAATGTCACTAATTATCAGAGAAATGCAAATAAAAACTACAAAGGTATCATCTCACTTTCCTCGGAATGGCCATCATGAAAAAGTCTACAAATAATAAATGCTGGAGAGACTGTGAAGAAAAAGGAACCCTCCTATATACAATGGAATACTACTCAGCAATAAAAAATAATGACATATTGCCATTTGCAGCAATGTGGAAGGACCTAGAGATTATCAAGCTAAGTGAAGTAAGACAAGGCAAACACTACATGATATCACTTATATGTGGAATCTAAAAAAAATGATACAAATGTACTTATTTATAAAACAGAAATAGACTCACAGACATAGAAAACAAACTTATGTTTACCAAAGTGGAAAGAGGCAGGGGATAAATTAAAGTTTGGGATTGGCAGATACACACATTATATATAAATTAGGTAAACAACAAGGACTTACTGTATAGCACAGGGAACTATACTCAATATGTTGTAATAAACTATAATGCAAAAGAACATGAAAGAATGTATATGTGTGCATATACATCTATATGTATCTATCTGTTTATATATCTGAATCACTTTGCTGTACACCAGAAACTAACGTATTATAAATCAACCAATCCACACACATATACAATTATTTTGCTTACAACCTACAACCTGGCAGGCTATTTCTTTCTAGTGGAAGCTCCATTTTCCCAGCCTTGTCCTTGTAATTAAATTATTTGTGGGTCCCCCTCCTTCACTGTGATACAGTGTATGGCTTATAAAATTGTTTTCTGAGTTCTACTCCAAGTCAAGGCTTCTCTATACTTTTAGTTGCTCAAACAGGTTGGTTTTAAAACCTTCTTCCAAATATTCATGTTTAATTTGAAGTTACGAGCAAGCATGAGTTTGTTCTCAGGGCAAGGGAGAGGCTGTGATGTGCCAAGGTTCCTTTTGGCTGAGGAAACAGAAAATAAGCATCAACAGTCTTAAGAACCAATATCTGTGGTAAGGATTTCTCTGCCTTAGACTAATACAAGAAATGAATTTAGGCATGAGTAAGTCTATCTTGGAATAATACTATCAAAAGAGCATCTACCATAGCCAGTCCCTTGCACTCTTTTCCCTATAACCCCACAGTTCTAGAGCTAGTGATTTGCAGGACACAGTGCAGTTCTTGTTTTGTGTTGGTTTGTTTGTTTGTGTTAATATGGTTATGCTGGGTCTTAGTTGCAGCATGTGGGATCTTGCTCCTTGTGTGCTGTGCTTAGTCACTCAGTTGTGTCCGACTCCTTGCAACCCCATGGACTGTAGTCCACCAGGCTCCTCTGTCCATGGGGATTCTCCAGGCAAGAATACTGGAGTGGGTTGCCACTTCCTCCTCCAGGGGATCTTCCCAACTCAGGATTGAACCCAGGTCTCCCACATTGCAGGCGGTTCTTTACTGACTGAGCCACCAGGGAAGCCCTCTAGCTCCTTGACCGGGGATCAAACCCCGCCCCCCTACAGTGGAAACACAGAATCTTAGGCACTGGATGGCCGGGGAAGACCCTGCAGCTCTTGTTGAGGTGTATTCATACATGCAGACTGAGATACCTACTTCAGAATTCTCCCCCAGTTCTTATCTCCTCTTCACGTGTCTCCTAAAATAATTAGGGACTTCAAGGAAACACAGGCATGAATTTGCCACTTCTGGCTTGGGATTTCACCAGGCGTAAAGCTGGGATTCCTGGTGCACCAGATTGGTCTGCTGGCTCTTTATTCTTGACCTTCATGGGTCAGCTGTATGTTGGTGGTGGTGGTGAGGCGGTTCTCTATGGAATCCAAGAGTCTCAGACTCTGAGTCCTATAGTGATTAGGTCATGAGAGGGTGCTTCATGCTACCTGAATGTAGGCAAGATTGGCTTATAAATTTGAACACTAAATTATTCCCTTAGAGTCAGGACAAGACCTTTCCACACCTGTGACCACTTCATTTTAAGCATATTTTCCCAGGACCAAAATGCCTAGAAACCACTTTGGTCCCTAAAAGGTACCTGGGAAGCATAGACTTGGAGAATGAAGAAAAATCAAAGGTCTGAAGAACAATTTTGTGAAAGAATGTGATAATCTTCCTCACATTTTGGTGGAGTAGTATCTATTGAGGCAAAACAACGTCTTATTCTTGCTCTACAATATTGATTTCTGGAGGGGAGGAAGTTTCTGGAGAAGGACCCCTTTGTGTAAGGAGCCTGGGGGCCTTCTAAGAGTGAAGCATTGGAGACTCCAATTCTTCTTTCTCTGACTTGCAGAGTTCTTCTTTTTTTTTTTTTTTTTGCCAAACCACACGGCTTGTGGGATCTTAGTTCCCTGACTAGGGATTGAACCTGCTCTGCGGCAGTGAAAGCCTGAGTCTTAACCACTGGTCCAGCAGGGAAATTCCCCCATGAGGTGCAGAGTTCTTAAAGGTTCTTTGGGTAGATGAAAAGGCCCCAATGAACACGTACTTGAACTTGGTTAGATGGAGGTACAAAGAGATAGGGCAGCTCCCATCTCAGAGCCCTCTGTTCTCACCCTTCCTGAGCTGGTTGTTTTCCAGGATTCCTACACATCAACTTTTCTAGCATTTCCCTTGTTTGTGCTCATAAACTGGATCAATTTCTCCTAGATTCCTTGTCTTCCTCTTTATTGATTTACTTCTTATTTTGAGGGAATACCTTCTCTAGTAACATCCTAAGAAAGGTTATGGGTGACAAACTTTTTAAATAATATTCTTTGCAAGGCTGTAAAATATCTTCAGTCTACCTTCATATTTCTTTGGGGTTTTGGCTCAGTAAAGAATTCTAAATTGAAAAGTAGTTTCCCTCCATTTGGCATGTATTTTTTCCAGTAGTTTCTAGCGTCCAGTATTGCTACTGAGAAGTTCAATCCCAATTTATTTTTACCCCTCTGGAAATATTTGAGTTCTTTTTCATATCCCTGGTATCCTGAAAAATTCATAAGGGTGTGTTTCCGTGTACTTCTTTTTAAAAAATTATCTCACTTTGCTTTCGATGGGCCCTTTTAATATAATTTTTCAGTTCTAGAAAAAATGTTCTATTTCTTTTTTGATATCTTTGAAATGCCCCTCCCCATTTTCTTTCTTCTTTCTCTCTTGGGCTTCTGTGGGATTGTAGGCCTCCTGATTTCATTCTTTCTGTCTCTGCTCTCTCACTCAACACTGCCAGGCAACCCACACTATACTTTCCTAGAAACCCTGTTTTCCACTCTAAAAACAGTGAGGAGGAGGAAGAGGAATTCCTACCCCCACTCTTCCTCCTTACTATCATCTGTTGACATCAATTCATTACATCAGAAAGAAAATAGATACAGGAGTCTTGTTAAGATGTGTTACTGAGATGAACTCCTGTGGAGGAGTTGGGAAGAGGAGGAAGATGAATTTGGCAGAAGTCAACTAGTGAAGCATCCTGAACAGAAGCCTCATCCAGCCCCTCCGGTAAGTTCTGGAGATGGGATTATTTGTCAGAGTAGCTCCTGTTTGGAGCAAGAGAACTAGATCTTGATACCCCATGCTCTTCAGTCATTGGGTTGCCCTTGGCAGAGACCAGGACCTTGGCTTGGATAGCTCTTTTCAGTTTAGGCAATCCCTGTGGGGTCCTGACAGCAAAAGCAATTCATCTGGCAACATTTTCAACAGATGGAAGAATAAATCCTTACCTCCAGAAAAGGGACTTGAATGGCACATCACAGTTTTTAATGCATTAGCCCCCCTGTACCTCGCTGGTGCCCAGTAATCGGCTCAGAGCAGCCTGTCCCAACCAACACTGTGCCTCTCTTCCCAACTTGACATTCAATAACATCAAGATAGTAGCTTGAAATTGGCCCTTTAATGGAATTTTTAAAATGTTGCCAATCATTTACCACTCTAACAGCTCTCTCTCTCTCTTTTTTTTTAACTCTGATTATTCCTTTTTCATGCATGTGTGCATGCTAAGTCACTTAGTCGTGTTCAACTCTTTGTGACCCCATGGACTATAGCCTGCCAGGCTTCTCTGTCCATCCATGGAATTCTCCACGCAGGAATACTGGGATGGGTTGCCATGACTTCTTCCAGGGGATCTTCCCTACCCTGAGACTGAACCTGCATTTCATGTCTCCTGCATTGGCAGGCAGGTTCTTAACCACTAGCGCCACCTGGGAAGCCCATTCCTTTTTCATAGTATACTGTTATTGTTTATAGTTTATAATAATGACTTAAATCTTCCAGTGTATAAACAATTAGCATTGTTTTTAAAGGTCTCCATTCCCTGAATTATGTCTGTTACTTCCATGGATTTTTTTCACTTACCCATCCATCCATGTATCATCTTGTCAAATAAAGGACTAGGCACTATTTCAGGTGATGACAATACAATAAACAAGACACAAAAGATACCTGTCCTGGAGCTTCCAAGCTCATGAAGGTAGCTGTACAGTTCACTAAGAAATGTGAAAACATATAATCTAATTGAAGGAAATCATCTTTGCTATGAATGAATGAAGCAATGCAATAGGTGGACTGGTGGGGGGCTGCTGTTTTAAATAGAGTGCCTGGGAAGTTGGCTCTGCAGAGGTAACATTGGAGCAGAGACCTAAAAACTGGGCTTGCAGGAACAGGAAGAAGGCTAAAGTGGGCAGAACAAAGTGTACCAGGAAGCAGAGTGCTAGAAGTGTGGGGAAGGAGGCGGGGCCAGATCATTTTTGCTGTTTATCTTGGTCTGTCTTTGCATTTGGTGACTTTTATCAGTCAAGAAGAAGTGTGGAGATGAGTGGAGAAATTACTCCAGAAAGAATGAAGAGATGGAGCCAAAGCAAAAACAACACCCAGTTGTGGATGGGACTGGTGATGGAAGTAAAGTCCAATGCTGTAAAGAACAATATTGTATAGGAACCTGGAATGTCAGGTCCATGAATGAAGAAAATTGGAAGTGGTCAAGCAGGAGATGGCAAGAGTGAACGTTGACATTTTAGGAATCAGTGAACTAAAATGGACTGGAATGGGCAACTTTAATTCAGATGACCATTATATCTACTCCTGTGGGCAAGAATCCCTTAAAAGAAATGGAGTAGCCCTCATAGTCAACAAAAGAGTTCAAAATGTAGTACTTAGGTGCAGTCTCAAAAATGACAGAATGATCTCTGTTCGTTTCCAAGGCAAACCATTCAATATCACAGTAATCCAAGTCTATGCCCCAACCAGTAATGCTGAAGAAGCTAAAGTTGAATGATTCTATCAAGTCCATGCTCTACAACAAGAGAAGCCATCGCAATCAGAAGCCCGGACACTGCAACTAGAGAGTAGACCCTGCTCTGCAACTAGAGAAAAGCCCATGTGAAGGAGGAAACAGACAGAGCTGGACTCCATTTAGGCCAGGCTGCGAACATTAGGCTACACGCATGGTCACTCTCCCAATGGACTCTGAACTTTGTGCTCAGTGTCTATAGAAATGGCATTCCAATGGGAAACCAGACCCTCTGGATAAAAGAGCCTCAGGACTTGTACTTGGACTCTCTGTTGCCTAAAAGAATATGCTAATTATCTCTGTAACAGAACAAAGTCATAAATTCCATTATGTTTATCGGGATATGACCACAGTCCTATTGATAAATGTCCACTGTTTATCTAGTCTTGTGACACATGAATCATGGGTTAACTTTGATTGTATCTCTCTTTTACCTTGTCCAGACTAGTTTCAAGGAATTTGGGGAGGTGGGTTTGAGCAAGTACACTTAGGGTATATAAGGTTTTCACAAAAACTGGTCGGGGTCCTTGGCTAAGAGGAGACTCTGCCTTGGGCCCGCCGGTGTAATAAACTGCACTCCACTATCTGCATTGTCCTTCTGAGTGAGTTTGTTTCCCAGAACACGTGGCTACAACACATGCAGCAGTGAGGACCCAGCACAGCCAAAAGTAAATAAAGAAATCTTAAAAAAAAAAAAAGAAAGAAAGAAAGAAAGAGAGCTCTATGATGGGAGACCCTTGAGTAGCAGAATTTGGATTTTTTTGAAGGCCTTTCATTTCTGCTGCAACATCTCTGCTCTTTCACTGGAGTGAGAGTGCTATGTGTGACTGGGCTCTAAGGTGTAAGGGGTAAAAAAATAATAAGGTGTAAGGGGTGCAGCTGAGGGGACAGTAAGGACTTTGCCCACACAAAGTCTTTTCATGAATCTTCCCATTTTTAGGCTCACATCTCACTGTCACTTTTCAGAGTACCTGATATTTCCAAATCCCCAGGCTTTCCAGGGTTCTCCCAGGCAAACTGGCTACATTTGATCCATATCCGGTTTCTGTGAGTTCCAGCCTCCCCCTGTTCAGCTTTGGCTCTCTCATATCTAATCAGCCTTTACCCAGTTTTGACTTTCCAAATTGTGGTGAAATCTCCTCTTTCAGAGGCCCTTTCCCATTCTCTTCATCTTTGTGGATTTATACATTTAAAAACAAAAATAGTGTGATCTCTTAGAGAATAAATCAATAGTGAATTTCATCTGCAGCTTCAAACATCTCAGGCTCATTTTTCCAGTAGTGGGAAGAAGGTGGGGAAAGGATTGTCCTTCTTTGCATCCTAAGAACCACAGTGGCCCAGGAGGGATCTGCAATAGAAACAGAAGCACAACTGGTGACTGAAATCCAGTCCAATGCTATAGATTATCCAGGTCTTAATTGACAGCCCAGGGTCAGTGACCTGGTAGTGGTGGTGAAATTCTTCTCCAACTGCAAGGGTGTTTGTTACAAGTCGCACAAAAAAAATCAGCATGTTATTAAATATTGAGATAAGGTTATCTTTATCCCTGTAGCACACTGTTCCTCCTGGGGGAGGGTCAGATGAGGCTGTTCTTTCTTGGCTTGAGTGTCTCCAGATAGGATGACAGACAAAGATCTTGGGTAGAATAAATTATCATAGAGGAAGAAGGATAAGATCCTAAGAAAAGAAATCTGGCTGGGATGAAAAAGAGGGGAGGAAAAGAGGAAATCCAAATTAGGGAAAAGGAGGTGATCAAGATCAAGGAAGAGAGCTGGGAATTGGGCCTAAGGCCCCCATTCTTCCCCTCTCATCATCACCTGGTCTTAGCTTCCCTCTCCCCAACCAATCTTTTTTTTTTTTTTTTTAACATTCACATCTCATTCTAAGTTTACCCCTTCTGGACCTGTGGAAACAGACGAAGGGTACAGATTTCAAGAGAGCTGATAAAGGACTTGGAAACAGGAAAAGATGCTCAACCCCACAAGTAACCCAGAGTCAATCAGCTTGCCAACAGTAAGTGACCTTGGAAGGGTTTTATACAGGAAAGGGTGGTTCTAAGCTTTGAAAGTGAGTGTAGCTCTGGTTTAAAATTTTAACTGTGCACATTCAAGATTAGACTTTTGAAATGACAGTGCTTAAGGAGAAAAAAATATTTTGTTAGTTCAAAAATATCAAGGTCTCAATAGTATCCCTCACCAACTGATGAGTGGATAAACAAAATGTGGTCTAACCATACAATGGAATATTATATTTTTTAAATTATTTATTTATTATTTATTTATTTGGTTGTGTCGGGTCTGAGCTGCAGCATGTGGGATCTAGCTCCCTGACCAGGGATCAAAACCAGGCCCCCTGCCTTGAGAGCAGAGTCTTAGCCACTGGACCACCAGGGAAGTCCCACAGTGGAATATTAAACTGTGAAAAGAAATGAAGTGCTGACACATGCTACAACATAGATGAATCTTGAAAATGGTATGCTACATGAAAGAAATCAGACACAGAAGGTCCCATGTTATATGATTCCACTTCTATAAAGTTGTCCAGAATAGGAAAATCCACAGAGACAGAAAGTAGGTTAGTAGCTGTCTAGGCCTGGTGTTGCTGGGGGAGCTTGGGAGGTGATGGCTAAAGAGTATGGATTTCTTTTTGGAGGCATGAAGTGTTCTGCAATTAAATTATTATGCTCATTGCACAACTGTGAGCACTGAATTATACACCCTAAATGGAAGAATTATATGGTATATGAATTCTGTCTCAATACAACTACTACCAAAAAAAAAAGTATGGGTACTAGAAAAGTAGAATCTTAAATGATGATATTACAATTGTTAATAGGTGAATTTCTTCATGGATTGGGAGACTACAGTTTGTAAGGACTATGACTGCTTTAGGAAAGAGGAAGTCTGAGAAATTAAAAAAAATTTTTGGTTTGAAATAATATACTCAAGGTCCAGATTTGAAAATCACAATTCATTTGTGTGATTGTCCTCACTTCAAAAATGCTAAAATTAGTTAACTGACTAGTTCTAGTTTTGCTACAAGCTAATAGCATGAGCTCAGGCAACTCAGTCTCTCAAAACCTCAGTTTCCTCACCTAGAAAGTGGGGATAAATAAACTGCATCTACCTTATAGGTTTCTTAGGAGGATCAAAGGAGATAAGAGATGAAAAAGTACTTAAAATATGAATGAAAATGAACTGTGAAAATGAGGGTGGGACATATTAATTTTATTATTAGTAGTAGTAATAACAGCAACCCTGGCTTATAGCAAATGAAGATGGTGACCTGCTGATCTTTTTTTAAATCTATTTTATTTTTTAAAAAAATCTTTATTTATTTAATGTACTTATTTGGCTGCACCAAGTGTGAGTTGTTGCACATGGAATCTCCTTTTCATCATGGTGGCATGCAAGCTCTTAGATGTGACTTATGGGATCCAGTTCCCTGCCCAGGGATCAAACCGGCCCCCTGTACTGGGAGCATGAAGTCTTAGCCACTGGAGCACCAGGGAAGTCCCATTGTAACTTACTGTATACCTAACAGTTTGTACCTCTTACTCCCCTACCCCTATCTTGCCCCTCCACCTTTCCTCTCTCCATTGGTAACCACTAGTTTGCTCTCTATATTGTGTCCTGCTAATCTTACAAAAAGTCTGACACCATCTGCAGAGGGTGATTGCAGCCATGAAATTAAAAGATGCTTACTCCTTGGAAGGAAAGTTATAACCAACCTAGATAGAATATTAAAAAGCAGAGACATTACTTTGCCAACAAATGTCCGTCTAGTCAAGGCTATGGTTTTTCCAGTGGTCATGTATGGATGTGAGAGTTGGACTGTGAAGAAAGCTGAGTGCCGAAAAATTGATGCTTTTGAACTGTGGTGTTGGAGAAGACTCTTGAGACTCCCTTGGACTGCAAGGAGATCCAACCAGTCCATCCTAAAAGAGATCAGTCCTGGGTGTTCATTGGAAGGACTGATGCTGAAGCTGAAACTCCCAATACTTTGGCCACCTCATGCGAAGAGTTGACTCATGGGAAAAGACCCTGATGCTGGGAGGGATTGGGGGCAGGAGGAGAAGGGGATGACAGAGGATGAGATGGCTGGATGGCATCACCGACTCAATGGACATGAGTTTGGGTAAACTCTGGGAGTTTGTGATGGACAGGGAGGCCTGGCGTGCTGCGATTCATGGGGTCACAAGGAGTCGGACACGACTGAGCGACTGAACTGAACTGAATCTTACAAAGACTTGCATCTTTAAATTTGGCCTTACATAAAGTAAATAGCATGTTTTATATATTTCACTGGTCATTGTTACTAAAGAATATATATATTTGAGAAATAATGAGGGAACAAATATAATTATGGATTTAGCATTGGTTTATTACCTATACTTTCTTTTATTGAAGTATAATTGTATCATAGAATATGATACTAGCTTCAAGTGTACATCACAGATTCAATAATTTATGAAAAGTCTAAGTGTTAGTTGCTCAGTTGTGTCCGACTCTTTGCGACCCGGTGGACTGTAGCCCACCAGTCTCCTCTGTCCAGGGAATTCTCCAGGAAAGAATACTGGAGTGGGTTGCCATTTCCTTCTCCAGGGGATCTTCCCAACTCAGGAACTGAATCCAGGTCTCCCGCATTGCGGGCAGCTTCTTTACCATCTGAGCCACCAGGGAAGCCCAATAATTTATATACATTTTGAAATGGTCACCACAATAAGTCTAGTTACCACCTGTCGTCATTCAAGGTGATTATAATATTACTGACAATATTCCATATTGTATACCTCTGTGACTTATTTATTTTAGTGACTTATTTATTTTATAACTGGAAGTTTGTACTTCTTAACTCCCTTCACCTATTTCACCTAATACTCCACCCCCTCCCTCTGGCAACCACTAGTTTATTCTCTGTATCTATGAGTCTGTTTCTGTTTTAATTAGTTTTTTAAATTTTATTTATTTTTATTTTTTAGATTGAACACTTGCACTTGTTTTATCCTCATGTGACTTATATAACCACTCTGGTGAAAGTGGTTTTTTTAAATTAAGCTATTTACACTAACACTCTTTTCAGAATTCCAATCCACCACAACAACTACTTGTTTGGGTAGTATAGAAATTCAGCAGTAGAATCAATTTCCACTTCATTGTTTAAGCCTGAACTCATTCATCATGGCTAGGTGGTCCTAGTCATAGATTCGACTTGGGGAGTAATGATTCCAAATTTCTAATTCTGATGCAAATTTAGTCTCAAGTAGTTAACATTTACATTTCCAATATTTTCTCATACTCTAAGTAGGTACCCAAAGCATTTCATAAAAGGACTGCCAACATTTACAGGAGCAGTTGTTTTCTCCACTACAAGTATAATTGCATTGGAAATATTCTGAAAGCATTTTAAAGGTACTGTCTGTGTTTTTAAAAATTCAATTATACCTCAAAGATGGAAAAAAAAAAAAAAAGAAAAGAAAAAAATGGGACTTTCCTGGTGGTCCAGTGAGTAAGACTCCCTGCTTCCAATGCAAGGGGTGCGGATTCGATCCTTGGTTTTGAAACTAAGATCCCACAGGCACCACAGCCAAAAAAACCCAAAACCAAGTGACCATCTAAACAGGGCAAAGTTTGAAGTACTCACTTCCTTTAACAAATGACAGAAATTAAAATATTCCCCTCTGAGGGGCTTCCCTGGTGGCTCAGTGGTAAAGAATCCACTTAGCAATGCTGGAGACACCGGTTCAATCCTTGCCCTAGGAAGATCCCACATGCTGCAGAGCAGCTAAGCCTGTAAGCCACAACTTTGAGGCTGTGTTCTAGAGCCCAGGAGCCGAAACTGCTGAGCCTGAGAGACACAACCACTGAAGCCTGCGTGCCCTAGAGCCCATGCTCTGTAACAAGAGAAGCCACTGCAGCGAGAAGCCCAAGCCCCACAAGTAGAGAATAGCCCCCACTCGCCGCAACTAGAGAAAGCCCTTGTTGTCAGCAATGAAGACCCACCATAGCCAAAAAGTTAGATAAATAAACCTTAAAAAATGATAATGAATGAAAAGATTTCTGTGGAATTTCCTGAGGAGGGATAAACTTTAAGTCAATGCTCGGCAGGGCCTGGGCTCAGATCAATTAGTTTATAATATCTTGGAGGTCTGGTGTTGTTAGGGGAAGCACACTGATTGAAACCGCCCACCCTGGCCAGGCACCATAGTAACCATTTGCATGAGTTGTTTTATGGCAGGAGATCCTGATAAGGAATACGGAACTAATAGGCCACCACCAGCCGGAAGAGTTCGGGAAAGATCGGGAAAGATCGAGAGGAGACACTACCTGTCCGTCCACTACCCAGAATCCCTCTTGCTAGCATCCATCTTGGCTGAGCGATGCGTGCGCCACCAGGAAAGACTCTGAATTAGAATGATTGGCCAAAGACCACCCGGAAACTAATCCCATCACCATAAAACCCAAGACTGTGAGCCACGCGGTAGAGCAGTTCTCCTGGGTTCCCTTACCTACTGCTCTCCACCCGGGTGCCCTTTCCCAATAAAATCTCTTGCTTTGTCAGCATGTGTCTCCTTGGACAATTCATTTCTGAGTGTTAGACAAGAGCCCAGTTTCGGGCCCTGGAAGGGGTCCCCCTTCCTGCAACAGTGTCAAAGGGATGCCTCTATGTTCAACATGCTTTTGTGGGTTTATGCATACATACAGAAGGTGCCCTGATGCCAACCCAGAATTAGATGAGATTATGTGTTACGTTAATAACGACATATTAGTTGGCTTTGTTTGGTTGCAAATGATAGAAATCCAATTGCAAATAGTTTTAAGCACAGAAGAAAATGGCTTAATCTGTGCAACTGAAGGCTGTCTCTGAGCCTCAGACTTATCTCACTCTTAGAACTGACAATTTCAGCAAAAATTTACTCTCCCTTTCACTGGCTCCAGAAAGCCCTGGGATACTATCTCATTGGTTTACACCTATCACACTGGCCAAGGAAACAGAATACACCAAGCTACTAGCCTGGGTCAGCTTTCCACCCTGAAATGGGGTGGTGGGCGTGCAGTTACTGGCAGTCTTATGTGCACCATGTAGATTTAGAGTGGAGCAGGGATGGTTCTGCACAGAAATACTGAAGTACAGAGGTGCTAAGCAGACAAAAATGGCAGATACCCCTTATTGTACAAAGCAAAGAACCTAGCACAGTGTGCAACTTGATACAGTCCTTTGTATAATATAATCACATCTAATATCTACACTATAGACGGAGGTTCATAACATTGTACAGGAGACAGGGATCAAGACCATCCCCAAGAAAAACAAATGCAAAAAGGCAAAATGGCTGTCTGAGGAGGTCATGCAAATAGCTGTGAAAAGAAGAGAAGTGAAAAGCAAAGGAGAAAAGGAAAGATATTCCCATTTGAATGCAGAGTTCCAAAGAATAGCAAGGAGAGATAAGAAAGCCTTCCTCAGTGATCAGTGCAAAGAAATAGAGGAAAACAATAGAATAGGAAAGACTAGAGATCTCATCAAGAAAATTAGAGATACCAAGGCAACATTTCATGCAAAGGTGGGCTCAATAAAGGACAGAAATGGTATAGACCTAACAGAAGCAGAAGATATGAAGAAGAGGTGGCAAGAATACACAGAACTGTACAAAAAAGATCTTCACGACCCAGATAATCACGATGGTGTGATCACTCACCTAGAGCCAGACATCCTGGAATGTGAAGTCAGGTGGGCCTTAGGAAGCATCACTATGAACAAAGCTAGTGGATGTGATGGAATTCCAGCTGAGCTATTTCAAATCCTAAAAGATGATGCTGTGAAAGTACTGCACTCAATATGCCAGCAAATTTGGAAAACTCAGCAGTGGCCACAGGACTGGAAAAGGTCAGTTTTCATTGCAATCCCAAATAAAGGCAATGCCAAAGAATGCTCAAAGTACCGCACATTGCACTCAAGGAAATGGCAACCCACTCCAGTATTCTTGCCTGGAAAATCCCATGGACGGAGGAATCTGGGATCACAAAGAGTTGGACATGACTGAGCGACTTCACTTTCACACGCTAGTAAAGTAATGCTCAAAATTCTCCAAGCCAGGCTTCAACAATATGTGAACCGTGAACTTCCAGATGTTCAAGCTGGTTTTAGCAAAGGCAGAGGAACCAGAGATCAAATTGCCAGCATCCACTGGATCATCGAAAAAGCAAGAGAGTTCTAGAAAAACATCTCTTTCTGCTTTATTGACTATGCCAAAGCCTTTTTCTGTGTGGATCACAATAAACTGTGGAAAATTCTGAAAGAGATGGGAATACCAGACCACCTCACCTGCCTCTTGAGAAACCTATATGCAGGTCAGGAAGCAACAGTTAGAACTGGACATGGAACAACAGACTGGTTCCAAATAGGAAAAGGAGTATGTCAAGGCTGTATATTGTCACTCTGTTTATTTAACTTATATGCAGAGTACATCATGAGAAATGCTGGGTTGGATGAAGCACAAGCTGAAATCAAGATTGCTGGAGAAATATCAATAACCTCAAATATGCAGATGACACCACCCTTATGGCAGAAAGTGAAGAAGAACTAAAGAGCCTCTTGATGAAAGTGAAAGAGGAGAGTGAAAATGTTGGCTTAAAGCTCAACATTCAGAAATCTAAGATCATGGCATCTGGTCCCATTGCTTCATGTCAAATAGATGGGGAAACAGTGGCAGACTTTATTTTTGGGGGCTCCAAAATCACTGCAGATGGTGATTGCAGCCATGAAATTAAAAGATGCTTACTCCTTGGAAGGAAAGTTATAACCAACCTAGACACCATATTAAAAAGCAGAGACATTACTTTGCCAACAAAGGTCCGTATAGTTAAGGCTATGCTTTTTCCTGTAGTCATGTATGAATGTGAGAGTTGGACTATAAAGAAAACTGAGTGCCAAAGAATTGATGCTTTTGAACTGTGGTGTTGGAGAAGACTCTTGAGAGTCCCTTGGACTGCAAGGAGATTCAACCAGTCCATCCTAAAGGAAATCAGTCCTGAATGTTCACTGGGAGGACTGATGTTGAAGGTGAAACTCCAGTAATCTGGCCACCTGATGCAAAGAGCTGACTCATTAGAAAAGACCCTGATGCTGGGAAAGATTGAAGGCAGGAGGAGAAGGGGACGAGAGGATGAGATGGTTGGATGGCATCACCGTCTCAATGGACATGAGTTTGAGTAAGCTCTGGGAGTTGGTGATGGACAGGGAGGCCTGGCGAGCTGCAGTACATGGGGTCGCAAAGGGTCGGACACGACTGAGCGACTGAACTGAACTGATTCCTGTTACTCAGATTCCCTCTGTTCTACCTAGGATAGGTGAGATTTATGGATTTAGGCAAATAGGATGAAAGCTTATCTCATCACTGTTACTAGAGAGAGGAATTTGTTATAAGCCTAGTTCATCATCAGCCTTCATCCAAGGACATTAATGAATACCAAATGACCTGATTTCCAAAGATGTTCTATTGTTTGACCTGTAGCAAGGGCCCCAATGATTGCACCTAAGAGCAGTTGCATGTAGGTGGATCTGAATGTGTTATGCAAATTGGAGAATAGAGTCATGCATTTTCTTCTTTTTTATTGAAGTATAGTTGATTTATAATACTGTGTTAGTTTCGGATGTGCAGCATAGTGATTCAGTATTTTTGCAAATTATACTCCATTAGAGGTTATTATATGATATTGGGCATAATTCTCTGTGCTGTACAGTAGATTTTTGTTGCTTGTCTATTTTATACATACTAGTTTGTTACATTTTCTTCTTTTAGCCTTGAGAAACCCTGAGGTTAGTGTTTTTTCCAGTGATGGTCCACGGTAAATTAAAAAACTCTTATTCATCCATTATTACTTTATTCACCATTCAATTAACCGATATTTCAAGTGTCGGCTATATTCTAGGCCCTGGAAGACAGTGCTTAATAAGCTCTTTTTCCTGTCCTCATACTGATGAGAATCAGTGATAGGACAAAGGGTCATGACAGGAGGGGAGTGGCTCAGGAACTGTGGCCAAGCTTCACAAAGGAGGTAATCATTTCTAATGACTGTGGAATCCACGGTATGGATGACACACAAGGAGCTCATGTAATCCCAGCCTTCTCTCTCTTTTATCAATTTGCTTGGCTGGCTGTTTATCTTCTGATCATCTATCCATCTACCTACCTACCTACCTCCTCAATGTTTCTTCCAACATTTTTTCAATGCTTACAGATGGCATGCAGTTGAGATTGCAGTGTATATTCATTTTGCATACAGACAACTCAGTCACCATCAGACCATGAATGTTTTCTCATGGTCTGAAACATTCTTCAAGGCGCTTCCTGGTGGTCCAGGGTTTAAGAATATGCCTGCCATGCAGGGTACATGGGTTCGCTTCCTGGTCCAGGAAGATTCCACATGCTGTGTAGCAACTAAACCCATGCACCACAACTATTGAAGCCTCAACTAGAGAAAGCCTGAGCACAGCAACAAAGACCTAGCGCAGCCAAAAATAAAAATAAAATAAATTCTTCAAGAATGTCAGTTTGAAAAAATTACAATTTTTATTTGAAGATGATTGTAGATTTATAAGCAGTTGTAAGAAATAATACAGAGAGATCTCATATACTCTTCACCCAGTTTCCCCCAATGACAGTATCTTGTAACATTATTGTACAATATCACCACCAGCATATTGACATTAGTGCAATCAAGATACAGAACAGTTCCATCTCAAGGGAATGTCATTTTTGATAACTGCATAATTGATTTTGGAATGTATCATAATTTATTAATCTTGCTATTGTTTGAAATGTAGGTTGCTTCCAATTTGGGAATATAATAAATAATGATGTAGAGAATGTCTTTGTATATAAATCTTTGCCAAAATCTCTTCTTACTTCTGTAGGGGGAACTCCTGGGAGATTTGCTGAGTCAAAGGATATGCACATTTATAGGGTCTCAATACTGATTGCCAAACTGCTTTCCAGAAAGTTTGTGTCAGCTTACACTCCTGCAGTACATGAAAGTGCTTGGCAGGCCACATTAACTGATGTTGAGTATTATAAAAATCTTTGCCAATTCTGCAAGTGAAAATGATATTTTGAGGCTTTTTTGGTTTATTTTTACAAATATGAAAAGAAAAAATATATATATGCTTATGTATCTATTAGGTTTTAAAATTTTTTAGAGTTATCTCCTCCTATCTTTTGACCATTTCCATTGCATTTTTCTTATTAATTTATAAATACTCTTTACATGTTAAGGATGTTATTTTTAACACCTTTATTGAGATAAAATTAAAATACCATACATATTGCTCACTTCAACTATACCATTTCGGACTTCCTTGGTGGTCCTGTGGTTAAGATTTCACACTTCCACTTCAGGGGGTGCTGGTTTGATCCCTGACCAGGAAACTAAAATCCTGCATGCCTATGGCTCAGTCAAACAAACCAAACAAACTATCCAATTCAAAGGCTTTAACAAGACATGGAAGTAACCTAAGTGTCCATCAACAGAGGAATGGATAAAAACTATGTGGTGTTTATATATATGCAACGAACTACATCTCACATAAAAAAGAATGAGATTTTGCCATTTGCAACAACATGAATGGACCTGGAGGGTATTATGTTTAGTGAAATGTCAGACAGAGAAAGACAAATACTGTATGTGAAATCTAAAAAAAATAAAACACATATGTAAACAATATATATATAAAAATATAATAAAACTCACAGATATAAGAACAAACTATAGTTGTGAGTGGGGAAAGGTAAGGTGGGAGGGGAACAATAGGTGGGGGATTAAGAGGTACAAGCTATTATGGATAAAATAAATAAGCAGCAAGGATATATAGGGAACACACAGCACAGGGATTACAGCCAATATTTTATAATAAGTATATATGACATATAATCTATACAATTTTTGAATCACTATGTTGTATACCTAATACTAATATAATGTTGTAAATCAACTATACCTCAAGAAAAATAATTCAATGGCTTTTAGCATAGTCACATACTTGAGCATCCATCAGCACAATGAATTTTGAAATATTTCATCTCCCAAAAAAGGAATTCTAACCCCTTTAGTTGTTACCCATACTCCCTCCATCCTCCCATTCGCTGGCAATCATTATTCTATTTTCTGTCTCTATATATTTGCCTATTCTGGACATTTCACATAAATGGGATTATAAAACATGTGGTTTTTGTGACTAGCTTCTTTCACTTAAGCATCTTGTTTTCAAGGTTCATCCTCATTTGTAGTATGTACAAGAATTTAATTCCTTTTTAAAGCTCAATAATAATCCAGGGTGTGGATATATCACATTTTGTTTATCCATTCATCTATTGATGGACATTTAAGTTGTTTCAACCTTTTGGCTATTATGAATAATGCTGCTCTGAACATTCATGTACAGCTCTCTGTGTGAACACTTCTTCATTCCGCCTGGGTAGATTCATGGGTGTGAGATTGCTGGGGTTATGTGGTAACTCTATATTTAACTTTTTGAGGAAATGCTAGACTGTTTTCCACAGTGGCTGCACTATTTTACATTCTCATCAACAGTGAATGAGGAATCCATTTCCTCTACTGTTTTACCAATGCCTGTTATTGTGTCTTTTTTGTAATATAATCATTCTAGTGGACTTGAAGTGGTATCTCATTGTGGTTTTGACTTGGATTTACCTGATGGCTAATGATGTTGAACATCTTTCCACCTCCTTCTTGACTATTTGTATATCTTCTTTGGAGAAATGTCTATTTATTTAAATCCTTCATCCACTTTGAAATTGGTTTGTCTTTTTAATCTTAGAGTTGTAGGAATTGTTTATATATTCTGGACAGTAGTCTCTTGACAGATATGTGATTTCCAAATATTTTCTCCCATTCTGTGAGTTGTCTTTTTATTTTTCTGATAGTATCTCTCTCTCTCTTTTCTTCTTCTTTTTTTTTTGGCTGTACCACATGGCTTGTAGAATTCTTAGTTATCCAACCAGAGTCTAAACCTACCCCCCAGCAGTGAAAGCCTGGAGTTCTAAAAACTGGACTCTCAGGGAAGTCTCCCTGATAATGTCTTTGAATGATGATTTTTAAAAAAATTATGATACTTAGTTTATCTACTTTTTTGTTGCTGTGTTTTTGGTGTGATATCTAAGAAACAATTGCCAAATTCAAGGTGATAAAGATAATGCCTCTGGTTTTTTCTAACTGTTTCATAGTTTTAGCTTTTACATTTAGATCATTAATATACTTTGAATACTTTTTGTATATGATGTAAAGTACAGGTCCAAATTCATTCTTCTGCGCATAGATATCCAGTTGTCTCAGTACCATTTGTTGAACAAAATTTTTCTTTCTCCATTGAATTGTCTTGGCATCATGGTCAAAAAAGAATTGACTCTAGGTCTGGGCTTCCCTGGTAGCTCAGTTGGTGAAGAATCTGCCTGCAAGGAGACCCCGGTTCAAGTCCTGGGTCAGGAAGATCCCCTGGAGAAGGTATAGGCTATCCACTCCAGTATTCTTGGACTTCCCTCATGGCTCAGCCGGTAAAGAATCTGCCCCCAATGTGGGAGATCTGAGTTCGATTCCTGGGTTGGAAAGATCCTCTGGAGAAAGAAATGGCAACCCACTACAGTATTCTTTCCTAGAGAATCCCATGGACAGAGGAGCCTTGCTGGCTGCAGTCCCCAAGGGGTTGCAAAGAGTTGGAGCCGACTGAAGCAACTTAGGACTTAGCACTAGCTGTAAGGGTTTGTTTCTGGACTCTCAGTTATATTCCACTGACCTATAAGCCTGTTCTAATGTTGGTATCATACTGTTTCCACTTTATTATTGAAGCTTTGTAGTAAGTTGTGAAACTGGCAAGCGTGAGTCCTCCAACAGTATTTTTTTCAAGGTTGTTTTGGCTATTCTATATCTCTTGAAGGATCTTATTGTTTTGGAAACTATTTCTTTGCAAAAGACTTCCCATTTGTGGTTTGACTTTTTTAATGAGTTTTAATTACACAGAAGTTTTAAATTTTATGTCAGTTTATCTTTTTGATTTATTTTTATTTATGATGATGATCCTCTTTTTCTTCCAGTTTTATTGAGATATAATTGCCATGCAGCACTATATAAGTTCAAGGTATACAGTGTAATGATGACCACAATGAGTTTAGTGAATATTCATCTCATATGGATACAAAATTTTAAAAATAGAAAAAAAAATTTTTCCTTTTGATGAGAACTGTTAGAATTTACTCTTTTAACAACTTTTTATGCAACATATAGCAGTGTACTACCTATGTTGTCTTTTAGGAGGTCAGGTCTTACATTTAAGTCTTTAGTCCATTTTGAGTTTATTTTTGTATATGGCGTGAGAAAGTGGTCCAGGTTTCCTAGCACCATTTACTGAAGTGAAGTGAAAGTCACTCAGTCATGTTCGACTCTTTGTGACCCCATGGATTATACAGTCCATGGAATTCTCCAGGCCAGAATACTGGAGCAGGTAGCCTTTTCCTTCTCCAGGGGATCTTCCTAACCCAGGGATAGAACCCAGGTCTCCTGCATTGCAGGCAGATTCTTTCCCAGCTGAGCCACAAGGGAAGCCCACCATTTACTGAAGAGGCTCTTTTCTCCATGGTATATTCTTGCCTCCTTTGTCATAGATTAATTGCTCATGTAAGTGTGGATTCATTTCTGGGCTCTATTCTGTTCCATTGATCTATGTGTCTGTTTTTGCACCAGTACCATAGTGTTTTGATTACTATCGCTTTGTAGCATAATGTGAAATCTATTTCACATAGGGCATCTATTCCTTTTATTATTAGAAAATTATTTTTCATTGTTAATTTTCCAATACCCTTCAGGACCTGTTTATTTTTTTGTTTCCTTCTTTATCTAGAAAATGTGTTACAAAAAAATTGCCCATTGTGAAAATTTTAATATAATTAATATAATTTTAATATAATTAATATAATTACCTATGAAGCAAAAAGTGATAGCTCCCCATAATTAGTTGATTCCTAATTTTACCCTCCTGAGATAACTACTGTTAGTAATTTGTATCCTTCCTAACCACTTTCTAAGCATAAACATAGGTATAGTGTTTAAGAAATGGGATCAAACTATAAATATCTTTTTGTATCTTTCTTCACTTGACAGTACAGCAAGGCATCTTTCCATATGTGGATCAATCTCATACTTTTTTTGTTATGCTAAGTAAAGCCTTCTCCACCCTATGATTATAAAAAATATCCTCCTATAGTCATTTTAGTAGTTTTAGAAACTGCTATTTTGATTTATCTTTAAAGTTATTAAAATAAAGTTGTTGTAAAAGGACAACTGTGGTGTCAGTGGAATTCTTAATGTCATCTTGTCCACAATGTAGAGGGGATGTCTCCACACATTCAAGAGAGGGGCTGGAAAACATTGTGCTTGTTAACTTGACACATTCAGGCAGAACTTAAACTGCCTAGAGGAAGAGGGTGTGTGTGTGTGTGTGCGTGCGCGTGCATGTGTGTGTATATTTTCCTCCCCTCCGTAACTCTTGCCTTTTGTATTTGGCTGCACGCATTCTCAAGAGGTGTAGATCAGTGATTTCCCATAGAGTCTTTAAAAGATGGACCAGGAATAATTGGGCTATATAATATCAGACCACTCTCTTGCCAGAACATTCTAAGAATAAGGATTCAACAAGAAAGAAATGGCAGTTGCAATTCCCATAAAGACTTGTAGCGCTGGAGCAAACTCGTGGTGAATTCCGATGGCACTGATTCAGTTTCAGACTTGCAGTTTTTATGCTGACATCCCCAGGCCTCTCCCCCAGTGGCCACAGTTTTCTCGGCAGCAACCCCCCGCCTCCGCCCCCGCCCACCCCGCCACCCCACCCCCACCACCCCACCCCCACCACAGCTCGGCTCTGCGGAGTCCGGTAGTTCATCGACCCCATCTCCGGGGGCTTTGGGACAAGGAAAGAGGTCGACTCCTTTTCTTTCCCACTTCTTGCTTCTTTAAAGGGTCGCCTCCTCTTGCCTTCCGATTTTCTCCTGCGTTCTGCGTTCTGGAGCCCTCTCTCTAGGACATGCCAAGATTCCAAAGCCGGTGAGGGATGGCAGCCCAGGTGTCTCTACAGGGCGCTTCCTGAGACCCCAGCGTTTGAGAATCAGGACGCAGGACTTAGCACCCCCAAGGGGGTGGGATGTGTGGGTGTGGGTGTTTGCGTTGGGGGTGGGCGGAGGGCACAGACCCGTTCAGAGCCTCCAGGGCTATAGCGCACTCTTGGCGCCGGCAAGGGTAGGCAATCTTGGCAGGGTCACGAGCAAGCGTTCTCACTGAGCGACTCCCGCGCGTGGCGAATCTGTGTCTCGGCCAGGGCTAGCCGGATGGGATGCTAATAACCGCCAAGAGTTGCAAGAGTTACCCTGGGAGTGCAAGGCCGGGCCGTCTCCTCCCACCACTTGGGCTGGCCCCTGCCGCCTCCCCTCCCCCGACAAAGGGCGTCTCTGCAGGGGTTCTCCCTTTGGGCTACCGGAGTCCCTCCTCCACATCCCCGCCCCCCAGCCTCCGGGAAGCTAAAAGGGGGCGTGTGTGCGCTCCCGGGAGGAGTCGCCCTCTGCGGCCGCGGCCAGGAGCGCTCCACTGGAGCCCCAAAGTCCGAGCAAGTTCTCGGCCTCCCGGCGCGCAGTGCTCTCGGCCTCTGGCGCCCGGGTCCCCACGTGAGGGCTCGGGGTCGTCCGGCTGTGGTGGCGTTGGCACCGAGCCGGCGGGCGGCGAAACCCACCCGCCGGAGCCCGGAGCAGCGGGGCCGGACGCACGGTGGAGTTCGGCGGCGGCGGTGGCGGGCCCGGCCAGTGGTCCCGGCCGGGCTCCCCGCTGAGGATGGCGGCGGCGGCGGGCTCCCGGTACCACCTGGGCACGGCCCCCGGGCACGCGCCCCGGATACCGGAGCCCTGGACCCTGGCGCTGAGTGGCAGTACCTGGGAACTGCCCCAGAACCAGGACGGCAGCGCGTTAGTGCAGGCTACCCAGGACATCCCTCTGCAGGTGGACATGGCCATGGCTCTGCGGCGCGTGCGGATTTCCGATAAGTACAGCACGAGCTACTTCAGCCTGCTGCAAGCAGCCTCCGTCGCAAGTAAGCAACCCCGTCGCGCCCGCCGCCCCCCGCCCGGCTCGCGCGCCCTTCTCCCGAGCTCCAGCCCCGGCCGCCCGGCTGCCGGGCACACTTTGTCCTCCCTCCCCGCGCCCTTGGCTGGCCCGCCGTTTTCCTCCGGCCCCGGGCCGCGCTGCCGCGGGACCGTGAGAAGGTCTGGGTGGTGCGAGGACGTCTCCCGCGCGGGCGAGGGACCTGAACCAGCCCGCCGGGGGAGGTGGGGCTGCGCCGTATCTTCCAACTCCGTATCCTGCCGACCAGATGCCCCCCGCCCCCGCCTCCCGAAAGTGCATTTCCTTTGTATGAATGCTGGAAAAGCTGGGGGTTGAATCGCACATTTGGGGAAAGCAAAAAAAAAAAAAGCGCTCGGATTTGGAGACCCTTGGCACCGCGCTGGGAGGGGGCGTTGTAGAGAAAGCGTGCCGCCGGCGCCTTGGGCTTTCTCACCCGGACTAGTGCGTCCTTCCAGCTGGGTCCAAGAGTTTCCTGTTTCCCCAGGGTCCTCACTATAAAGGCAGAAGTTTTCGTGCGCCACTGCCGCGGTGTGGGTGAGGGATGAGAGCGGCGGTTGGGGGACCGTGGACGCGGTCACTTGGGGGCCGTGGCGCACACACCGATGCACACGCGTTTACCCCGCCAGAGGGGCCGAGCGATGGGGAGGGCGCAGCTCTGCTATCTCACGTTCAGCCAGGGACTTTTCAGGCAAGTTTTCGAGGTACTGCAATTCACGGATGTGTCTTCCTCGGCAGCGCGTGGTGCCTGGCCCAGGAAGTTTTGGCATCCCCAGAAATAGACTTGGAGACAATTTTCTGAAAAGTCAGATAGCCACCACACGTGTTCAAAATACTCTGCCTTCTCCTAGGCCAACCCCTGTAGTTAGACCGCAGTAAGCCAAGGCAGCGGCTTATGCTCTTTCAGAAGCCCTCCACGTTTGGTTTTGGGGGTGGGCACTATTGGTTTCCGAGTCTTCCCAGGTGGCGCTAGTGGTAACGAACCTGCCTGTCATTGCAAGAGGTGTGAGAAACGCAGGTTCCATCCCTGGGTCTGGAAGATCCCTTGGAGGAGGGCATGGCAACCCACTCCAGTATTTTTTGGGGCTGCAGCCCTTGGGGTCGCACAGAGTCCGGCGCGATTGAAGCGACTTAGCCTACACACGTACTATGGGTTTCCAAGTGTGATCAAGCAGTAAGCGGAGTGTGGTAATGGGGCACGTGCTCCTTCTTCAGGTGTTGAGCGTCTGAAATGGCTTGAAATGCTTACACCAGACCCTCACTGGAAGCTGGGCAGCTCAGGGAAGTGTGGGGAGTCCTCTGTGTCCTGTGTTTGCCTCCTGCATCTTCCTGAGAGTGAAAAAAAAAAAAATCTCCATAGGAGAAATGTATGCTTTCTTAACAAGCATTAAATTAGCCGTGCTATAAAACAGAAAAAAGAGACACAGAAGTACAGAACAGACTTTTGAACTCTGTGGGAGAAGGTGAGGGTGGGATGTTTGGAGAGAACAGCATGTATATTATCTATGGTGAAACAGATCACCAGCCCAGGTGGGATGCATGAGACAAGTGCTCGGGCCTGGTGCACTGGGAAGACCCAGAGGAATCGGGTGGAGAGGGAGGTGGCAGGGGGGATCGGGATGGGGAATACGTGTAAATCTATGGCTGATTCATGTCAATGTATGACAAAACCCACTGAAATGTTGTGAAGTAATTAGCCTCCAACTAATAAAAAAAAAAAAAGATCTAACCTGTGAAAAATAAATAAATAAATAAATTAGCCGTGCTATGAACTCGAAGTTGACATTTCTACCTCCAGTGATCTCTCTGTTTGTATAGTTGGGTGCGGTGTTTCATCCTCCATACCTCTGGAGGCTCCAGCATGTTGGTAGGCTTCTGTGCCTCAGCATTATAAGTCGCAGCACCTGAATGACACCGGTTGCTGTGCTGTGTTTTTACACGGGCAAACGGTGCTGTTTTGCCTTTCAGCATTTTTAGTAGCTGGCTGGACCAACAGAACCTCCTGGAAGTGGTCTGTAGCTAGCTTGGCTGTTAGGACATGCACCCTAGGACGACAGTTTTATGTATGGAAAGGATTTCATCTATTTAAAAATTAGTCATCCATTTAAAACATATGTTTACAAGGCTTAGTATGGTACTGGCACAAAGAAAGAAATATAGATCAATGGAACAGAATAGAAAGCCCAGAGATAAATCCACGAACCTATGGACACCTTATCTTTGACAAAGGAGGCAAGGATATACAATGGAAAAAAGACAACCTCTTTAACAAGTGGTGCTGGGAAAACTGGTCAACCACTTGTAAAAGAATGAAACTAGAACACTTTCTAACACCATACACAAAAATAAACTCAAAATGGATTAAAGATCTAAATGTAAGACCAGAAACTATAAAACTCCTAGAGGAGAACATAGGCAAAACACTCTCCGACATAAATCACAGCAAGATCCTCTATGACCCACCTCCCAGAATATTGGAAATAAAAGCAAAACTAAACAAATGGGACCTAATGAAACTTAAAAGCTTTTGCACTACAAAGGAAACTATAAGTAAGGTGAAAAGACAGCCCTCAGACTGGGAGAAAATAATAGCAAATGAAGCAACAGACAAAGGATTAATCTCAAAAATATACAAGCAACTCCTGAAGCTCAATTCCAGAAAAATAAATGACCCAATCAAAAAAATGGGCCAAAGAACTAAACAGACATTTCTCCAAAGATAGAACATACAGATGGCTAATAAAACAACAGAAAGATCTCAACTCACTCATTATCAGAGAAATGCAAATCAAAACCACAATGAGGTACCATTACACCCATCAGGATGGACTGGCTATCCAAAAGTCCTACAAGCAATAAATGCTGGAGAGGGTGTGGAGAAAAGGGGACCTCTTACACTGTTTGGTGGGAATGCACGAGTACAGCCGCCATGGAAACAGTGTGGAGATTTCTTTTTTTTTTTTTTTTGAGAATTATTTAATGCATATAAAAAGCCCAGCAAAGGTCCATAAAGAAAATATTTTAGCTAAAGATCTTTAACAATTCTTTTTTCTATTTAGAAATCACTCCTTAAAGATCAATAAGTATAGTTTTACAACCACTTGATGATTTTTGTGCTCATTGGGAAATGAAATCACATGAAAATTCATGTCCAACTGTGACTTTAATTATATTTCTACTTAGTTGATAGAGATATTTATTCTACAGGATACCCCAATATATTAGATTTTCATCATGAAAAACTATGATATTACTACTGAATTGTCAGAGAAGTTAATCAGGGTAAACAACATTGTAATTTATTCTGATTCATTCTAGAACACCTAGCAGACTCTAGAACACATAGAGATTATTGTATTGTAGGCTTGAGAATACATGCTAGAGTATTAATACATTGATAGGATAAAGGATGTGTTACTTCCAGTATGCTCCTAAAATTCAACAAGTGGTCTTGGAAATACAGTCTCTTTGAAAAAAATATTTTACTAATTGTGACATAAAACAAATATCTTTAAAAATACTAAGAAAATTTAAAAATACATAAGAAGTTTTATAATGCTTACTTTATAAAAATTGGTGAAAGAAATACACAGTTAGTATTTTTTTTTATTTTTTTTATTTTTTTATTTATTTATTTTTTTTTAATTTTTTTATTAGTTGGAGGCTAATTACTTCACAACATTTCAGTGGGTTTTGTCATACATTGATATGAATCAGCCATAGATTTACACTTATTCCCCATCCCGATCCCCCCTCCCATCTCCCTCTCCACCCGATTCCTCTGGGTCTTCCCAGTGCACCAGGCCGGAGCACTTGTCTCATGCATCCCACCTGGGCTGGTGATCTGTTTCACCATAGATA